>NW_028190807.1:1331406-1944609 GCF_048542155.1 Nylanderia fulva | reverse complement strand
TAAAATTATATTTTTTAATTTCTTAATTATATATTTTAAGATTTAGTTACAAAAATAATTTATTTAAATATAATTTTTTTAATTATTATTATATAAGTTTTTCATAATAATATAATTAAAATTTTTTTGTAATTTATAAAATTTATAAAAGTGTAAAATTTATAAAATTAAATAAAAATTTTAAATATTTTAAATTAAAATCCGAAAAGAGAAGATATAGTTTCGATATTAAGGTTTTATCTTGTTTCTTCTTATTTCGGCTTCTGGAAACGTAAATAAAAGAATAGATAAATACATATGTATGCTGATATGTAACACTTTCGCATTTCTGTTATATGTATTGAAGCAAATTTCTAAAAGATATAAATGCACGTTACAGTCGTGCAATTGCAACCGAATGCATTTGAGAAACTTGTTTATCTTCTTTTTTTTTTTTTTATCGAACTCGAACTACACGAAGTGCAAGTGAATAAACAGAGCAGTGAAAAAGCCGTCGAATGTATATTTTCCTATTTTTTTACTAACTAATATTTAACAAAATTCTCGTTAAATATTTTCATGCGTTTCGCGCGCGCGACACGCGTTTTATAAATATTTATAAAGCTCAAACAATATGCATCAAACGCCGAATATGCATCCGAATAAGTAAAAATTTTACATGAATAACAACCGAATAGTATGATAGCCTAAAAAATGCTTTTCCAAAATGTGACAACTTTGACAAATTAATAATATGTATGTCTTATAACAGCTTAAGCTGTAAGATTACATTCATCATATCATTAATCGACATACATAGTTATACTCATAATATTCCTCGGCGAAAAAGAATAATATCAGGGTAGTAGCAGTATTCTCTAATGAAAACGATTACCAGAAAATATTGTTCTCATTAGCCAGGCGCGATTATAATCAGATTGCAAAAAACTACAAATTGCGCGAAGCAAATCAGTTTAGGAGACATAACACATAAATTTATTTGTTTTATAAAATATAATTTAATATTGAAAAAAAAGTATATTTATGTATTTTTAAAACTTTGAAAATCTAGTGATTAACAATTTGACGTCAATATTAATCAGTCTAAAAAGGTATAGGCAAAAATATTTATGAAAGTTGAAATAATTCTTTTGAACGTAAAAATCATGTGCACTTAGGAAAAAAAATTTTTGTGTATTTATCCATCTCAAAAATATATTGAAATATATTAAAATATCTACATCTAGCGTCAAATCTGGTCTGATTTTCAAAAATAATATTGTATTGGATTTGTATCAGAGATAATATTATATATTGAGATAACACATGATGTTCATTTTGAGGACACGCAAGATTTGAAAAATCATACAGATCCAAATCTTTTTCTATATACTATCTGTCAAAATATTGGTCATTCTGCGATACCCCCTTTGTCAGAATATCATCAAGTGACGAAATTCGGCGCGTATGTAACATCGCTAGTAACAAATATCTTTGTGCATGCATATGTTTGCACGGCCGCAAAAACACGCGACAAAAGAAGGTAGTCGATCGATCGATCGTCATGATTAACGGTGTTATCGCGTGGAATTTGTAACAAGGTGATTCCGAGATCCCTACAGGTAGACGGCACATGTGTCGCACACTCGACGGAATAAAATCCATGGCGCGATAAACGTCATGTTTCATGGCCTTTCGAAGTAGCGCAGCCAGGTAAAGGTCGCGATATTAATGTTAAGCTCGAAGCTCGTAACGAGATGAAATAATGCAGACGTGAGATTAACTATGTATATGCTATATATAATCTGTAACCTGCGTCAATATCGTGCATCGCTATAAAAGGATGGCATTCTTTTTGAATAGAAAAGGGGATTTAAAAATTAAATTAAATATAGATATATGTAAATGTGTGCACATGTATATACTAAATTAATTATGAATGTATGTCCGATATAATTACACGACTGTTGCTGTGTTGAATTAAAAATATTCGAATCTCTGTAAAGCTAAAAATAAAGAGAGAATAGAAAAACAAATTTGGACATTCTCTCTTTTTCTTTATCTTTTTATATTTAAATATAATAATTTAAATTCGAATATTCATATATTCACATGATTCAAATATTAGAACTATTTAAACTACTAGGTATTTTTAACAAATATTGTAGTATAAGTGTATGTGTAAAATTATATCGGAGTATTATAACTATATTGATAGTTTTATAGCTTAATGTCATTGTAAATTTTTTTTAACGCCGATCTCTTTTATACCCCACCTATCCTTTCAGGAAAGAAAGCCTTTTTCCTCTCCTGAAATTTCGCTCGATATTGCGCGCGGCGTGATTAAAGCGTGGCCGAAAATTAAATTTTTCAGAGAAAATTAACAGGTCGCGTAAGAGAATTAATTGGCGCGACCTTTGCTATTTTCAAAGAGCCAGTCTCTCGTTCGGCACATGTTACGAGATAGCGCACTAAATGCCGCAATTGCGCAAGTATATATAGCAAATTAATATACTAATGAATTAATAAACTGATAGATAAATTTAACACGATAATTTTGCACGGTGAAATTAATCGAAAGAATTTATGAGAAGGAAAGAATTACCAAAGAAAAATCTAATAAGTTTTACAATTTTTAATATTTTATAATCATCGACGTTGTGAATAATTCATCAAAGTTTTTAATTTTATATTGCATTTTTAAGCTATTGTATGTATACGTACATTTATGTGACAATGGAGAAAAATATAGAAACGAAATATACAATAAAAATATATACATAAATAGGATGTATCTAAATAAGTGCGAAATATTTTAGGAGATAATTTTTTGTCGAAAATTAAGAGAAGGTTTCTTCATATAAACATGTAATTTTTTTCTCAAATTTTATTATCAGAACAAATTAAAAAAATGAAATTGGTGGATATTTTCCACTAATAAGAAGGATATTTATTAATATTCTTTAAAAACTTAATTTTTACCTCTCTAGAAAACATAAACTCTTCAGGGAGGGATAAAGAGTATATGTTTATATAAGAAACTACCCCTCTTAATTTTGGACAAAGAATCATCTAAAATTTTTCGCACTTATTTAGATACAACCTGTACATTTACAAAAGTCCAGATATATTTTTGTCATAAAAAAATAGTGTAAATTTTGGCGGGCGAATAAAATCCTTGAGCGCAAGTCACAAAGATTCGCGGCTGCGAATTAAGGAAGGAGATAAATTCGTGAACCGCGTGCATATAACTGCATACGATGTATATCTTATGTATCAAATTCCATAGGCACTCATGCGGAATGCAGTGCACGACGGATAGTTTCAGTAGTATGCCTATTTGCAAGTCGAGACACGCACAAGTCACCGCAACGTCAGAAGCTTTGATTACTACTGCTTTGCTCGATCGAGCGAAACGAGAGTGGCGGATGAAGTGACTGTGCGAGATCGGAGGCCACTCGTCCGCTGCATAGAATTAGAAATGTTATTAAACTAATTGAGAAACCCGGCGCGGGTTTCGTTTTCCTGATTATTATTGCGGCTTGGACTGAAATATCGTCGAAAACGATTTTGCGTCCCAGTGAACCTACACGTTAATGGGAGATTCCTGAGGCAATTTGGAGACGATTTTTCCTCAGTGAAAATGTCCAGGCACCAATAATAAGCTCAGATAAGAAATATTTTTATCGGCTCTCAGTATTAATAATAATAATATAAATATGAAATTTTTTAAATCGGTCAATAGAGCCCAATAAGCGCGAAAAATTAATTCTTTGGAACTGTATCTCTTGGTTTGAGATTACTAAGTTCCATATATAAATTAATCTCGAACTTACATATGGAAAAATAGGCGAGAAAAATATAGATCTGAATAGTCGCTGAAGTGGGAATCGAACCCGCGTCTTTCACTTTTCGGGTGACTGCTCTTACTAATAATAAGCCTTGGAAAAATAAATGATTAACAAAACTACATTTTTTAGTTAATTTCAGGTAAAGTTTACTTTAATAGAATTTTAATTTAAGGCTTAGTTACAAAGATACATGATTTCAAAAATTGGAGAAACATCGACTGTATATTACTTAACATGATGTAACGCAAAATCTTTTGACTTAATAATTATTTATAAAGGTCGCTACAAGATCGCGTGTGGCTTCAAGGTCGGCACATGAAAGTACAAAGTTTATCAGATCACTTTCACTTATTGAGAGGCTTTTAATGACTCGGCAGAGAGAGAAAGAGAGAGATCGGAGCGCGCTGTCAAAAGCAGCGAGAAAGAGAGGCTGATCGGTCCAATCGATTCGCCGTCGACGGTATATAATACATAATCCGAGGGCCAAAAGCAACCGCGAACATCGAATGGGCAATTTACAGTAATCGTTGATTGCGCGACTCGATGAATCGTTATTCAAATCCGCGTGACGCAGCGCCGTGGGAGGCCGACTGGAAATGGACCCGAGGGATTCGCGAGCACGAGAGCCTACGGATGCCAATTTCCCGATCATTTCACGAGCTATTTATTATTTTAGCGCTGTCGAACGATCTGAAATTTAATACAGTCACAACGGCCGTCTGATTTGCATCAGACGTGTCTCGAAATTATCGCGAATGCAAAATTTCTCTCTTCTTCTTTCCCTTTCTCTCTCTCTCTGCATATATGAAGGATAATGTACAAATAGTATGTAAGAATTAATATGAAAAAAATTATTATGCAAAGAATTATTATGTAAAAAAGTATTACGTAAAGAATTATTATGGACATTTTTTTAATATTAATATTGGCACATTTCGTATATAGAAATGTTCTTATTATCTTTATTCTTGGGTTAATCCATTAACTGAAATGTTTTAATGAGTATGTGTATTTTATATATACATATGTCAAGACATGACTGTGAAATGTAATTTACATATATGGACCATGTGCCTCACCCAATTTTTAAGACCGGTTGGCCTTCTGTCAAACTCGATTCGATGACAGGTTTTTTAGCTTTCGTAATTTTAAATTCGTCTACCGATAAGATATAACTATTGCATATTGCTATCATCATATAGAAAGCTAATAATTACTAGTTTTGTATGAATTTTATGTATATTGATCTATTTATTATTTTATACTTTTATTTTTTATTATTTTATTATTATACATATACGTATAATTTCATTGAAAGATTATATTAAAATTTGCAGATTTATCAATAGCGATATAATAATGTCACTAATTTAAATTACTGTAAGAATTAACTGCGGCAATTTTATTTTACAAAATTGACAACGCAGATTTCAATTCAACACTCGTTTTATAGTCATTAAATGAGAGCTCATTATTAAATGAACGTAACGTTATAAGCTAATCCCTCGAATCTCGTTGCGATCGAAAATATATATAATTTCGAAATTTGCATTTTTCAAAATATTTTTCTTCTAAAGATTACCTTTAACACTTTCCCGCACAAAAATAATAATAATAAAACTGTACTTTACTTGTTGCTCGCTAAAAACTTGCGAAATCGATATCGTAATTTTCTTTCGCCGATTCAGCGTGTTCGTTAAATTCCGCGCTTCGCATTCGGCTCACGTCGAATTTCGAAATAAGCGTTTATGGACGGTCGTTTTTAACAATAACGGGCCGTTTTGCCAGCTAATTAAAATTATCGTGTGCGCAAAGAGCCGGTAACGTGCCGATTTCGGCAATGTATCCGCGAATGCTGCGTCGCGTTGCCCTGTTCCCCTTCCTGTCTATCGAAGTTTTTTTTTAAATATGCAAACGAAGCCACTGTCGAATAATATGGCGAGCCGACGTGTCCTCATTGAGATTCCACATAGCAATAATCGGCCGATACAGTCGACTATTTTACTCCGGCAATCGCATTGTAAGCGCAATAAAGTATGCAAAATTTATCGGCACGGTCGACGTATTCTCTCCCCCTTTTCTCTCCGCATATATATATATATCCGATCACAGCATAAATTATTATTACATTTTACGAAATACTGGGTCGTGGCATCAAGCACCATTTTATTTATAACGCGCACCAAACGACGTCTTATCGCGGAACCGCGGGAATTGCATAACGACATGCGAGTTCGCAGTCATGTAAGAGATATAAATACTCACCTGCATATATATAAATATTTATATATTGTATAAAGAACATTTAAATTATACAGGAAGTCTGAGATATACAATTGTAAAGTAAGGAAAACAAAACGGGTTCTAGGAAGCATTATTTTCCAATGAGAATAATTACGAGGATTTTTTTATTTCTATATATATATATATATATATATATATATAAATTCGAGGAAAAAAAAATCTGTTCGCTTACATCGAGATTAAAATTAATGGTATTAATTATGTATCCCTTTGTGAGATCGCGTTTAGAGGAATAATTTTGCATTTTACAGAATTCGCGTAGCGCAAACGCACTCTGTTAAATAGTGTCGTTTATTACATTCGCTCTCGAAATGCGATTCTTCGATGTGTACACGGTTCTTTTCGCGGGAATTGTGTGAAAAGAGACGCAAACACGTATTAATACCCTCATTTGTGTTGTTTGATCCAGGATTCGACTCTTGACTCACCTACACTAGTGCGCGCGTCGAGTCGCAATAAAGCACTATTGGGTCGTTAAAATGAAACGGAACGGTAACTAGGCGGAAACAACGACGGAAAATGTATGACTCGAAATGCAAAAGTCCGAAATACAATCGTCATTAGGCCGCGATCTTGAGCACTGCATTTAATGCAATCTCTAACATGACTGTATTTTTCAATATGGTGATCGTAGATTTTCTGAGGAAATAAAGGACAAACCTGAAATGTTTTGAGCTTTATTTCAACATGTTTCCAAATTAATTTGCGACCAAAGTATAAATCCATGAGCAAAAAAATTCTGTGACTATATCAAAAGTCTACGTATTTCTTGTAATTTGAAACTGATTCGACTATATTGTTTCCTAAATAGTTTAAATAGATTTTAAAAAATAAATAGTTTTAAATAGTTTAAAGTAAAAATAGTTAAATAGTTAAATACTTAAATAGTTTTTTAAATTGTTTCTAAATAAAGAATAAAGTTGTAACATAAAGGAGAAAATTTTAAAAATAATTGACAAACTTGAATTTTGGAAAAATGAATAAATTTAAAAGAGAGCTACGTAAAATAAAGGATTGTCCTCTAAAATAAAAGAGGGATGTTGACCGCAATGAAAAAAAATGTAGACTATCAAATAATGAATAGATAAAATTATGTATATGTGTGTGTATCGATTGATTAATATTCAGCACATTGACGCGAGATCACGAATTTTGTTGAATTATTTTTTAAATAAATCATTAGATTCGGATCAATGGATTTGTCATGGAATGCTTCATTTCCTAAATCGAAATCATGGAAACGCAATTTTGTAACCCAACGACCGCACATGGTCTTAATAAACACGTCATTTCCAAATGCTTGACAAATATTTTTTAAACAGTCAGCGCTTTAAATTTAATTCCGCATTATCAAGCGCACTTTATCGAATCGTTGTTATTGACATTTCCAAATATAAAACCAAGATTAATAAAAATAAAAATTATAGAAACATTACTCTCACGTGAATCTCGCAAACAAATTATCACGTGTGTATTTATATGTATATATACTCTTGTTTTTCATTTCTGTATTTTTTTTCTTTCAGACGCTTTGAAGAGGATGAGGGAAAGTTTTATGGACTATTTCTGGCATATACCCATTTTGACGGACGTTCCAGAAGGAGCGAATACAACTTCCACTACTAAGGTAAACATATTACATACTCGATAAATGAATTAAACATTTCGCTATATATTCTCTAGAATTTATTAATAAACTCATCAATAAAATTATGAATAAAATATTATGCTTCTATAAATAAATTATTGTGCTTCTATATTTTCTTATAATTGCCGATCATTGTTCGAAATGTTGCATTTGTGCACGGAGAGAATTTTCTCTTAGAATTTACCCTGAAAATCATAGTAATCATGGGACAACATGATATTTGGAAGAATTTTATAAAAGTCTCTCTAATTAATATTTATCACAATAAAAAATATTAATATGTACATAGTAAAATTAATCGAATATTTTATATCTTATTGTGGTCGACATTAATACTTTTTATTATGATAAATATTAATCCGAGAAACTCTTATATATAAGAATTCTTCCAATATCATATTTTATGCCACAATTTAGCATGATTTTCAGGGTAAATTCTACGATAAAATTCTTTCTGTGTGGGGTTGGACATTTTTGCGTTTGAAAGCAATCGAAAGCAATAAATTTCGAGCTAGTTTTGATACATTGTCCGTGAAGGAGGAAGTAAAATAATCTGTCGACACGCGAGGAAACTCGTCTGCGCCGGACATGTCGCGAAGATAATGCGCCAACAATTTACGTACACGTGTAAACTGCAGCAACGAGATGGAGAGAGAGGGCGAGAGGAAATATCCTAACAATGGTATAATAGCAAGTGTACGGCAGTGTTAGTGATCGGATTACTGCATTTCCCGTCGCGTATTGTTACACGCGTGGAAATCTGCGCGCCACCATCTCCCTCTGATATGTATGTAAGTCGCTTATAACGCTTAATGCGACTTGCCGTACAAAGCGCGACGAACGGAAGCGGATAACTGACCGCCAAAAAGTTCGCCGAGTGTCGACGATTTTCTTTCTCGGATACCGCGTTATTCGCGTGTAAAATCCGTCGTTTGCACGTTTAGTCCATACAAGACACAGGGGAAAAAAAGAAAAAGAGAAAAAAATGCTTATTCTTTTCTAAGGTGTGCTAGTTATTATGGTGACTATCCGTCCTTTATTTTAGAAGATAATTTATTTCAAGTAGCTGTCTTTTAAGTTTATCCATTTTTCCAAAACTCAATTTTGTTCTTTATTTTTAAAATGTTTTCCTATATTTTTTATTTAGCGTTTTAATGATATGCCGTAATATTCGTGAGATTTGAAGAAATAAAATAATGAATAATTAAAGAATATGTCGACTTCTGATAGTCACAATTTTTTTTTTTTTTTTTTTTTTTTTGCTCGTTGATCTCTATTTTGGTCGCAAACTGATTTGGACATATGTTGAAACAAAGCCCTAAAATTTTCAAATTTGTCCTTTATTTTCTTTTAGAAAATATGATCAGCTATAATTGAAAAAAAGAGAGACAGAAGACCAACTTTGTATTTTTTATCATTTGTAATTGAAATTTTTTTAATATTTAATTTTTATTTATTTATAATAATCGAAATATTAAAAATTGTTAAATTTTTGTAAAAGTTAAAAAAAACATTGGTATTTAAACATTGAAGAATATGGATATAAAATACAAAACTGATGTATAATAACGCATGAAAATTTTAATATGTGAAAATGAAACGCGCTTTAGCATTTTGTCAGAAAAATGTAGAAATATAGAAATATTAAATTGAAATACTTTCTTCATTGTGCTTTCACACACATATACACGTGTAGAAAGGTACGGAAAGTTTGCCTAAATAAAGCGGTTCTAATAATTCAAACCGAAGCACACTACAGCCCCTCGTTAACAGAATAAACCACCGTACGTACTGTCATGTTCTAAACGTGGCGGTTGCAAATTCTTCAATAATAGAGCTTAATTAATTTTGATGATGCGTTTGTCGGTTGTACAGCTGCAAATTGTTCGAATAACCTATTTGCACCCCCTGTCTAAACCAGCTCTTATTCTCTGAGGGACTCTCTGTTGTATATATACATTGGACTATCTTTGGATATATAATGATATTCATTATATATTGCAAAGTTAATTATATTTCAAACAAAACATTTTTAACAAATTTTTAAACCGATTACTATTAATTTCCAAGATTACGACTAATTTATAATAATTATATATATATTTTAATTATAGATAGAATAGTTTTCTTGCGCGCTCTAATTTTATATAATTATATATAAAATTTATATAATTATATATAAAATTGGAGATCGATTTTCTTTGGAAACATATTAAATCTAATATAATTTAATTGCAGATCATTAATGGTCATGTGGTAACGATCAACGAGACGACTTACACATCGGGTGACGAAAACGGCGGCACCGCATTCCGAATTCGCATAATCGACGTGAAACCGGAAAATGACACTCTACAGATCGGTGGCGAAAATACGGAGCCGACAACGGTGAAGGTGGAAGCGACAGGAAGTGCTGAGACGGTCGAGGACTTCGCCAACGAGATACCGAATAAAACAGACGTACTGACCGCTTAAAAAAAGCGGTCGGTCGTTCATAGTCGATACGTCGATATAATCCGGTGTATCGGGGCTAAAGTTCGAAGACGAGGAAACGACCCTTCATTACGTGGCTGTAGTAGAATAACTTTTCGATATCGCACCGAGTGCATCGTATTAAAGTAACATTATTGTAATATATAGTTGTGTTTCTATTGTTTTCTATATATTTTTTTTCAATACGATTGATTGTTTACGACGTTTACCTGCGTCCTTTTGAAACAAGAGAGAATTAAAGAGATTGCTGCCGCTGAAAAAATAAGCTTGGATATAGTATTTACGAAGATGTACGGATTATATATAAATTGAAAAAAAGTTAATTGATTTTAATTAAATAAAACAATTTATGTAATTTTAATTAAGCGATTAAAAGCTTTGAATTAACATAACATTCAATTGAATTAAAGTTTTCGATTAAATTGAGTTAGCATTAACGGGCTTTAAAGCTTAATGCGCTTCTACATTCCGCAAGCAAGATTATTTATGAAATAATGTTTGAATTAAATATTTTCTTTTATAAACTAATAAAATATTTGAGAAACTGATATTTTTTTAATTAAAAATAAATAATTATTAATATTCGATTTTTTTTACTCCAATGCTGCACAGCAAAGGTGAAAATGCCGATACACAAAACTAGTCATATATGTTAATTTATTGATTGACGATCATATTTATTCACAGGGGAACAGTTTTGTAATCGGCACTCTACTTGATTGATTATATTACTTATTCAGATCGTTCATCGAGCGTAAGATTTTTATGTAAATTCAACATGTCACGTATCACATTAAAAAATACGAATGCGAAGTAGATATTAATTACTGGTTGTATAACATTAAGATATTGCCTTATATATTTATGCAACTAGTGCGGAAATATTTATCCTATAAAAATTTCAAGATTGATATTTAAATAAAAATATATATTTTCTGTGTACACCCAGATAATCCCATCTTTTTTAACAATGGTGTCTTCAGTATACGAAAAAGTAATATGAAATAATAGTTATGTAATGAAACGTTTATATACGCAGAAGTAAATGTTCGTAAACAATTTACAAAGGCAGGGAAAATTTTTTACAGAAGATCTAACGTTGTATCGCGACTTTTTATAATTAAAAAAAAAGACATACGTTCCTGTAGTTTTATATATTTACGGATTTTAATATACTTACAGATATATATTATATATTTCTTACATTGTAAACTGGTTAGAGAGATAAAGGTTGATACAATAAAATAAATGAATATATCCCAATAAAAATATATTTAATAATAAACGCACTTTATATATTCATGTAAATGTATACATGCATAAGTATCCTGCACTGCGATTTCTCCGAGTTTTAATTTTAAAATCAGGTAATAGTATAAAAATCTAAAAGAAATAAATGAGTATATCTATAAAATATATTAATAAAAAATAGCTGATATATGTATGAATAAAGTATTAAGTCTTTAATCGCTTAAAATTTTCAAAAAGGAAAATATGAAATAAATATTGAAGATCTAGACGTAATAAAAATTTTTTAAAGTTATAAATTTTATCAATTATTATTATAAATTTTATAAAATACGTCACGATATATATTTTTTTATATCCATTCTAAAAAAACAAGTAATACTCAATATTAAATAATTTTACCGCATAAAATAAATATTAAAGATCTAGACGTGATACAAATTTTAATTAACTTTTTATAATAATAATAATTAATTTAAATCGTTAGTCAATTAATAAATCAGGGTATATTTATTTTTCGACCAATACTAGCTATAATTATTTTATATTTATTACGACGTTTCGCCTATCAGGTTTTGGTCCTTTTCAAGTAAATCTATAATAATATAATATTTAAATACAATAGTAAGTTAAAATAATACAATATTTAAATACAGAATAATGATTACAATTACGGTTTGGAATAATAAACAATAAGTAAGGCGTTAATTTTTTATTTTAATATTTACACAAAATCTCACTAGTACAAGATGTCGCGCGCAAGGTAGCGAAGCTACTCGATTCAAAAAATCGCGCGCTCCTTGAGTTTCCGGTCGCGTGAAAAGCGCGACGACGTCACAACCGCGAGTGCGCAGTGCGCATGACTTTTACTTTTTTCCCGACCCAATTGCACGTATGTATACGTCACGTATGCATCACGTACATGTATAATACGTGATCGCGTCCGCGAGCTGTCATGTGTGGTCGTGATCATGCGGACGTGTCCGTCGCCGATGTCGTTGTCGCTTCCAATCTGTTGACGTAACTCTCGTCGGGCCCAGTGGCGAAAGAGAGATCCGCACGTGGAGCACGAAACCTAGAGAGGATGCTGCGATGTTAGCACGCAGACGTCACGTCGCAGGAAACGTGGTGGATCGCAACTCTGTAATTGCGAGCCCGAGCGACTCGCGATATCATTACGATGGAGACGAAACGAGCGACAAATTGTTGAACGAGGAGACCGCCGATTTAACGGAGCGATCCACGACGACGACGACGATGACGTCCCGTGACAGGACCAACGAGTTTGCCAACGCGATCCGCTCGATGCAGAGCAGAACTGTCGCGCGGACCGCTGCGAATCTGCAGAATCCGCGTCGTGCGCGCCAGATACAGAGCTACTCGAACTTTATGATGATAGCGAAGAACATTGGCAAAAATATTGCCAGCACGTACACCAAGCTGGAGAAGCTTGCCCTGTGTAAGAATCTTATATACAGGAGAGAGAGTGGTGTAATCGCTTACGGCGATTTTTTACTTTACTCACCAATTTGCAATATGTTATGTCAAAGGAAATATGTTACAAACAGAAGGATCATATATCTTTCTTGCAAAGGAGCTTATCTACTCTTATTTGTTTCAAAACCATCTCTTTTATATGAAAATTTATTAAACTTTAGGTTTAATAATTAATAAAACTTGAACTGCTTTGTTCAGAAATCTTAGATCAATCCAGATACTTATCGTTGATAGTTGACGTTAAATCTCATTTAAAATATTTGAGTGAATATAGAAAAAAATAAGTACAAATAGTAAAACTAGATTTAAGAAAAAGATTTAGATTACATAAAAATACTGAGACTATTTTATAATTATTGTTTCTTTATATTACAGTGGCCAAGAAGAAATCTATATTTAATGACAGACAGATGGAGATCGAAGAGCTTACAAATATTATTAAGACAGACCTAAAAAGCCTGAATCTTCAAATTGGAAAACTACAAGAGCTTGGAAAATCACAACGAGAAAGTTTTGGTTCATCTCAAAGCCACCATATTGCTTCGCATTCTTCCTCAATTGTGATGGCACTGCAATCTAAATTAGCAGATATGTCAAATAATTTTAAAAGTGTTTTGGAAGTTCGATCCGAGGTAGGCTAAAGTAAATTACATTCTTTCTCTTATATAGATATGTATTTATCCACATATTTATCTCAGATTATAGAATATTTTATAATATAAATTCGAAAATTGGATGAAATATAGTATAGATATACAATCAGATAATCATTTTATTTAAATTTCTTTAAATGTTTGTATTATTATACTTTTAATTAAATATTTTTAAAAAAAGAATATGAAATTGAAAATATAGAAAATTAGAAAAATTGATACGTTTGTATGAATGATAATAAATACATAAAATTATACGGATACATAGAATATGAGGGAGGAACAACAAAGAAGGCGACAATTTAGTCAAGGATCTGTATCTACAATGCTCCCTCCAAGTGTTGTTTCGGGAAGACAAGGTTCTTTATTACTACAAGAAGAGGTTTCTAGTAATTCAGTTGCAATAGATCTAGAACCAATGATGAATCATCAGTTAATGCAACAAGCTATGCAAGACGATACTGTAAGTTATCTAATATATTGTATAAAAAAATTTAATATGAAATATCGCAATTACATATATATGTTTTCTACAGGATGCGTATGTCCAATCGAGGGCTGAGACTATGCAAAATATAGAATCTACTATTGTTGAATTAGGTGGTATTTTTCAACAATTGGCACATATGGTTAAGGAACAAGAAGAAATGGTTGAAAGGTAAGAAAAAATTATAATTCTTGTCTGTTTCCAAATAAATTAAGAGTTGTGTAAAAATACTTTACCATTATCAAAATTTTATAAATCTCTAATTGTAAAACAATTTACAGGATAGATAGCAATATAGAAGACACCGAGCTAAACGTGGAAGCTGCACACACTGAAATATTAAAATACTTTCAGTCTGTAACAAGCAATAGATGGTTAATGATAAAAATATTCGCAGTTCTCATATTTTTCTTTATATTTTTTGTAGTGTTCTTGGCATAACACTTGGCACTATCAATTATATGTATTTATATCATTACATTTTATCATCCATATCTACTATTTGTGATAAAAGAAACAGTTGCAAAATGATTTTTACAAAGCTAGGTTCTTCATATATACATATAACATAGGTTAAATGAAAAAAGATATTCTATGCATTCCTCAGCCCTTTCCCTAAATTGTGAATATTGTACATTTAAACACTTACCATTGTAAGTATTTAAATATTACGTTACTTGTACAATGCATCTTATTGAACATAAAATGTAAAAAGAGAATATTTCTATAGATAATAAATATATAATTTTGATCTTATATATAGAAAGAAACGATTTTTAAATAAGTTGGATGAGTAACGTTTTACAAACAATATATATATTAAAAATAAAAAATTTGTTTATTTTATACTTGTACTATTTATATCGCTATGTATGTGTAAAGTAAATATATCTTTTTAATTTTGATATATAAACTAAAATTAAAAGGATTATAATTTGTGTAAATATATATATTTATAATTTATATATATATAGGTATATATATAAATTTATAATATATATTTTTTTTCTTTTTTAGCTAAAGATATTAAATCTGCAATAATTCTGAAAATACACAGCCATAATAAATTACAATTTATTTCAATCTTTAAAACCATATATATATATATAACAATTGTATCTTTTATTCTACATGGATTATATACGAATTTTATTACAATATTTTATTTACTAATAAGTCAGAACACCTAGAATATGCACGTCATTAGAAATGTAGATGTAATTTAATTATAAATATTTTTCAATATTTCCACTTTTGTTGCTTTTATAATACAATCAAAATTGCATAAGCATTTTCAACAATTTTTACAAATGTGATTCACTATATATAAATCAAAATAAAGTCATAATATTGATTTCTCAAATAATTGATGACAAAATATTTTTTTTATCAAAACAATATAGAAGAATCATATAATAATCACAAACATAACAATACTGACAGATATTATTTAGTGAATAATGCTATTGATACGTTTGTCTTGTTAATATTAACAGAAAATTATGCTATTGTTACATATTTATTTGAAATTGTTATACAATAAGACTGTCACTGATACAGTGATTCGATTTGGCCTTTGTACAAGTGTATTCAGAATAACAAGGTACAAAAATTAAATTTTTCCATGATGTGCTTTATCTAGTGATTCTCCCGATGAATGTAAGGAACCTGAAATTTAAAAAAAAAATTTCAATAAACTAAAAAATATATTTGTTTAATATAAGTTTCAATTACATTAATATATATAAGTAAAAAAATATATCTATACTATAATTTAAAAAATGCAGAGTAAAAATAAATTTAAAAAATTATAAAAACCCAAAGATTCTGTGAAAACTTTAAGTATATTACAAAAAATATTAGAGAATTGAAGACACACATACATTGTGTGTATCGTTATAAATTAAAATTGATTAAGCTCTTTGACCTGACAGGGCTATTTGACATTATTTCCTTCCATAGTACTCCAAAACTTTTTCACTTTAGAGAAATGCTTGCGTCCTTGCATGCATAAAAATCAAAATAAAAAGAACAGATGATAGTAACAAACAAACTACTTCCTGAACTTGCAGGAAGAAAGAAATGAATCTGATTAATACTATGATAAAACCCAATGAGAACGCTTTGTCGCTTTGCGTATCACATACTATTTCCACAAACCTTTGTGATTGCGCGCACGTTGCTCTCGTTGATGGGGATGAAAACCAGAATTGCGTGGGGGCAGCAGTGAATCCTCCCCCCAAGGATGCGTCGTTCCATGAGGCGGAGGAAAGCCGGGTGGAGGAAGAGGTGGGATGCGATCGCCACCGAATGGAAGAGGCGGTGGCGATCTGTGATGATTAAACGCTGGAAGTAAATGCGGCGGAGACATCGGTGGCGGCGGGGAACCGGCGTTCTCGTACCTGCCACCGGAAGTGAGCTGTGGAGGCAACGGCGGCGGCGGCATCGGCGGAGGTGACGATAATCTACCGCCGAGAGGCGGAGGACGCTGACTGATATCGTACGGAGGTAGACCGGAAGTGGTGGGCGGCAAGGGTGGCAGATACGGCGGGAAGCAGTGCAGATAGGAAGGCGGCGGCGGTGGAGGAACGCCCGAGGAACCGCTAAACATTACTGGAGAACTGGACGATTCTGCTCCTAGGAATAATGACGGCGAAGTCACCGTTTCCCCGTTCGCTTCCAAGCCTGTTTGAAAAGCAGTTTACGAAAATAAAAAATCTACCAACTTGTAGCAGTTCTGATGCGTAATATCTTGCGCGATCCATTGTCTGTAGATGTGAGCCTAAACACATTTCTCTGACGCGCTAATTATATATCTATGACATTATTACATTGATTTGAATTACTACTTGCTAAGAAACTAGGTAATTTTATTCTACGAATTGCAACATTATTCTACACAATTATAGTTTCTACGAAATCCTTATAAGTTATTTGCTTATACACAAAAAGTAATACGTCTATAAAACAAAATAAAAAAAATGTTACTATGATAATGATCAAAGATCAATTTTATATGTATAAAATCCAAGCTAAAAAGTTAATTGTTAAACTCTTTTTTTGCTAAATATGTTATATAATAAATATTTTAAAATATAAAAATACTTACGATGTAGCTTTACTTCAGGATCATCGTTTAGATTTAAATTTTTCTCTACTAGTGTAAGACGATTACGTAATTGACCAGCCTCTGCTTTCGATTCTTCCAAACGGCGCTCATTTTGACGGGCAGCAACCTTATAAAATATATAAAGTCTTGCATAAATTTTTCAGTAGCATATACATATGTATACATTATTTTTTATATTATGTATATATTTATTATATATAATAATAATAAATAATATTATATATAATTATATACATAAATAAATAATGTACATATATAATAAGATACATTACCCATTGTTCATGTGCTTTCGTTTCCAGAGCAGATATCTGAGTTTTATATTCTCTCTCCTGATCCACAATCTCTCGTTTTAAGATTTCTATCTGTTGCCTGAAATAAAATTTCTCGTGATAAATTAATTGTAGTTTATATATTTACTAAACAAAAATTCTTATAATCACAGACATATCTAAGAATATTCTAACTTACTCTAAATATTGTAAAGAAATTTTCATAAATTAAATTTTTTTTTCATATTATTAAATTAATTATTAAATTTATCAAATTATATGCTTACTTATAATTTTGTATTTCATTTTGCATTGTATGTATCCTTTCGACCGTCGATACAACTTCCCCTTGTTTCTGTAGCCACATAGCTTCTTCCCTAAAATAATTACAGTATTAATAATTGTCCAAGTGTCAAACCATTTTTATTAAGACTAATCAATTGCTTACTTTTGGCGTTCAATTTCTTTTTCTTTGAAAAACCTTGATAATACTTCAAGCCGTGTTTCTGCTTCTTTCTTCTCTTTTTCAGCTATTTTACATTGATCACTTAATGCAGTTATCTCTTCCTTAACAAGTTTCATATGTTCTGCAATATTTAAAAATATTATTTTATTAGTTTAATTTAATTACAGAAATATCATTTTTGGTCGACTATTTCAAGATTTCTTATATTTAAAAAAAACACCTTCTAATAACTGATGAGCACCTTCAACATCACTTAATCGTATCTTTAATTCGTCTCTCTCCTCACGCAGTTGTAGTGCATCAATTTTAATGTGAAATACATCGTACAATTTTTCCAAGTCCAAATTATTTGATTTGATCTGATCAATGATTTCCATTAATTCCTTAACTTCTATTTCTTTCCCCTTCACCTCTTTATATAATGATGATTTTTCGATAAACAACTAAAAAGAAATAACAAGTTATATATATATATTTAATAATATATTTTATTTAAAAAATATGAAATTGCAAACTTACTTCATCTAATTGTTCTTCTAAATTATGTACTTTATCTGTTAATGTTTCTTCTATATTATTCTTAGCATTTCTCAAAGTGGTCAGCTCGTCTTGAATTCGCGAAAATTCTACTTCATATTCCTCACATTTCTTCTGAGCAGAGGCATAATCTGCTGATAAAGTCTCAATCTGTAATAAAATATAAATCTTAATTAAATATTTTATACATATTTAATTATGTAAGAATCATTTGTTAAAAAATTGATAAAATAATAAGTGAGTAGATATGAGATATAAAATAAATGTAAAATAAAATCAAAAAAGTAAATGTATACTAAAATATAATAATCTTTAAAACGTCCATTCACGCGTTAAAATATATATTAACAAACCTCCAACTTATCAAATTCATGCTGCATGAGAAAATAGCAAAACAAAAAAATTAATGCCGTTCTACATTGAAAATCAAATTAAATAAAAATTAACTTAATATCAGACAGATATTAATATACGAAAAGATTGCTCTGACCTCTTGAGCTTTAATATTTAACGCGTTCGTTAAGGATTCGTTTGCGGTTTGTTGAGCGTCTAATCGTGCTTGTAAATCCTCCACGGATTGAGCTAGCGGATTAATTTCATTATTGGACGATAAAACTTCTCTTAGCATACGCTCGAGTTCTAATCCAGCCTCCGTTGCATTTTCTAAATCTTTCTCCAACACAGTCACCTGTTCCTCCAATCTTGTTTTTTCATTCTGCAACAGAGAAACACATTGTATATAGAATATGCGAGATTTTCAATTCAAATTGACATATAATAAAAAACGAAAAATACTTGAGCATATACCTGTGACACTGCTAAATCAGCTTTTAGCGATGTAGCCATGTCTTCAGAATGAAATGAGTCATATTGTGTGGAAAGTAACTAAAATATTTATATTTTAATGGAGTGTAACACATAAATTTGCATTTGAATAATGACAAAAGAAAATATAATAGAATATAAATATACGAAAAATCAATCTGCACATGCATACTGCTCACCTTTTGTTGGATAGATTCTATGTAGAAAGTTAAATCGGACTGCTCTTTCTCAAGTGCATTAATTCTTGCTATGAGTTCTCTATCTCTTTTTATATTCTAAAAAAATGTAACACAATAAAGTTGTATATTTTCATATTAAATGTTTTGTATAAATTGATAAAAAAATGGTAACAGAGAATAAGTTATTCATAATTAATAAGTTTTTAAATACTATTTTTTTATACTTGGAATAATTTTTTTTAATTTATAAATTTCAGTTATACTAGTGTTTCGAGCACTACAAATAAAGCAGTATATATTATTACCTCAATATAATAATATCCAAGAGTAAATACAAGTACTGTAATGGCTGTTACACATAGAAACATTAATGTTTTCCAATAATTATGATCCAATTTTATCATGGCCATTAAATTATCTTCTTCAGTTTCCAACTCTTCTTTCTATTGTAGAAAATCATGTTATAATGACAAAAATATATATAATTATTATAAAAATATTTTTTTTAAGACTTACTTGCTCCAGAAACTCAGTTGTTGTCTCGGTGCAATCATCATCAAGTGAGCATACTTTATCTGAACAATTTAAAAAATGTGTGATTATACTTTTGAAAGCACTAGATATTACTAGATATTAGTAAAATAATTGTAATACCTTCTATTTCATCTGATATAGATTTCGATTCTGATTTCTCTAAATTATTATTCTCTTTAATATCTTCATCTTCGTACAAAACCTTATTTTCACTGTTTATGTAATCATCATATTCAGGTAAGGTTTCTTCTTCTTTTACAGGCCTGACAAACTCATCTTTTTCATGCTCCAAATCTTCTTCAACATTCGATAAATCTTGATTCTGCAGAACTTGGTTGAAATTCGTTATTTGATTTGGAATGTTTTTTTGACTAGAATCTAGAGATTGCTCTGAATCAAGAATGCCAGGTGTTACACCATTAGAAAATTCATTAGTTTCTATAGGAACATTGTCCGAGCTAGCATCATTAATTAAATTATCATTTTTATTTACATTGCTATCTACAATAAAATCTTCAGTAACTGAAATATCAGCACTATGATTTAATGCCTCGTCTATATTTTCTGCAACAGTATGGCTTTCAGAAAATGGTTCTTTTATATCTTCCTTAGCAGTTGTTTCCATAATAGGTGATAAGTTAATAGTTTCTGAAAATGTATAATCAGTTGTAACTTGGACAATTGTTTCTTTGTGACTAACATCTTCCTTTGTATTTTCTAGATGTATTTTACTTTCTGATGGTTTTTGTTCAATGTCATTACTGCTTTGAATAGAAGTGCTTTCTGTGATTGCAGTTTCTTTCAAATCAGATGAGATTGTTGAGTTTTCTTCAACAGAATCAACTATATCTTGATTAGACCTATCTTGTTCTTCCTTATTTATTTCCTTTTGAAAATTTTTGTCAAGGCTATTAATGTCATTTTTAACAGAAGTTGTAGAACTATCATCCACTACAATTGAAGTTGGCAATTCTTTGGCAGGCTTAGAAGCATCTTCATGTACAAAATTATTGGATGAAGGCACGTCACTAAAAGATGTAGAGTTTTCCAAAGGAATAGTAGATGCTGCTTCTTCTTCTTCTTTCTTCATCTTGCCATTCAAAACTTTTGCACTCTCAGTATTCTCGTATATAATTTCTTGCTGTATTTCTATCTTTTCTTTATTTATAAGACTTGAATCTACGCTTGCATCCAATTCTGTCTGAATAGTTGAAACATGGTTCTCAGTTACAGTATCTCTAATTTCAACTTCTTCTGAAACCTGTTTCAATTGTAAATCTTCCTCAACTTTGGAAACAGGTATGTCATTATCATTTTGAATAGTACTCTCTGTTGTTGCACTATCTTGTGAACTAGATAAAATTTGAAATGTTTTTGTAAAAGAGGCAAATATACCTTCACTTTCCTTTATTTCCTCATCACTATCTTCTATATTTTCTTCAGCACTACTATCCACCTCAATTTTATTTGATTTTTCATGTTCCAAATTTTTAAATGATTTATCTTCAGATTTACTTCCTCCATTAAGTATTAGAGTGTCATCTTTGCTCTCTGTATCTAAAGTTGAATTGATTATTGCTTCTGAACTCTCTAACAGTATCTCAGTAGTTGTCTCTTGATGAATATCTAGAAGTTCAATATCTTTAAGTTTACTACTAGCATCATTTTCGTCTGCCTGTAATTTCTTATTGAAGAATGTATTCGTATCAGATGATTCCTTATAATCAGAATTTATTTTAGAATCAGTTGAAGCTTGTTCATCTAGCAATGCAGTAGCATGCGCAACTTCAGCCACAAAATTAGGTTGTATAGATGGTTCATTATCCAAATAAACTGTAGTACCATCTATCACTTCATAATGAGAGAATATGCTATCTACATTAATCGCTTGTGAGTCCTGTACAATGTTTTCATCTGTGGATTTTACTGATCTTGGCGCTGCTTCATCATTATTTGGGAGCAACTTATTTTTCAACAAAGGATGTGATTTATGGATTTTTTCTGTTGTTGATTCAAATTTCTCAGGCTGAACTTCATCATTAAACTTATAAACAGGCACTTCATGTT
Organism: Nylanderia fulva; assembly: GCF_048542155.1. Classification (NCBI taxonomy): domain Eukaryota; kingdom Metazoa; phylum Arthropoda; class Insecta; order Hymenoptera; family Formicidae; genus Nylanderia; species Nylanderia fulva. The sequence goes on along the minus strand of NW_028190807.1, from coordinate 1,922,442 downwards.
GCAATTTAGGTTGCAGGATTTTATATTCTTTTAGGAATTGCTTGGGTGCAAATCCACGTTTGCCATTTATCTAAAATAAAAATTAGTATATAAGAAAAATATATCCTTATGAAGAATAAATCAAAGGTTTAAACAATAGCGATGGTATATCATTGTAGTACAGATATTTTAAAAGAGTTTTGAAATATGAAAATACTACTTTTCGATAATATTTTTTTCATAATTAGCCTAATAATGTTAAATATAAAATAAGTGTATATACCTCGACACCCCATAAATCTGTCCTTTTTCCAGCACTTTTACTAAAAACCTTGACATCTACATTAACACCAAATGACATTATTTCATGATCATTTGATGTGTAAACAAGTATTGTTTTGGCTAACGAAATGGGTTCTAAATAACAGAAAAAAAATAAATCGCATTAGTTACAATATATGTACGACGGAATAGGGAGATTGAAAAATGTGTTATGGGTTTTAAGGCTAAAGTATGGCTTCAATTACCCGAACAAGCTGGGTCGTAACATAATTGTTTGTCGGACAGGGCGGCCAAGCATTGCGTTATTATACAGATAATTGTGACGACCAGAGGAAATAAAAGATTCGTAAACGGTCTGATTTCCGTCATATTTTATTCTCTATTGAAAAGTTCCACATCACTACCGCTAGCACGCACAATGACACTACACCACCTCGCACAACGTGACCATAAACTATATACACAAGACAGGTATATCTTCTTTATACGCGAACTCGCATCAAGAATTGATGCATCTAGATATTCCGTACATCGTGATTGTTAAATATTGGAAAAAAAATGCGAATATATTGCAAAGCAGTTTATAAAAATGATTTTCTCTATTTTCTAACAATAAAATAAATTTGATTTTTCCGCAATATTTAATGAAAATATCATTGTCTTTTATTTATTTTCTCTTTTCTCACTCTAACATAGTCACGTGTGACAAAATTAAATAGTGAATTGAAAAAAGAATTAGAAAAAAATATTAATTTAAAATATATATAAGAAAAAATTTAGAATTAGGGATCATAGAATAATCGATTTTATATTTATATATATAGTCAGAACATTGTCAAAAATTTTCACAAATCTTTTAATAAGCTGAAACTATAAAAAAGCCAATCTTTCAAATTTAAATTTAAAAATTTACAAAGTATCAGAATATATATATTATTAATTATATATAATACAATTATATTAAAAATTAAAAAATGATAATTCGAGTGCGCAAAATATAAATAATAATAATTGTATAATTTATTGTAGAAAATATAATATAAAAGGAGAAGTAGAGGTGAATAAAAGATTCGAGAATATATAGAAGGAATTTTTAATATTATCTTGAAGTTTAACATATTTTGTTCTACATGACTAGATTATAAAAGCAATTAAAAATTTATGTGATTTAACAATATTAAATATGCATCACAAAATGTTATAATAGATGTACATTGAAATGTCACAATGTAAGTGTGCATTCTTTAAGTTCTTTTCTTTAAGTTGACAAAAAGTCACAATAATTTATCTTGCTCCTATACATATACAAAATTATTTGAGCCTTGGTATGACAAGAAATATAAAAGAATTTTTATAATAATTTGTAACATGGAGATATAATAGGTATATAACAGACACGCTTGAGAAAGATAAGGAGAATCACGATAAAAGTTAAATGTCTTATCATATATAAATTCCTTCAATTATTATTTTTCTCCAAATGCCTCTAATACGTGAAGTATACTTGTTTGGATATTCTTACTCTCTTCTCTTCGAGATTCTTTATATAGATATAAAAAGAACGCATTGTAAAGAAACTGCAACAATTCGTAAAATATACTCTGTAAACAACAAAGTGCACAGATACTATTTTAAAATATTATAAAATAAGAAAATGACTAATTTTTTTATATAAAACATATGTGTAGCCATAAACATTGAGAATATACAAAAAGAACCATATAATTTTTTTTTCAATCGATTAATTAATGCGCATATACGTATATATAATGTCACATTATTAATATCTGTATAAGTATTTTTTAATCATATATTATTGTATTATATATATATATATATATATATATATATATATATATATATAATATAGTATTATATATATATATATATATATAATACTATATTTCTCTCACTCTCTCACTCTCTTTCTTTCTTTCGACTTGATGTGAAGCGAAATTTAGCTCTGTACTAACTTTATTGTTCTCAAATATCTTTCTTAAAATTTAAGATAATAGCAATTTATAGAACAAGTATATCCTGAAAGCTATTATGCAAGTTAATATCTATATCAAAACTAATTCTAATTAATCTAACATAATCTTCAATATCACGTTTTGTGTGAATCCAATTCCAATATTTTCAGCTCCACAATATTAATCCTAAAGTGTGTACAAATCCACAACATATGTAATGTGTGTATTACATCTAAATATTTCTTTTCGTGTGAAAAATAAAATTATATGACTTCAAAATTATAATGTATATATTATTACACACACACATACATGCACACACGACCGCACACATCACTCACACACACACACACACTTACACGCTACAAGCATATATTTGTCGCATATGCCTAATTTTATATATAATAACGCTTTGCAATTGATTACTACAGCAGCGATTATAAACTTTATAAATTTTTTATGTATCCTCAGAAATTGCATATAACAAACACTAATTATATTACGCCAATATCTAATGCCTTATACATAATATCTCGGGCACCACAAATTTGCTTCCAGTTGTAGACTCTTTGGCGAAATTAATTTGATGCCGTCTCTTTACATAATTTCTTAATTTTTAATAACCAATATTTTGATAATTAAATTTTTACTAAAAATCTCAAATTTAATTACATACTAAAATTTTACAATTTTGAATCATTTATAATTAAAAAATATATTCGCTTCAAGACTAAAATAAATCTATTTAGTTTTTAGTTTAGCCTCTCTAATCTTTGTAGTCGATATAGGGTGCCTGAGACATCCCAAAGATTCTTTAAAGTATAATTGTTTTTGCATGAAAAGAATCTAATATTTTATTATATAGAGATGATGTATAATATCGATTTTTCTCCGTTTTGTTAAAATGCTATATCATATTTTATGCAAAAATTGTTGATTATACATTTAAAACATCTATATCACCTGAAATGAGAGAAGTACGAATAATTTTATTTTATATTACACAAATCGCGTTATAAGAATATATATGTGAATCATGTAACATCTTGTTGTAAACATCCAAATTTCCTACACTAGGGTAGGGAGAACTAAATCAAAAGAAAGCATTAATTAAATTCTAAATGGATTGTGTGAAAAAAAATTATTTGTCTGATTACATGGTAGGTAAAAAGTAAGTATTCTTAAAATAAGAAACAGGCAATGCAGACCGACAAATTTTCTTATTCTTAAGATATAATTGTAATATATAAATTCTACAGTTCAATACATTGATATTCAATCAGGATAGTTTAAAGATGCACGAATGTGAAATATTATACAAAAAGCATTGCCATCACATATTAATTATATGCGCGATTAAATATTTACCATAAAAATTAAATAACCAAGAAATTATAAGTACAACTCTCTACCAGTACAAATATAGAATTTAATTCGTTATTAAAATATAACAGCTACGCGCAATTTTCGAAACACAAAATATAAAAAGCTGATTACCATAATCAAACATTGCTAAATTAGTTATTTCATTGATTTTATCAAATCAAAGTCCGCATTATATATTTACATGGTAAGTACAATAATAAATTTCTATGCACATTGAAAAAATAAAATTGAAATTTAATTTATCTTAAAATTCATATAAGTTCTGCAACTTATAGAGTCCACGCAGTTTTTGTAAAGATAGCGTATTATTAGATTTTTCAAGTAAATTTAAAAAATATATGTATATATTTACTATATTTTTTTGTACGATTTATGTTGTATAATAGTAAAATAAAAATTGATGAGCATAAAGCTTAATATAGTGAAGTTAGCACAAACTTTTGTAGATTATTATTAAAATAGAACAATGTTTTAAATGAGTGTTTTCATTTTATACATCATTTAATGTAAATCACATCAATTTCTACTAAACTACAAAATTGGAATTCATTCTTTCGTCTATTGTTTAACATCAAGTTATTTGTATAACTCATTAATCATCTTCTAAATTTCATGAAATATTAACATCAATTGAACGCTTATTTCATTTAAATGTTTTTATAGAAACTACCGAGAGTTATATATATAAAGGCAACATTTTTAAATCTTCTTTTATGAAATTAAATCTATATGTTCTCATAAAATCGAGGTAAATATCTTTCATCCAAGTACTTTTTCTACTAAATCAAGTCATCATTTTCAAGATCGAAAATGAGGAGAGCACATATACGTCATCAAATTTATATCTTTTTTATATTAAAATGTAATAAATTCCAAATTTATTTCTTTCTCTCTCTCTCCCTCTCTCTCTCTCTCTCTCTCTCTCTCTCTTATGCACAATTTTATTAATGTCTTGTAATAATCTAATATTGCTTTGCTTTTTAAATAGGAAAAATATTCGCATAACATATTATAGACTAATTACAAGGTCAATAATGTTAAAACCTAATAACGAATTTCCGAGAAAAATATTATATATAAGCAAACACTTTTCAATGTACCTTCACAAAAATATTAGACATCACGAAAAAATTTGTATATAGATTTTAATATAAAAATTAATGTGCGATAACCCGCATATCACGTTAAATACATTCCGAAAACTTTACCCTGAATTTATAACCACAGTTTGAAGGAAGGCACAACATATAATCATAACAATTAATTATAAAATGGCACAGATTCATCTATCATTAAGCACAATAAATTAAAACAATAATTATATTCTTACAAACAGCTAATAGAGGATTGACAAAAACCGTTAAACTATATCGTTAAATAATAAAAAGAAGGATAAGAAGCGTTAATCAATTCCACATTTACGAAAAAATGCATGAAATGCGGAGTATCCGATATATCATTTGTAGAATGGCAAAAACCGCGCTACATCGTTGAGATTCGAATATATATTGTTATTGGAAAATGAAAGATTTACCCACGTTGAGAAACTCGTTGTTTAGCTGTATCCTAACTGCACTTTACGACACTGGCAAAGCCATTTGATAATACGCGCGTTTCGCTCGACGATACTCGGCGGATCGTTTACCCTTTGATTACACTCGTCGTTACCCATACCGATGCTGCAGTTATTTTGCCACTGGTTACTCTGACTTGTCTGATTATTGCTGACCCAAGAATAGAGACCCAATGCCGAATCTACGGAGCTGACGCTGTCGAAGAATATGGGCGACGATGACTTGGAGTCGGGTTCCGTGATACGCTGATAGTTATCCGAATCCAATCCTAAACGGTCGAAGAAATTCTCGAGTTGAGTCATCGATCGCGGAGGACGGGATGATACTTTGCTGGAACGACCATTATCCTGACGCCAATATCGATCACTGATATCCGATTTTGATCTTAGAATCGGTCGACCGCGACCTTCCTTCCAACCATCAGAAAACCTAATATATAAAAAACGTTATGAATAATATAATGATAGAAAATTATATGATATATAATTTTCAGACCATTCCGGTAAGTATTTTATAAATGTATCATTATTATTATTAAATATATTAAATAAGTACGAAAATAAAAGATGTATGAATACCTCGAATTACAGGTCGGACTATAGTCTGTTTGACTATTGCTACTTTCAGAATCCGGACTATAGTGTCTTACAACCGGTGGCAGTGTACCACCAATGTAACTGCCTTTCCTCGATCGGTCTTTCTCGGTGGAATGTTGCGTAGATGCTCCACTATCTCTACGGATATGAGTCCAACAATCCTGGGAAGAAATTGACAATTAAAGTTGAACAGTCTTGCATTATATGTATAGTATTATGTATATATTTGTACCTGTATTCTAGGTGCTGGTTCGCTGCGATGAGTACAGTGTCCAGAGGAACCACCAGAGTCTCTGGCTGTCGCGCCGTGGCTCAACTTACTGGAGCCCGATGATTTCTGCGTTCGTCCACCTGAAGATAACACACTGCTTGCATCACCACCGCCAGATCCCAAAGATCGCCTAATATGACGGGAGCTAAAACTCAATGAGAAATTAATTTATTAATTATTTTATTTTTTGAAACTGACTGTTCCTTTGAAATTAGACACAATGTAATGATATAATAAGGATTTACAAATTAAATTATCTACCTGCGATAGCAAACGGCGTCACGCTTAAAACTGTGATCTGAATAATCCGAACTAGTCTCGTAATCCGGACAATTGCTCGTGTTAGTAGCTTGGTGATGGGCAGACGGTTTCGCCGATAATTTCGTGGATGCGCGAGGTGAGAGAGACGCCCGACGACGCGTACTTGTGTGGAGATCCGGCAAAGACTTGTGACATATCGTATTCTCCACCGACGGGGAGCTATTTGACTTGCGACCGGATCTTCCGGAAGTGTGCGAGTGCGAGTTGCTTCTGCCGAACTTGAAACGGACATCCTGCGGCGCGCAATGCTGCAAAACGAATAATATATAACGTTACAACCAGTCCTTTGTCGATAAATATGTATAAATTTTTTTAATAAAGCAGATAAATAAATAATATAAATAATTGTTATAAGCGATTATATTTCAACGTAAGGCAAAGGTAGTGCAACTTCTTACCAATATACGATCTTCGTCTCGACAGCCAGGCGAGAGACTTCCAGGTGAGTATCGAAATTTTTCTTCTCGCGTTACGGACACGCCGTTACTTTGTGTCGTACTCTGCGGCGGACTGTCCGGAAAGAATACGTTCTCCTTGCTGTCGGTGTTTAATAGCCGCCGCAGCTTTGTTTGCAATTGATCGCCTCCGGTACTGCTCGGGGGCCCTGAAATCGTCCGTCTCTGTGGAACCGGAACCAAACGTGGACTTTTCGGTGGCAGCGCGGGTGGCAGTGTTTGTTGAGGACTCAAAATCCCGTCTACTATGCAAAATAGCAACCTTTCATGATGATTTGTTACATTAAATAGAACTCGTATATATATACAGGGTCATCGAAAAGTATCGGACCCCTCTAATATCTTCAGTTAGAATGCATTTTGGAGAAAATGTCCAATAGCAAAATTGTATGATTTCAAGCGGGGAGTAAGATGATGACCTTGACTTTGACCTTAACCATGTCCTTCAAGATCATTTCAAGGTCAACCTAATTTTTGTAAATGGAACCCCCTACATTTTATTGCATATTCTTATAGCTTATCTCGAGAGCTTTCCAAAACACTATAATAAAACATTTTTTTCATTAAGTACTTTTTTAATTATACAGGTTAACCTTGTTAACTTCAACCTGTATAATTCAAAAAGTACTTAATGAAAAAATGTTTTATTAGTGTTTTAGAAAGCTCTCGAGATAAGCTATAAGAATATGCAATAAAAAATAGGAGGCAAAGTGCATTCTAACTGAAGATATTAGGAGGGTCCGATACTTTTCGATGACCCTGCATATATATATATATATATATATATATATATATACAGGGTCATCGGAGATATATATATATATATATATATAAGTAATAATAAAGTATTTATACATAAATCTTTTTTTAAAAACCGATAAACTCTATTTTTTTAAATTTCTTAATCTTGCTATTAGAACGTTAATTATATGTTATAAGTAGAATTACTCACAATCAGTTTTACTTATCTTTTGTATATATTATTATTATTATTATTATTATTATTATTATTATATTATTATTATTATATTATTATTATTATATTTTATTATTATATTATAATTATAATATATTATATCATAGATTAAATTATAATATATATTACATTATATTATAATTATATATATATATATATATATATAATATATATATATATATATATATATATATATTTTATATGTACAGCCAAGATGTGTGATGTGTATATAAAATTGTGATAATACTTGTAATAATAAAGTAGAACAAATGTTCGGTTTCTCTCGCAAGGGGATAAATTTCGAGGTGTAGTCTCGCCCCGACTGGATTATTGACAGCATACATGTTGCCGGATCACACTTGTGTATCCCCTGAGCTTACGGGATCTCTCCAGCGACTTACGTCTGTCCTGTTCGTGACACGAAGCCCAGCAGCAGGGCGGCGTCAAGGGGGTTGCCTGCAACTGCGACGGCGACGTCGGCTGCATCGAACAGACGGACGAGTTGCCGGTGCATTTTCGCAGTAATCTGGGAGGCGGTGCGCCGGGAGCGCTCAGCTGGGAAACCTGTAGGTGGCCGCTGTTTTTCAACTCCTGCTTCCGATCCAGCACGGTCTCGCTCTTCACATAAAAGGCTTTCGTCTCCTGCAGCAATTCCACAGCGCTCTTCCGCTTCCCTGTGGCACATATGCAGATGGAAAAACCCGTTAAGACATAAACGACATATTTCAACGTAATTAATCTGCTTCTTGAAAAAAAGGATAGGAAATATATATCACTTTCGAGTGAGATCATGTGTGCAAAAACAAATTTCACCTAGCTGCTAAATTTATGAAAGCGATCGCTATCTTTGTAGAATATTAACTTCCAACCACAAGTCTTTGATCTCTGATATTTTTATTTTAAGTCCATCGAATGTCACAGAAGTATCATATTTTATTATGGATCATATTTTATTATTATTAGAATATTTAATTTATTTCAATAAAAATTTGATGCAAAATGTCTTATTTTAAAATTTGTTATCTCATTTTTACTTATTCTTATATTTGTAATAAAGAGAAAATGTTGAGAAAGTCTCAAAAGACAATCGCTTATAGAAACTCATAAATATAACTGTTTAATATTCAATTCGATGCTCTTATTAAGAAGTGTAGTAAAGTGCTAATGTAGGATACACATGAACGGAGCACTTGCATACGAAATAGAATCTTACTGCCAATTAGAGCGCTTTCGTATAATCTTACTTATAGTAATTGGCAATTGGGCCAATTTCGTGTAGGTTCGCAAACCGGATATTCTCAATAAAAACTGACAATATGTAGAAAGAATCTTCACGGGAAAAAATGATATTGCTGTATTAAATAATAAATTTTTTTTTAAATAGAAAAATATTCTATTTTATACATATAATAAATCACTAATCAAATTCGTATTTTTACAGAATATCGGAATAAAGCGTGCATTTTCTCTTCGAAATAAAAAACTTTAAATAAATTTAATCAATAAGTGCACATTCCTTTTTTCGTGCGATCATTATTTTTATCGCAGCCTGACAATTGTCGTTTTTTTTTTAATTTTATTATAGATTGATCTCGTCAATGGGGTATACAGGAAGTGAATAGCGGCCACTTCTGTACTCATGGAAAAGAGGCACATGTTTTATTTTTCTTTTCATCTCGCGTCGCGTCCCCTCTGTTACTCGTGGCATCGTCCACCGATCGCGTCATCGTGCGACAACGACAACACGTATATGTAAGCATCTCGTCGAACGCGTGCAAAGATACGAGCGCTCGGTTAAGCGGCAGAGGGCAAGTGTTAACGGATGAACGGCAGCATCTGCGCGTTCTCCTTCTGGTGGTGAGCTCCCTCGCATCGCGTTCGCTTCGCCACTGATTGACGACATGTGCCACCGACACGCACCGCACATGTCTCCGTGGAAAATGTCGGATAAAACCCTTTCCTCTTCTCCGACACACGTGTTTCTCTCTTCGGGGAAAGACAACCGCCGACTGCGATAATAGCGGGGGACGCATGGCGATGATAAAGAGCCCGGACGACAGAAGCGCGACGTCAAGGCCACATATTATAATGTGGTACATATGGCGCAATCGACGAGGGAACGTAAAAAGCAATGAACTTTCCAGCGTTTGATGTGTAGGCACGACTTATTCTTTTCAACTGACTCGCAGATGCGGAAGCTTCAATATATTAACTTTAAACGTAAAGAAGAATCTTAACATGAGAATTTCAATTAATTTATAATAAGTTTCTCGGCAAGAGAGAGAATAGCCATCTTATCTATCCATCTATCTTTGTAATGTATTCAATAATTTCAAATGCAATAAGCCTGTAGTAATTACGCGATTTAAGAGATAAATGATGACGTAGGTTTCAGGACTTTTTTTCTTGCAAGTATTTTTTTATAGAGGAACGCAAAGTATATTTACTTTTCCCTTTGCGTTAAACGTTCAGACTTTATACTGTGATTAGAGAAAATTAATGTCTATTTCTCGGATCATATAGGTCATAATTGCGGAATACATATATGTGACGACACGGTATCGCAATGTTGAATTTGTTGAGTCGAATCGCGGCATTACATTCGCTATAAATTGTCGAAACGAGGCTATCGGACTATGACTATCGGCGCTCGTCCTTAATCGAACGTGACACGGTCTCGCACAATGGGACGTTAATGACGAAGATAAGCCGAATTGTCGCAGAAGCTTCAAAAATGGAACGGACAATTTTTTATTCAAATATATGCACTCGTAATTCTAAGAAAAATTTACGCACGCATTTCGTAAATTTTTTTTCACAGACGAATTTTTATCTCCTAGATTTATTAGCGAATGATCGCTTAAAAAGTGACCTATATATTTGAATTAGTAATCGAATAGAATATTAAAATTAGAACACGCGAAATCACAATACACATAGTGATTGACTTTTCATCCTAACAAACGATCAAGTTAATTCGCAATCACGCAATAATTCAAAATTATATTATCTATACAATGATACTTAATTATATCGTGCATTATTCTGTATATATCTTCTATTATTTTCTATTATTAATTTTACATTCCGTTTAGATTCGATTCTTTTCTACAACAGATCAGCATACCTACATATTCGCCAGTCATTCGCTAGTAAATTTATAAAATAGAAATTCGTTGCATCTGACAAGACTTGGAAAGGATTCGAAATGCATGGCATAAATTTATTCTTCTTCTTTCTTTTTCAAATGCACGCGTTAACAGTCCCTGACGCATCAATTCGCGATGCGATTCGCAATGCATTCGCTTGATTTTCACCTGTATGATCGGCATGCCGATGATGATTTCTGACGTACGGTGGTGCAGGATGCCTAGCCTGCTGCATGTCCCAGTAAGGATTCCGGCTGTTTCCGAAATTGTTCACTCTCGGCTGCTGCGAGGGCGAGGATGATTGCTTGCAAGGCAACCGGGCCATGGCAGTCATCATCTTCTTCACGGATTCTAAGCTGATTTACTTCATCGACGTCTCGCTCAGTTTGTTGCGCCGTCGTTCCAACCCCATTTTCGAGCTATTGTCTGTTCCCTGAAAGAGATCGCAAATAAAATAATGACATAAAAGATATAAGCGAAAATACTATGTAAGTTTGCTTACTGCTGGTTTTTTCAAGTATGTGATTAAATATTAATTTTATATTTGTAATAATATAATAATAAATTATATATATGTGTGTGTGTGTGTGTGTGTGTGTGTGTGTATTATTTATATATTTTTATTATAATATAAAATAATATAGAACGTAATATAGTAATATATCTTTGAAATAAATCCATGTTGAGAAATATATTAATTATAAAATATATACATTTATTAATACAAATTACTATATTGCAATTTAATGAGAAATGAGAAGTGTAAATCTGCTAAAAAGTGCATTTAAAATGTGTAATTTAATAATTACAATATAAAGACCATTGTTTCAAGAGAATATTCAGAAATTTCGTAGCGAATGGAATTAAGAGCACGTGAAATTCGCTCGAATATCGAATGAGAAAGTACTAGTTCTCGCGTCTAATTTAATATAGTATTTGATACCCTTACTGATCACGAGACCAGACTCGTCCTTACCACCGATTCCATAATGCTGGGACTACCTGTTTGTCTTATAAAAGGATAAAATGTATGCGACAGAAGAACACTTGTAATTCTCTTTATCAGATCCCGTTCTAAATAGCCATTCAATAGTCATTCCAATTTACACGATCGCGTCGTGTCACTCGTTTGGTAGCTCGTGTTCATGGGATCTCGTAACAATGCCGTTTAAATTAGTTGATGTATTCATGTAAAAGCTGGCGAGAGCTTTAAGATCTTCATATACAGACTGTCATATTTATCTACGCATCAGATGTATCATGAGATGTATTTGAGATGACAGCTTAATCAATTTAATCGTAAGCTAATTTAGATATATGTAACTCATATACAATGAAAGACATCATTTTGTCCAGTCATCTCATTCGAATAATATCATCCTATACTATACTACATCCTATACTAATCTATTTATTTTAATTCAGTTCAATTTAAAGCTTTAATTTACCGAAATTTATGAATCGCAGTTTTGTTGATTTCTACTTTATATAATTTAATAAAATGTTATCATAATTTAATTATATGTTATCATAATTTAATGAGAATTTTATCGAAACTGTTGTCATATTTATCTACGTATCAGATATAGTATCTACGATGACCATATTTTCTGAGAGAAAATAAAGGCAAAAATGAAAATTTTAGATTCTGTTTCAACATGTTTCCAAATCAATATGCGGCCAAAGTTGAGATCGACGAGCAAAAAAATATTTCTGTGACTATCAAAAGTCTACATATTTTTATAATTGGAAACTGATTCGACTATATTGAAATCCTTTGATTTCTTAAATAGATTCCGTTGTTTTTCGTACAAATTCTCATGTTAATACTATACATTAGACATTAAAACATTAAATAAAAGATAAAGGAGAAAATTGTAATATAAAGAACAACATATTTTAAAAATAAAGAACCAAAATTGAGTTTTGAAAAAATGAATAAATCTAAAGAACAGTTACTTGAAATAAAGGACTATCCTCTAAATTAAAGGACGAATGGTCAACGTAAATATATCATAGGATATATTTGAGATGATAATTCAATAAATTTTAATCATAAGCTAATTTAGGTACATGTAACTCATATAATGAAAGATATCTTTGTCCAGCCATCATTTAAATAATATCACCATGTACTAATCAATTAATTTTAATTAAGTTTAATTTAAAGCTTAAATTTATATATTAATGGCAGTTTCATTGATTTTCATTTTATATAATTTAATAAGATGTTAATTTTATTAAAATACTCGTCGTCCTTAATTTTAAATTATAATCCTATTGTAACCCAGCAAACACCGATATATAATTGTTCCATTGCTATAATAAAACGGAATATAACAGGTAATATAACGTATATGTTACATGTAACATCCATGTTAGTTGTAATTTCCCATTCATAGATGTAACATTTTAATATAACATATATTACAGTAGTTATATTGTAATTATATACCAAATAGCACATTGATGTATTGATAAGTCAGTTCTATCTTGGGATATAATGACCATATAACTACAATGTAATATATGTAATATTAAAAATATTACATCTATGAGTAGGAAATTACAACTAACATATACGTTACATGTAACATGCTTAAGTATATAACATTTATATACTGTGTTTGCTGGGAATTTTTAATTGATTATTAACTTTCATTAAAAATACATAAAGAAATAAGCTTAAATTTTGAATCAATGATTAATGATGAGATTTTATGTACGGTGAATAAAAGTTTAACAATTAATTTTTTAAAAATTCAAACAAAAGCAAAAATTTCAAGTGCTCGAGCAGCAATAATTTCGGCATTCATTTGATATCGAAGGTATCGATACCGAAGTGAAATTCGAGCGCGGTTCCACGTGCGGTTCGAACGTTGGCGTTTCGGAATGGTACGTATACATGTTGAACCAGCGAGATCGTTCGACTTGACCGAGCAAAAAGCTTGGCATCGTCTCTGTCTCTCTCCGCGAGTGCACATAAATATATATATATATATACGTATAAACCGCCGCGTGTTCGTGCAACACGTATATAAAGGCGGCCGATAATATCGCGGGGGTATAGAGTAGTAGAGGTCTACCGTGTCTCTCTGCCGTCGATGCGATGCGTTCGATGAACGGTATCCGTATCCCCGTGCATATGCACGTACAAAAGCGTGCGCGTAAGCGTGAGATGTCCTAACTGCATCGGACACCAGCCAGGACATGCATCGGCGATTGCGCGATGTCCGCGCGTGTAAGCATTCGCACGGCTGGCACACGCGCGCGAAAGAGGTAAACCGACACCTATAGCCAGCCAACTAGCAGTCGATTTGTATCAATCATTATTTTTCGTCGAGTCGGCGAATAAAATACAAAACGCGGTGCAACGTTACATTTTTCTGTTCTTCCTTTTTTTTTAATTTCAAGGAATTTCGAGGCAGTCGAAATTTTAGAAGCCTCTCCTTGCCCCGATTTTTTGTCGGCGAAGAAATTACTTCCTCGAATTTCAGGCGCGGAATTTCATTTTGATGCTATTCAATGGCATTCGGTAAATTGGAGCCAAGATCGTAGCAATTTTGCTGTCGCGAGCGCGCAAACGAACTTTAAATCAACATCATATTGTTCCAAAAGGAAAGAGAAATTGTATCGTCATTGTATAGCATGTCGAATTTGAATGAAATCACAATGAGCGCATTATTGTGACGGACGTGATAAAACTTCGAAAAGCGAAAAAAGTTTCTCCCTTAGTGTCAATCCTGTAACAGAGATTCCGTGTTTCCAAGCTCCCCAATGTTCCAGATGTTCACGCGACAAACGCGATGGGAAAAGGGAACATTCTGTCTTGTAGACGTCAAACACGTGTGCGTTATCGTACGCCTACGCACAGTACACGCAAGTGTGTGCACACTTGTCTCCGTTGATTATTGTTTGCATAGTCTGCTAGAGATCGTAGAGAACGTGGAAAACGGAAGCTGCCCACGAGGTCCCGCTTAAAACGATAAACTCTGGCGGTACCATTCCGTTTTAAAAGCACAATTAACAGAAAAAAAATTGTAAAAAATATATTCTTTAATTGATTATTTTATTCATTCTTTAATTGATTTTTCAGAAGACATATTTCATTCATTTTCTTTCCAATTTTGTTTCTTAAAAAAAGCTCACTTAATTTAAAAAGTAATTTTTAATTAGTGCGTGTTTGTATGAAAACCAAATCGTGAGAACATTTATATAAAAGTATATTTATCATTAGCAAGGTTTATTGTTTTGCAAATCAAACTTCTTTTTGTATATTTTTCTCTTTGAAATGTATTTATATTCCTGATACATTAAATTATCATGTATATGTACGGTGACCATATTCTCTGAAAGAAGATAAAGGACAAATCTAAAAACCTTAAGAGTTTGTTTGAACATGTTTTCAAAGGTTTTCAACCAAAAAAATCGACGAGCAAAAAAAATAATTCTCTATCAGAAATTATACATATTCTTTAAAACTGATTCGATGTACAAAAAAAATCCTTGATTTCTTAAGTTTAAAAAAAATTAATAAACCTAAAGAACAGCTACTTGAAATAAAGGATTGTCCTCTAAAATAAAGCACGGACGATCACCGTATTATATGCATAAAGGTGGAATCTTTAAATAACAATATGTTGAGAAAGGAAAAAGTGAACTATTTTATATTTGCACTGCAAAGTGTTATATACAGACTTGTGGGTTACAATAATAGGAATGTCCGGGAAATTAACCCACATATATCTATTAAGGGCTGAGTTCTGCGGAGGTTGATCGCCTTCACTTTCCGTAAGTTGTTGTTTATCGTTTGAAGAAAAACGTAAATCTCACATGTAAATAATACAGAATGTTTCTTAATTTAACAAATCACATTGCACATCTATCAATTTTTTATAAGCAATTGTTCTTTTTTTTATTCAGCTAACTAACAAATGACCCATCTATTCAAGTTCCACTTAAAGTTTAACGAAGAATAAAGTTGTCTATTTGCATTTCTCGAACATCTTTTGCGCCTCTAAAGCCCTGAAAATGACTCTCTATCTTCTTCCTGTCATTTATGACTTAAGAACCGCCGTCGGTTCCTTCGTGAAAAAATCGATTTCAAATAAATCAAGGAACCTGCAGATGAAAGATGGCTCTGTTGGTCGGAAACACATCGAATGTGAACGCGTTAAACGCGTATAGCAACCGCAGAAAAAACGTCAAGCCCAGGCAGATGGTCCAGAGATGGTCGTATACATATCTGCTCGTAAAACCATCGACGGATGTGTCGAATGAATCCGGCTGATCAACAGTTTATGGTATGCGCGCACAGCAATTGACCTACATTGTGTCGCAGGAAGACACCGGAACCCTAGTGACTAAATTATCAGGACACTGGACGGACGATGAGGGTACTGACGACGCACCGAGCATGAGGGTGACTTAATTAGCCAATTACTACCGCGCGTGGAGAATTGCTTAGTCGGTGGTCTTAGACCATCGGCAAAGAGAAGCGAGAGGGAGAGAAGAGTCCGAAATATCACTCGGATAGGTTTCGTTAGTCGGGGACGAGAACCCAGTCGCCGGGGATACTAGCACCCGAATCCAGGACAAGGCGATTGAAACGTCAGCTTTATCCTTGAACGGCGCAAAAGGATTCCCGGCTCTCTGACGGAATCAATTCGCCGCCTTCTCTTACTCGCGTTTTCATCTAAACCTCGCCTATATACTGACAGGTCTTATTGAGTATTGTAATAGAATTCGAAGGAATCGAGAGAGAGAGAGAGAAAGAGAGGAGTATGGATGATCGCGCCACACATTACATTTATAATATTTTTATTATACCCTAGCAAGTAATGTCCTTGTCCTACATCTGGCTCTCTTAAAAACATGAGGGTAAAAAATAATATTGTCCTTTTTGAAGAAAAAAAATTGTCGCAGTTATTGCTTGCTAAATATATAATGTTTGTTATACACGGAGAGAATTTTCTCTTATCATGGTAAATCGTGGGACAATATGATATTGGAAGAATTTTATAAGATTTTCTCTGGTAATATTTGCCACAATAAAAAATATATTAATACGTACATAGTAAAAATAATCGAACATATTTTATATCTTATTGTGGTAGATATAAATATTTTTTATTGTGGTAAATATTATTTATCCACAGAAACTCTTATAAAATTCTTGCAATATACCATATATTGTTCCACGATTACCATGATTTTCAGAGTAAATTCTGAGAGAAAATTCTCTCTGTGCAGAATTCATTGCATTTTACACACTGTAATTGAATTTACATATTCGGCGCATATACATATACGATGTGTTACAACATTTTTTATAAAATGTAACCAATGTTTGCTGTTATCTAAATAAAATTATATAGAAGATTATCAAGATGAGACTTTGGCGTTATCTTATCTTTATATAGATAACAAAAATATGTATTATCTATATCTGCATCTTAGATAAAAAAATATTATTTTTTTAGTCAATTATCTAGAATAATTTTCAGATAATTTTAGTTTAGAATCATAGCACCTAAAAATACTTAAACAGAAGAACTTAAGCAGAACTTAAGCAAATTTTGTTATAACCTTATTTATACATAAAAACAGTCTTAAAAATTATTATCTACAAAATGATCTAGACGAATCGCTATATAATTTTATCTTTTATCTAGATATATTTAAAACAAAATCATCTTCACGTTTTGATCTCATCTTTATCTAGCTAATTTTAAAAGTATCTAAGCACAACACTGAATGTAACGATATACATTTTTTGAAAGATTGTACACATTTCGCGAAATTCACGGCTTTGATGCGGGATACGTGACAAAATAATTGTGACAAAAACTGTACTGCGTCGACAAATAACACACTAATGAGATTTGAAAGAGCGCAGTGAAGTTCTGTCCACANTTGACGCTGGGGTCTTTCGCGAAAGGACGAATCGCGCGCTGTTTCCGCTTGTAACTTTCTGATTATTTGCCACGCGTAATAAAACGCTAGCCTTGCATATCCGACAAAAGCAGCATGGAGAGGAATATAGGATGCATTCATCGTCTAGTTCCGCGTAATTTCCGCGAGCAACCGATGGTTGACCGTGTATGAGCAACGTGTATACGATTACGCGGTTAAATGTTAGTAATTGTTTGTTATTCCGTCATGTTCCGCAAACGAATTATACGAATTATACTCCGCGAAAAAAGAAAAGCGAAATACAACAACGTAACGTTGCATACTTTTTCAAAAGAAACCGCATTTTCCTTCCGGGTCTCAGAGGGACTTTTCGCTCACAGCAGACCGCTTGCGGTCGCACTTATTAACACGCGAGACGAAAATAATTGTCGTGAGAAAGATATTTTTCTTTCGTTCCCCTTTCTTTCGAGTAACAAAACAACACGGGGTTTATAAATGAAACGTCGGCGGGACTTATCAGTTCACTGAATGAGAAAGGACGATTCTCTGGAAACAAATGTAACGTGTGTGCGTTGCAGAGAAATTCAATAGAATGTCATCGAGGTAACACGTGGATGTTCGTAATGACCTTCACGTTCACTCAAGGAAACATACGCGTGACGTAAAATATATAATATCGAGCTTTCTGTCACACAGATTTCCGGTTTTGTCTGGGCCAATATCGAGCCGAACGATCGTGCAACTTCGCCAGCTTATATACAGCTCCTGAACAGTTGTTCATTCTCTCTCCTATTGTGATATAGCTATCTTTCCGGTTCTATCTCGCAGTATGTACTTGAAATGTTTAAACCAACGGGATGAAGTAGATGTATATATATATTTAGCGAAATGAATCCGGGATAAAATTAAAACTCCATTGTTTCGCATCGAACGCGTCTTTTACATCATCGTTGCCCGGGGGAAAAAAAAGCGATAGACCTTATAGATGTATAAGCTCGCCAAGATCTCTTGCAAACATCTTTTACAATGTGCAAGCTCGCCAAAGTTTTAAACAATTATATATCTCTGTTAATTAATCGATGTTGCAAAGTTCATCCAAGTATATGCGATCTTTCCTCGTGAATTTACAGATTAAAAATTTTATCACGCGAGAAAAAGTTTAATTAACCATGGTTTAATTAATTCTCTATACACAAGGGATGTATTCACACCCCGGACACAGCCTTTGAGCGCACCCTACTAACCTTCACGAGGCACGTAAACGGAAGGTTAAAGATATCTTTTATACGTCATACTATATATAATGACGTAGGTGCAACCTTACGTTTTTTAGACTTTTAGTTTTACACGTGTCGCGCATAACGTGTTTTTTGCGATCTCATTATGTAAAAGCATTATGCGTAAAGACGCACAGGACCCTTGCGTCACTTTGCACTCGTATTTTTTTAACAGCGTCATTAACAAAAGTTTAATTAAATTACAGCGTATTAAGAAATTATCTGGCATCGCGTAAAATAAAAAAAGATCAAAGTGAAGAAGAACTTTGTGGAGAGCTTGAAACTAAAGTTTGTAAATTAAGTCGTAGCAGAGCGTTAGTGGAGATATTTTATACTGATTATACATGTAAGTTTTAATTATCTGAAGCATAGAAGGAAATCACATAAATTTTTATAAGCTTGTCTCGGACCGTCGAAAATATTTCTACACATATATTACGGAACAAAGTTTCGCCCGCTTGATGCTTCTAATTATACCTTTAATACTTCGGTACTCGCTCTTTCCTCTCGTCCTTCTTGTTTATTCGTTAAATTAGAAAAGGGATTTTGTTTCTGTTTGCATATAATTCTGCAGCAATACCGCGGATCGATACACACCACTTTCTCTGGCCACTCGGCGGTGCGCTATTTCCATCTCGCTTTTGACATTGAATTCAGCCTCATGCACATTCCCGAGGAATAATAGACGAAGCCACTCTGCAGGGAGCGAAAGTAGCGCAGACAAAACCTATATTGGATACGCCGTCCGCAACGGATCCTTTAGAAACTGTCTAAATGCGATGCCCCGATGCCAAAGTCGTGAATGTATAATATAATTACTGGGAAATTGTTCAAATTTTAATGAGATTTTTTAATGATAACAGGATGTCCAGTAGATTCAATAAAAAAAATTCTCTGATTTTTTAGTATTATTTTTTCCAAATATATAATTTGTATATATCCATATGATAAATCAATTAAATGTTAAATCATGAAATCCTTGGGATATTTTTGTCAACAATGAAAAGGTTCGGAAGTTAAAACAACAAAAATTTAAATCAATTATACAATCATTATGTACGATAATCGAAACAAACATGTCACTATAAACTATTTAAATAATCACCTTTTTTATTTATTTATATCAAATTTTTAGTTTTATCTCTATTAAACACAACGATTTTTAACAACACAGAAAATTAGTGTGCTGGGAGTCGAGGAAAACTTTATATTTATTTAATAAAAAATTTCAAATTATTGAGACAAATGTAGAATGTGAAAAAATCCAGATAAATAGTAAAATTTCCTAACTTTTTTCCCTGACAATTCCAGATTCATAAAATTCCCTGACAATGTCCGTATACGTAATTTTGTTAGACATTAATTGAACCGCGATTCTCTCTCTCTCTCTCTCTCTCTTTATTTTTTATATATATACGGTACGATAATAATTATCAATATTTGTCGGTTGCGAGATCCCGCGATTGAGAGGAGAGCCTTGCGGTATCGCTTTTTACGGACGACGATGACACATTGACGTCGTTACGCGAGTTTCGAAGCCGCTGGCTCCGTCATTCCTCTCCAGTCGCTTCGCCCTCGAAATGTTTTCATATCACAAAGTGTACCGGGGAACACAACCAGCCGTATCTCCCGTGTTTTGAAACGCTCGCCTGGCTTACAAAAGGCCGTCGTCGCTGTGGAAAACTGGTACGGAAAATGTCACGGCCTTGTCTCTCCTGGAGAGCTTGTTTCGATACACGGCGATTACGAGCGCAAATAGTGCCCTACAGCCGAGATGTGATCCCGGGGATCTCGAAAATAGCCATTTAATATCGGCGAACGAGCTAACGAAATTACGTGATTTCCCATATATAGCTTTCGATATACATATATATAGTAATTTCTGATGCCGGATGCGGAAACGGTATCGGTAGCGCGAAACGTTAACGCAGGCGAATGCCTGATGGAGGTTTAGATTATTTTTAAGTGGGCGTAATACGCGGATATATACACATCAGCATTTGCGATGTAATTTAAACGAGTGCAACGGTGTTAACGAAGCATATCGCTGGAAAGGCCAGCAGCTGTTCTTCCCCTTCAAGTTCCGGATTGGCAGTAAACGTTATTTTTTTCTTCAAATGTTTTTCAAATGCAAATATCAATGCTCGAAGAACCAGATTCACCGTTATCAAGGTATACAGTGTCAATATATTAATACTGTTTCGATAAGTGCCTTCCGCATACTTCTACGTAATGATAAATCTTGGGCAAAGTTTATATCAATAGGAGAGATAGATTAGTATTATCTCTAATTCACATATAAAACACAATAAAAAATATATTTGCTTTAAAGTATTTTTTTCTGATAGATATTTCGACTCAGAATCGAGAAAGAAGAATCTATATACACAGAGAAAATTTTCTCTTAGAATTTACCCTGAAAATTATTGTATATAATCGTGGGACCATATGGTATATTGGAAGAATTTTATGAGTTTCTCTGATTAATATTTACTATATACAATAAAAATATGTTCGATTAATTTTATTATGTACGTATTAATATTTTTTATTGTGGTAAATATTAATCAGAGAAATTCTTATAAAATTCTTCCAATATCAATATTATCCCACACTAAAAAAATTTGTTAACTAAATTATTATTTTGTTAATTGCACATATATTAGTATTTAAGTTAAATATACGTTTTGTTAGATTTAATATGTTATATTTAATTTAAATATTTTTATATATGTACGATTACCATAATTTTCAGGGTAAATTCTAAAAGAAAATTCTCTCCGTGATGAATGACAGTACAGTTTCGCTTTTATTTTAATCGATAAAATAAACTTGCAATAACCGCAGCTGCTTTTTAGAAATGCGTCAGCTGGACGTAATTAAGATGTAATGACGGCGATTACGCAAGGTCGAAGGTATCGAAATATGGTTGGAGTTTTAGAAACCGGAAGGAAATCATAATTTTCATATTGCAACTGTACATACATATATACACGACTATGTCGATACTATTGCAAACTCTTCGGAAGGAGCGCGTTAGCATAAAAGTCGGTCATTCTCGAAATCTTACGTGACCATCAGCGACGAGCTTCCGGCCATATATAAAAACGCATAAATAACGTGCGATCTCTATGTTGTTACCCATTTTTAACGCCTAGTAATATATACAACACGTTATAATAATGGGTCTACCGTAAACAGCATACATATATACACGACTGGATATGCACGTAGGTGGGAAATGCGCCTTGTTGTTTAAAAGCTAGCGGTTTTCATCACATACGTTCTCACACGTGTGTGCGTAACTCTGTCTATTCATGGGATAATAAAGTAAGATGCCAGAGGATATAATGCGCGGCGAACACATTTTGCGCTCGATTAGAGGCTAATGTCAAGGTCCTCTTTCTCTTGATAAAGGGTGAAGTCATCTTTATTGCGCGAGATCGAAGTACCATGGCGTATATTTTACATTATTACGCGATAATTCAATTTCTTGTGACGGATAATGAAAGCTCTACGAGAAAACTCTACTGATCAACGGCTTCGGAAAGTTTGTATTCATTTTGATTCTGCTTAAGTACCCTGCACTAATCTTAAATGGATTTTGGTTTTAAATCAGCTGGTTTTTTTATATGTGTGTTGTAGCTCGTAACCTGATTGAACAAAAGATGTAATAGCTGCAAAGATAAATAATAAACAATTACTACGTTACAGTCAGTCAAACAACTCGTAAACCCCGAGTTTTTCATGTTTGACTGGTTGTAAATCAGTATAATAATATATAATAATTATCTATTATTTAGCTTTGAATATATTATATTTTTTGTTTGGTAGATCAAAAACTATAACATACGAGAAAACTAGCAGATTTTACTAAGATTCAATTTTATTTAGGATATTAGTGTAAGGTTTTTGAATTTATATGGAATTCTGGATGAAATTAAATCTTGATAAAATTAGCTGATTTTTTTATATATCGTAGCTTATAATCTACTAAACAAAAAAATGTAGTAAGCTCAAAGTTAAATAATAGATAGTTACTGCTTTACAATCACTCAAATACGAAAAACTCAAGTTTGACTGGCTGTAATTGTCTGTTATTTATCTTTGCACTTATTACATCTTTTGTTCAACAAGTCATATAAGCGACATATGAAGAAATCAGCTGATTTAATCGAAATCTATTTTTACATAAAATTAGTGCGAGGTACTTTATCAATGCTTGATTTGAAGAAAATTTTTACAAAATGGCGGTGACAGAGCTCTGCAACGATGACCACTCGTTTCGGACAGTGCCTTACGGGCGACCTACTAGCTGCTCCAATTTTTGCTGTAGAACAAAAAACCAAATTTTTTTTAATTCTTTATATCATTAGCTAGCGAACTACGTACGGAAATTAAAAAATAATTGTTTTTGTAAAAATGACACAAGTTTGAAGAAAAAGTTTCATTTTTTGACGAAAAATTTTGCACAAAATTGTTTGTAAAAAAAAAAGTTTACAACGGAACGTAAAATCCGTACGTAGTTCGCTGACAAATGTATCTTAGAAGCTACAGTTTAAATTTGAAGTAAATCGGTCAAGATTTGTGGGAGTTATGAGGTCGCCCAGTTTGAAAAAAGTGATTTCGAGAAAAACGCGTTTAAAGTTTTATGTAACTTCCAAAAATGACACTTAGGAATTTGTTTCCGTTATAAAACCTTTTTTTTCTTATTTCTAAGATCTTAAAGCATCATTTAAGCAAAAAAAAAAAAAAACGATTTTTTGAAATTTCTACAGTGGCCTAACCCTAATTTAGATTAATATTGGTCATTCTAGGTCTGACATATTGTTGTAGCGACAAAGATATTGTTATGGAATGCAAAATGTGAAAGCATTTTAAAAATCGCGAAATCATTTATTTTCATCGATGTGTATAATTTAATTGGTTCCGATTCCGAAATCTTATCAATGTTAGTAAATAAAAAAAATTGGTTGAAAGAACTATGTCGATTCTGCTAATTAGTAGAATTTACTAATTAAGTCCAATTCTCAAGATATTAAAGCAACTCTCGAGCCAAACATTTTAGAGCATAAGAAGGAATTAGACAGAGATCGTACTTATAATTTCAAGAAACTACCTTTCGAAAAATTCTTTCGAAATTACCGGTTACATTCCACGTATTTTTCTGTCGTAATAAAGTGGCTCTAGGCGATAATTACCTAATTTAGTTAAGTATTAAAAATAATATTAATTTCTCTCTCAATGGGAATATCGATTATAAAGAAAGCGAATGTTTACGATATGACGTGGTTATCGTTCACCAATAAGCACAAAAAAATTCGAAATAAAGAATAAATAGAAAAATCCAACAAAATTTAATGAATTTATACGTTCCATTAAAGTACGCGAAAGCACCTAAGTAAAAGTGAATGTATTCTTTTCAATATCCATTTCAAAAAGCAACGACGAAACTCGCCGAGTGTGCGATAGTAATCGGAAGAATTCCCTGCCATGTGCAACACGCGACAGTATTGATTAAAGTGCGAAATTCGAGATTTTAAAGCGAGTTTACTGCTTATAGATTGATTGTGAATGGACCGATCGATTCGGAAGAAATGTGAAGATCTTGTTAATCTCATTAAAATTTCGTGCATGAAACAAATTAATCGCAAAAAGACATACATTTCCATAACTATGAAAAATAATGTTTCTTGTCCCTATAATTACTTTATTTATTTATTTCTTCGATAGCGTTAATGATTTCGATATATATATATATATATATATATATATATATATATATATATTGAAAAAATGGAAAAATCGCTCTCTCGCTCTCTTCTTTTTTTTTAATTTGTGTCTAGAAAAAAAAACAGAGAATCGGTAAAGTCTTAACGTGTCGAGTGAATGTTTATGACCTATAATAAAATATGAAAATCGATAAAGTCGTAAGTTTTATCGCACGCGGATGTGAACATCCATGTGAACTTTATCGGGAAATTGACCGATCTCCTCGTAACGCGACTGCGGCGACGACGACGACGGAATGAGATGAAGACAGCGTCCAATAGTTCAATTAACTCGAGTCTACCGGAGTAACATGAATATTTAAACGAGACACACGAAACCACAACGAGAACGTGTTTGAACCAATGAATTCGAATTGTACATCTCGTTCGTGCCTAGATCATGATCATCAACGTTTATTCACGCGTCATACAATCCATTTGCAAACACGTCCTTATCGCATTTAATTGATAGATGATACTCCATATCGGCATTCCACAATAATATATTAATAATATTCATAGAAATAGATTCCAATCTAATCGAGATAAAATAGAGATTGTTTCAGAGAATTGCGCGATCATTTCGGAATGAAAAGTGTAACGAGAACACAACTTTTAAGATTAGAAATACAATATTAAAAAATACAATGATGTAAGAGCATATATGTATATTAAAACTTTTTTGAAAAAAAAATACTTAAATGTCTTTATCGCATTTAATTGATAGATGATGCTCCATATCGGCATTCCACAATTAATAATATTCATAGAAGTAGATTCCAAGTTAATCAAGATAATAAAATACAGATTGTTTCAGAGAATTTCGCGATAATTTCGGAATATGAAAAATGTAATGAGAACATATTTTTGTAATTAGAAATACAATATTAAAAATTATAATGATGTAAGAGCATATATATGTACATTATAACTTTTTTAAAAATAAATACTTAAAATAATTTTATTCATGCCTTATAAACAAGGCTTTCCCTTTTCACTTTCAATTGATATGCATTTTGTATAATTTATGCATATTTTTTCATTATTATATATGAAAAAATATTCCTACAGATATCAAATTGTAAATATCAAAATTAGATTATAAATTATGTATAATCAATATCTATTATATTTTACTGGTGTAAAATATAATAAATATATATGTGTTAAATATATATCAGTAAAATTAAAGACAATTTAATAGCAGTTTGCATTTAAAAATATATACTACTTCAATATTATTTTGAACAATCTTCATGTAGAAATTAGAGATAAAATACTAAAGCTTCATTTAATTAAATTTAAATAGCTTCATTAAAGCGTTATTTTTTGCAATATACATGTACAGTTTCCACTTTTTCTACACAAACACAATGCTAACAATACATTGATTCGCTCAAGGCACAATATTTTTTATAGAAATGTAGAGACTCGAATTTCAGCGATAACTTCCAACGTTTGCAAGTCTCAATGATTAATAATTCAAGCCTCGCGCAATAAATGTGAATCAATATTCAACAACAGCTGATCGGTCGACGAACAAATTTATCCCTTTCGACATTAATTATGAATTGTCACGTTAATTTAAAATTTGTCGGCAAAATAAAATTAAAAAAAATCATAGCAAGTATATATAAAGTAAGCATGTCGATCAGCTGCTACAAAGTACACGTATAACGTCTTGTTCCAAGAAAAAGGGAAAAATAGGTATCTGGATTTCTAAATGCGTGCGATTGCAACAAACACGCGACAAAAAATATATGCATATTAATGAGACACTTAAGCGTACACGTTGCGATATACTCACAATTGACGTTGCAGAGTCAGCATAGCGGCGTTTTCGGGAAGAGGGACGCGCCGAAGAGGACAAAACACCGTGAGGAGAGCACATTCGCATCCAGGATGTACTTGGCCTCCGGGATGATCAACGGCCGGCGAACGTGCGTTTCGCACGCATCCGGCTGGTCTTGTTGCACTCGCCAAAAAAAAAAAAAAGAACCTCCCAAGAGATCGAACGACACTCCCGCGTGCTCGCAGGAATAAATATACGAATAATGTACGCGCTCACGCCGCGTCTCGCTTTGACATAATATATCGGCTGACTGACCCCGCGTGCCCCCGCGACTGGCTGGCTCTCACTACTAGCTGCTGCTCCGCGACTCTCTGCTGTTGCTCGTCGATTCGCCGTTCGCTCGATCGCGGCGCACAGCAACGGCGCGGCGACGAGGCGGACTAGAAAAGGGAGAGGGAGCGTGAAGTTGGCGTCGATCCCCTCCACGCGGTCTGACGTCTGACGTTAGGCGCTCGACAGCGCTCAATGACGCTCGCTGGGAGAGTTTCGATCATTTGTAGCGAATTCATGATCGCGCTAAAGGCTGCTGTACATAAAATGCATGATATTACGCGATTAATTGAAATGTATAGAATTTTTACTTTTGATAAAGGATGCGTTTGATGTTACGTTAGGAGAACACGAACCAGGCGAGAACACTTGTGCTCCTTTTGCTGCTTTGAAAGAGTTATGACGTGAAGCGAGGAATCATCCACCAATCAGTAATCAGTATCAGGATCAGGATATTAAATGTCCCTAAGTTAATTTTCCCCTAACTAAAAAGTCATTTCTCACAATTGGCCATACTGTCAAGCCCCTTTCGACATCTTGACGGCTACGGTTACGCGTGCATGTGCTCGCGTATTTATTTAGCCGCATATTTAATACGATTTAATCTCTATCATTGGAATTTTATTAGAGTGAAACATATTCATAGTTTGTCAAAATGCAGGTGCCACCAATTTTCATGGAATTGCCGTTAGACGACCAGGTAAATATACAAAATTAAATGACGTGGTTAACATTAATTTCCTTAGATATTCACCTTCAATATGTATTTGTAAAAGCCGGATTAGAATGTAACGGGTTATTTGCAACTTTAATTATTTTTTCTAATTTTTACAAAATAGATTTCAGTTCTGTGTAAAAACACAGCTCTTATACAGGGTGTCCCAAAATTAATAGTAAACCTGTTGATGGCAGATTCCTGGCATCATTTGGAGACGATTTTTCCTTAGCAAAAATGTCGAGGAAGACTATCATTTTTTTGCACTTTCCCAATTTTTGCCATCATGCATCTTCGTGATTAAGCCTTAAATTAAAATTCTATTAAAGTACTTTACATGAAATTAATAAAAGAATGTGATTTTGTTAATATTTTATTTCCACAAGACTTAGTTTGCAAAAAACCCCTTACTTTCAACTACTTATAACTCGAAAATTATTGATGCCTCGACGTTTTATATATTTATATATTTTATACGTTTTATATACTAATTGAATATTATAATCAGGCACAAGAACTGAGGGTATATTTTAAAAGCCTCGGTGCAGAAATTAGCGAAGAGAAATCTCCTAAAGGTATAGAAGATGATTTACACAAAATTATTGGAGTATGCGAAGCATGTTTCAAAGAAGGAAACGAAAACGAAATAGAAACTGTATTGAATGATATTGTTTCTATCATGATTTTGGTAAGTTTGGCATACTTTATTCTCATTACTACAAATAATAAATGTTTGTGCAATTTCTTTTTATCTTTATATATTATATTGTTATTATTTCAGATACCTACGGAACGCGCTGAAAATTTAATTTTAGCATTCTGTGAGAAACTTGTAAAAGCACCTGGATACAAGCTTGGATTAGTTTGCTTAAAAGCGTAATATATCTTTTATGTTCTTGTATTTACTTTGTTTTAATTTAACATATTTAGTTTAATATATTAACAAATGATTTGTGTTTACAGATTATGGCTATTATTTCAATCTCTTGCTGATGATTCTCCAATGAGATATCATGTTTATTATCACTTGGTACAAATAGCTCGCAATGTTGATCAAGTAAAAGCTGTGTACAGTGGAATAGATCAATTAAAGCAGCAATTTGCTTCCTTTCCACCATCAAATGAACAAATGCAGAAATTACTACGTTTGTTACATGAAGTTCTTTTAAGTTGCAAACAGGGGTAACTATCTTCATCTTTATTTTATGCTTGATACAGAAAATATTTAATTCTTAAAAAAAAGAAATAATTATGTTTATATAGAAATATATATTTTATTTTAAAAAAACTATAATCTTTTAGAGAACAAGCAGCAGCTGTCATGGTGGAATTGTTAGGAACTTATACAGCAGAAAATGCTTCCGCGGCAAGAGAAGATGCTCAACGTTGTATATTAGCTGCATTAGCAGATCCTAATACATTTTTACTAGATCCACTGTTGGCTTTAAAACCTGTGAGATTTTTAGAAGGCGAATTGATACACGATTTACTTCTTGTGTTTGTACAAGATAAATTGCCAGCATATTTACATTTCTATCAACATCATAGAGAATTTGTTGAGCATCAACTTGGTACATAACAACTTACAAAGCCATTAAAAATATTGAATTAATTTAGGCAGTAAGATTGATTATGCATCTTTCCCTTTCTTTTATAGGATTAAATCATGAGCAAAATATGAAGAAGATGAGGTTGTTGACTTTTATGCAACTTGCAGAAACAAATCCAGAAATGTCTTTTGATACAATACAAGAAGAATTACAGATTAGTGAATCTGAAGTAGAAAGCTTCATAATTGATGGTAAGCTGTTTTTACTTGACTTATTATATATTTATTACTTTAATATTTGTAGAAAATATATTCTTTTGCTATAAGTCATATAATTGTGTCCTGTTTACATAATAGTTTTCACTATTGATTCATTCAAGTGAAAATTGACTTAAACCAGGACATATTAAATGGATCTGTACTGACTTGGTTGAATTGTATTTTTACTGAGTTATCGAGACGTTCAACAATTTGTTACTATTTAATGTAAAAGAGATAGAAATTACTTTTTCTCGTGTGATATAAATAATATTAATGCAATAATTATTGCTTATTCTAGTTTTGAAAACTAAACTTGTAAGAGCTCGCATGGATCAGGCTGGCCGCAAAGTGTTAATCTCTAGCACAATGCATAGAACATTTGGTCGTCCACAATGGATGCAATTACGAGATCTACTTGTTTCGTGGAAAGCTAATCTTTCAGCTGTGCAAGATGGAATGAAGACTGTAGCTGCTGCACAGATGGAACTTGTAGCAAAAAATAAAGCTAGTCTTGTTCACTGACAGTATCGAAAAATTCCACATGTGGGTAGTACACGAAATGATATATAATTGTAATTATATATACATATATGTCCAAACACAAATAATAGGAAGTTTTAAATATTTGAAACAATTTTTTTCTAATATATACCAAACATTTATACAATTATCTCATCAAATTTAGTTACAAAATGATGTAAACAAATAAAAGAACAGAAATAACTTATGTTGCAGTATTACATTTGTATCTGAAGATTTATAAAACAAGTCTGTTATATGTATAAAGGAAATTTTTTTAATAAAATTATGAATATACATTTATATTTAATGTACAAAAGAAAAAGTTTGTTAGCTATTTCATATTACATTCTTTTATGTAAATTAGCTCTGCAAGGTAAATAATGTTAGGTTATGACTAAGATTTTTATAATATGCAAAATATATTAAAAATTGGTAGTCACAATTTCAATCTTTTTAGTAGTTTTTCATGCACATTTATAATTTTTTATTTTTAAATCAATAATGGTTCATACAATAATCAAGTAATAATGATCATAAATTTATTCGTAAGTTAAAGAAATAAAAATGTATATGTGTGTGTGTGTATATATATTACTTCTCTCTTATGAATAAATTATAATCATATTGCTCGATTACATAAACTATTGTTGATTTAAAAATTACAAAGAGAGATTACATCAGCGTTTACATAATATTTAAAATGGTTTTATTAACCATTCAAAGCATATACAGACACACATGCACAATCAATCAAATTATAATTTACAAAAAAGTATAAAAATTAATATTACATTTCATATATTACATTTTTCCCCTTAATGTATAGAAAAAAATTTATTAGAATATATTGCATTTTGAAAATTTTTTACAAGTAATATTTTTTGAAAATGTCTCATGAAAAATAAATTTAAATCGATAATATGCCTTTTTAAATAAATAAATGTATGTGTGTGAATGTGCATGTAATGTTCACATAAAAGCAGAAACATATGAAATATTTCATCTGATTTTTGCTAAATCAGGGTATTGCTATCATAAAATACAGAAAGAGAAATTTTTTTACACAGCATATTTTTAATAACATTTAATCAAAAATGTATATTTTTTAAATTAATTGCAGACAAAAAGTTATCAAAGTTATTTTATAATAAAATAATGTTATTAGAAATATTTTTAACGATCTGTTTTAAATCTTAACTTTTATGTAAAAAATTACATAGTGAATATAAATCCCCTTTCTCCTATTTTATATATATATATATATATATATATATATATATATATATATATATAATTATAATTACGCACTTGCACTGTGTCTTTTCATACATTATATTAATTATTATAATTCTCTTTATAAAATATTTGTATTTATATGCATAATTGACACCATTTTTGCATTTATCAATAGTGCTTTAATTTTCAATATAAGAAAAAATGTTGTAAAATGTTTGTAACAATATAACTATGATGAATATTAGCAATGAAATGTAGTGCATAAACAATTATTTACTATCGATTACAATTACAGCACTATGAGTTGAATATAGCCTTTAAATTGCAATTTGAAGTAATGATAATAATAAAATTCAGTCTGCTGTGTATAGTACATCAATAAACATGATATATTATATCAAAAACATTGAAAAGTGCCGAGTGGATCTTCGTCATGCATGACAAGTCAGATCTGAGTAGAAAACCTGGGACGTGGTAAGTCTCCAAACACTGTATCACCATGGACACTTTTAGCTAAGGCTTTAATTGAAGCTCGAATATTGTGCGGATCTAACGGATCGGTTGGCAACTGTAATTTTAAATATATAAATTTTTAATTATATATAATATTTAATAACATACAGGGTTTGTCCGGAAAGTAATGCGTCGCATTTTTTTGTGACGCGACTATACATCGCAGAGCGATGGGACCGGTTGGGGAGGAAGGGGGGTACCCTTAGCTTTCCAACGGTAGGTCGCTCAATTGTTTCCATGCGCTTGGAGGGTTAGGACGGCTTATTCTGTGAACCTCTGCTTAGTGGTCGCGTCGAACTTGTGATGGAGAGAACGATAGAGCAACGCTATGCGTTCAATAATTCCGACATTAAGCGAACATTCATTCGACGGTCTGAATTCAATAATTGGCGCACACGAGTCACATTGTCGTCCGTTCGCGATGTTGACGGGCGTCCTGCGCGGGCCTCGTCGGCGACCTCCTTCCGACCTTCTCTAAACATCTTGTGCCATCTGTTTGACTGCGATTTGGAAAGGCAATCGTCCCCGAAAACTTTCTTGAGCATTTCAAAAGTTTCCAGCGGCGTCTTGTCCAGCTTCACGCAAAACTTTATCGCATAGCGTTGCTCTATCGTTCTCTCCATCACAAGTTCGACGCGACCACTAAGCAGAGGTTCACAGAATAAGCCGTTCTAACCCTCCAAGCGCATGGAAACAATTGAGCGACCTACCGTTGGAAAGCTAAGGGTACCCCCCTTCCTCCCCAACCGGTCCCATCGCTCTGCGATGTATAGTCGCGTCACAAAAAAATGCGACGCATTACTTTCCGGACAAACCCTGTATCTTATATAGAGATCTACATATCATAATATTGAGATTTCTTAAATAAACAATTAAATAAGTATGTAGTCACGAAAAAATAAAAACTGTAGGTACCCTTTGCAATACAATATCGAAAATGAAAAGTTTTATAGAATATTACCTGATCATCATTTTGGTCCTGTACTGCACGGCGAATAGATGGAAAAGCAGGTACAGTGACTGGTAGTGACTTAGCTAAAGTGGAGTGACCATCTCGTTGACCTCTTGGCATATGAATCCCTTCATTTTGACTTGAATCTGAACAAATAATTATATTAATATAAATCTATATAAATTATTACTGTATAGTTTTATTATTAAAAATCGATAATACATCGTACCATCGGTATCAGATCCCTCTTCCGAAGACCACTGATGTAATTGATTAGCTGCATCTGTATCTTCTATTCCCTCAAAAGGAAACAACGCTTCTGTATCGAAACTGGCTGATTCTTTAGTACAAATATATAATGGATTTTTCTTCTTCGTATTTTCATTCTGTAAAATTTATTATTCAGGCATATTAATAATTATAATAATAATGAGATATTTGCAAATAAATCAAATAGTGCTTGGAAAATTTAAAATAGCAAAAGTGACTTACATTAGTAGAATCTTTAGAAGTATTTTTAGCAATGATATCACTTTTAACATTCAAATCAGTAGAAATTTTCACATCATTGAATACTAAATTGGACTTGGGATTAACTGTATTAGCTGCAGAGGTAGTTAAAGTATTCTTAAAGCTGTCAGGAATTACTGGTGAAATTTCTACATCACTAGTTACCCTATTTATCTCTTCTCCTCTAGACACTAATCTAATAATGAACAAAAAAAATTACATGATTATTATTGCAAAAACAATGTGTGGTAACAAACTTGCAAAATAATTTACTGTTAAGGATCATACTTTGATAACAGTCTATGATCGTTATGCGCTCTTTCACGAAATTGTTCCAATAGCTGATATTGTTCCGCAGTAAACGCACATATTTTATTTTCTATTGCTACTGTTTGACGTTGTACAGCCTCCTCCAATTGTTGTTGCAATCCACCTAGGGCCACTTGAACTGTGTTAGGTAATTGTGAAACTAGATAAGTAAAAAAGAAAATATATAACATTTAATCTTATATTGAAGATTATTTTGTCAAATACAATAAAATTAGATGTTGTCAACTGTTCACTCACCAGAAAATTTATTAGGCTGTTGTAAATAGTCATCAAGATCTTCTAAACTGTGATTAATTACTATCCTAAACACTGGACTGTAATCTGGATTTGATTTTAATTTATTTATTTCTTCAGGAGATAACTAAAATGGAAGAAAAATATGATTACCATGTTGTTGATAGTAAATAAATAGGTAGAGCAAGTTAATGCATTAAATGAGAAAAACTTATTTATACAGTATGTACATGTGTAAGAGGAATTTCGTCAACTTGTAAATTATCATATCCTGATATGTCTGAAACTTACAACGATATTGCTATTAATGAGGACTAAAGCAGCACCATGTTCTCTATGGACAGCGTGGGTATAAATTGAGCAATTATAACAACGATGTATAATCCATGTTCCAATATTTCTTATTTCCACTAAACCAGGTTGTTCTTTAGTAATAGTCTCCAATTCTGGTACACTAGCTAGATCCTGTAAAAAAAATTAAAAACCAATCTTTACAATACTTAAATATTACATAATATATCTAATTCTAATTGTTTTGTTGCAATTATGATTAGACAATATATTGACTATAATATATATAAACTGTTCTTGCAAATTTTATTTTGAAAAAATATAAAAAGAACAAGTCTCCTTAAATACTTTTTATGAGATAAAGAAAGATGTTGTACAAAAGTTTTTTAATTATTAATATTTTTGTACAAATGTTAGATAAAACATTTTGTATGCAACAATCACAAAGAATATACAAAAGATAAAAGATAACATTTGACAAGTGTCAAACAACTAAAAAAAATGATTGCCTCAAGTTATTATCATTACATATTGTAAGAAAATCACAATTTCAATAAATTCAAACTTATGATTTTGAGTTAAGAAACATTTTTTCTTGTATTTATAACGTGGACAAATAGATGCATATCGATCATAATTAACTTTGCTATAAAAACCGAGGAAGAGAAAAAAATGAACGACATAAACTTGCGCATACATATACATATTCGCAAATTTCATTACTTTTTTAAATTATTTTTTTCTCGAATTTTTAATCGTATTCACAGCTTCAAGAAAAAGAAAGAGAGAGAAAAATTGGGTATTTACTTCGCGAAAGAAGGCATCGGCTCGTTCCAGATCAGTCATCTCGACGTTGTCGATATTAAGCCGCTGCAGTTCGGTGCTCCTGGATCTGATGGACACGTTCAGGCACTTGCAGGTGATGTGCATCTTGAGAAATGAGCGAGTAATTAAGGAGCGCTGGTTTTTTTTCTTTCAGAACTCGGAAATGCGCGGTCCGCCACTTTGACCCATGCACTCGCAGCACTCTCGATCGAAAAATCGGTTCCGTTGTTTTTCTCCGTTCTCGAGAATTCGTCTTCGGAGATCCTTGATCAACCTACTCGGAGTACTCGGCTGAAAACAGCTGATCTCTCGCTCGGAGGGAAGCGGGATTCTGTCGCGCGCTTTTGCTCCACTCGCGAATTTCTTGACGACTCGCCGGCTCGATTTTTCGAAAGAGATACGGGAGAATAAAATAGAACAACGAGATGATGAGCTTCTGCCGATGTTTCGTTCAAAAAAGCTGCCGTCTCGCAACAATCAATATATATATATATATATATATATTATATATGTGTGTATATATATACATATATATATGTATATATATAGGAGCCTCGGTTTTAAAAAATTCTGAGCGACGAAGCAAGTGGATCGTTATTGTTTCACAAACAATTCGTAAAGGATGTTCGAATAATCGGATCGCATGCCTCCTTTATTACAATGTTTACTTTCACTCGTATATATGTTTACATCGAAGCAGGGAATCGGTCGGAATGTGTTATTCGCACACGATGTCGTCGTCGTCGGGCGATCCTGTTGATATGTATGTGGCGACACGACGAGAGAGGGAAGGCGAGTGTTTATGAAAATTTTCGGCGACCCGGAGAGCGAGACTAAAAATAAATGCGATTTATAGACGTGCGCAGTGGCGACGGCGACGATCGCAAAGCCGAACAAAAACACACTCGCTAGTCAATTGATCGACTGAAGAGCGATTAGCGCGACAAAGACAAAGCATACTGTAATTTATATATATGTATTGGAAATTTTATATACTGCTTCTGTACCGGAATATTATTTGCATAAACATTAAATTACAGAATCGGTTGGACACATTTTTCAGCTGCACTTTTTCTCCCTCTCTCTCTCTCGCCAAAAACAATATATATATATACTTATTGTTTCCCTTTAAATCCAGAAGAAAGTGCAATTAAAGATTGAACCTATATATATTTATTATTGGTTTTATCACATTTTCTGAACACAATTTTAGTCTGGTTTTTATTTTATTTTAAATGTCAAACACGTAAAAAAAGTGTGTAATTATTCGAAAAAAAACTTGTATACAATATATATATTGTATGCAAAATATATATATATATATATATATGTTTATAGATCTAGCTACACTTTTTACAGTCGCACGTCTGATCGTTTCTCATTAAAATCTGAAATCTACAGTAGTTTTATTTTAAATATAAAAAGGAGAAAAAAGAGTGTACGAGATAATTAAAAAAAAAATAAAATAATAAAATTTATTAACATATATCAAGAACCGGTAAGCTTACATATTGACTTATGAAGTTACAATGGCCTTGAAAAGTGTTATTTGCGAGCTTCATTAAATACGTGTTATCGTTATAATTTTGTTTCTCCGTGTTCGTGAATAGATGAATATTTATCTTTACGAAAGAACTTTTTTGTAGCGCACTTGTGGTTGTTAAATCTACGTTATCTTCTATTATTATCGTTAAAACAGGAATTATATATATCTGCGTATTTGTAGTTTACAGAGAATAGCCCGATAAAAAGATTGAGTTGTTATTATTTGAGAGATTAAAATTTGATAACGAAAAACGTGAGATATATATATGCGTATAGGATTTATAATCAATTTTATATATCTTATTGACATATAAAATATTTTATCATTGAGAACAATTTTGTGTCAATAATCTGACAATGAGCTGATGACTAATGTTTTAATAATTTCAACTGCTCCTCTCTTTTATAGATATTTGTACTTACTAATAAAAAAAAAATATATATATATATATATATATATATATACATAGAATATTATCATTATATTATCATATTGAGAACAATTTCATATCAATAATCTGAGCTGATGACTAACGTATATGTTTTAACAATTTTAACAGCTCTTTTATAGATATTTATACTTATACTAATGAAATATATAAAATATATTTAGCACAGAACTCTCTAATAAAGACAACTAATTTTAGACTTGTTTATTGATATTTTTATTTATTTTTCATAAATGCATTTATTATATACATATATCACAATTCTAATTAGTAATAAAATAATATGTATATTATAAATTGTATATAGTGGTCAATATACACAATATATATACAATATATCATTCATATTTACACAATATTTGTGTCAGTAGAATGTCAAATCTAAGCTCTAATGTGTATTTAGAGAGAGTATTAAAAAATGCTTCTATGCTGGAATGTGTTTTAAAAAATGTTATTTTTAATTGTCATATTCCATTTTCAATTTAGAGGTTTCTTCCTTTAACTTGAAATACTCATTAAAACGTATTGCAGCATATCTGAAAACAATTTAAAAAAATGTATTGTACATATAATTTCAGAAAAAAGATATTTAATTAATATAGTTCTACTCTACTTTATTAAAGAAATTAATTCATTGTTTACTATTTTATCAAACTTGACATTCTTGTATTTTTTTGTTCTTTGCAACAAGTATTTATACTTACTCCAAAAAATCAAAATCAATATGTGAATGCTCACTTTGGATGAGAGCCCAACAGCCCCAAAAGAAATGTGGCAAGGGAGCAAATTTAGTAACTTGCCAGTACAATTTATTAATTTCTTTCTCAGACACATTACTAGTCACATTATACCTTTGAAGATATTCTTTCAACCATGCTTTTTGAAAATTTTCATTTGGATATAAAGAATAATCTGGCTCATCAATACCTTAAATATATGTGTGTAAAATCTTATATAATGCACAGACACTTAATTAATTAGAAATGAAGCAAATAAATACCTTTTTTAATTCAGTACTTTTGAAGTGAAAGAAAACATGAAATACTTTGAAAAATAGTATATAATTACCAGCAAATTCCGCAAAGTGATTAGTTATATCAAATGCTTGATAGTTGAATGCGGTATATTCATAATCGATGAAAACAACATTCTCCTGTTCCTGATTGTACAGTACATTTCCTAATAAAAGATCATTGTGAGCGTATACTACAGGACTATTCACTTTTGAAAGTGTTTTCTCCAATAAATAATATTCCTTTTCTAATTCTGCATATGGTAAAATCAACATTTCAAACCTTAAAGTAAAAGATATTATAAGAATTGGAGCAAATGAATATTTTCTGAATATATTTTAGATGATATCCAGAAAAAGATTCTAATTCATAATTCTTGCTTACTTTTCTTGCTTGAGAGGATCTGAAAACTTTTTGGGCATAATTTGCATAAATTTCTTTGTTTTTTCCCAAATAAAAGCTTTCTTCGACTCAGGTCCAGTTTCAGGCTCAAGACTATGCATATCAGCCATACGTCTTGCAATTAATGGATACACTTTCGGGTCCCTAATTGTTTCTAAAGTTAGAGTTTCACCTTCCAAGAATTGATAGGCAAATCCATTATTAAATGTAGCATAAATGCAATGAGTATAGCCAGCCTTGTTCAATATCTATACAAAAATATTTATTCCATATATATTATAATTACTGACCATATATGTTAAAGTATATTGGTCAAACATAAATACATAAATTTGAAAGTTTTAATTAATTACAACAGTAATATGAGAAAATAGAATATAATAATATATAAAATTAATAAAATCTTTACCCGAATATTTTTTAATTCATCTTTTCTATCAATCAGTAAATCCGAATTATTACCATAAATTCGAATCAGGACCATATCTGTATAATGCCCTGCATACCAAACTCCTACCAATTTATTTGTTTTTCCATCGGTAAATGGCTAATACAAAAGAAAAAAATATTTATAATTATTGATCTTATCAAGTATATTTGTAAACAATTATTAATATTAAAGATATTTAATAAAATTAATAAAGATGATTAATATTATATACAAATATGTTTTCTACAAAAAACAACTGTCACATATTAATGAGAAAAATGAATATTTATCAATAAATAAATGTTTAATAAAAATGTGTATAAATAGAGGCAAATAATCATATTTTTTTAAAAAGACATATATATTATTTATCTTTGATAGATTTTATATTATTATATATATTATAAAAATAATTTTGATTATTGTATTACCTTGAAATTCAATTCTTGTATAGGCCAGGATGGTCTAATCCTCTTTATAACATCTCTTGCACCATCGATAATTTTATCTTCATCTATTGTAATGTTAAGATATTCTTCACATACATTCATAGTTTGATGTACGATTTATGGAAACAAGTTTCCTTTTTAAGTATTAATTTTATTTAAATACTTTTTTCTTTTCTCATTAAAATATTAATAAAATATTGTTAAAATATTAAATATAGCTGAAATTTGTTTATATAAAGTTGTAGATAAAATTTGAATTTTAGAAACTTGGAGTATATACTTTCTCTGTATAAAAAGGAATAAAATATATAGATTTTTTGGGGAGATAAAAAATTGCTACAAGCACATAAGATATTATTTCATTAAGAAATCTATATATAATAAAGACAAAATTGTGTACACAGCCAGATACTGATGCACAATAGTAACAGATGTGTGTGAAAATTGTTATAAACTATATGATCTCTACGGTTGACCCACTGTGACTGAAGAAGGAAATCCGGTCACACGTGCTCTTATATCACTCATAATGATAAAGTGGTGGTAGCCAATTGAAGAAAATTACGATATTGAAACTGTGCATATATTAACTTAATCATTCATCTATAAAATTGATATTCTACATCAGAGAGCTCATTTTATTGTTTCTACATATTTCGCGTGTAATCGATAAACGTGTGCAAAATATGATTCTTTTGACAAATTTTTGAAACATTTGACGCATAAATACATAAAGCTTTAAACTAAATGTATTATGTGATGACCTTGCTTACGTGTAACAATTTTAGCAATTATTTATAATTGTCGATTACATAGTTTTTTTTACACACGTCATTTTCATGTCCACGTCATGGAATGACACATTTCACTTTTCTGTGAGGCGAGATATTGTCAGCATTGAGCTAATCGAGTGCAGTTTTTTGATCATGATAATTTCGTCATCGATTATTATGCGAGCGTCATTAGATGCTCGATGCTCGGTAATGCGTGTTTATATTATAGTTGTATAACACCTGCTGCTCTGTCAAAACATCACTTTTTTGGCGCGTTCTCATATTACAATCGCAGACTATCGATTGCGAATTTTGAGTTTGCAGCTGAATTCGTGTAGTTACGTTTTGTCCAATAGCAGAGTTTCTATTCTAGGAACAAAAATCTCATTAAAATCCATGTTTTCTATTGGTTTCGAAAGGTGAAGCCTCGATAACGCGACAGCCAATAAATGATCTCCTCGTCTGATCGAACGACGTTGATTGACCAATCGGAATTAAAGATTGTTTGCAGATTTTCGAATGCAACTTTGAAAAATGTGTGAAGATGTGCGATTATCGCGTCAAAATGGCTCCAGTTCATCTCGATTAATGATTAATGGCGGGAGAGCCAAATCACATCACACGCTCGTTTCACATGTCGTTATTTAATTTTTCTATCATTTTATCTTCTCTATAATCTTATAACATTCTTTGACAGTTCACTATTTAATATCGTTATTCCATGTGTCAATGTGCGACATACTTGACATGACATGTTCCTAACCTGAATGTTATATAGGATGTTTTACTTGCGTTAAATGTGTTATGTTACTGTACGTACGTAATGTATATTTGTCTGTTTGATTTTTTTCTTTTTAATGACGTTTCATATTTATTTGCATATAATTCTAGAATTTTATTAATATATGTATGTTTTGTAATTTTCAAAGATTCTACTGTTTACACTGCCACACACTGCCTAGTTGAACATAGTGTGTGTTTGATATAATAATTGTCTCAAAGAGATAAAATAATCGAATGAAACGCATTATATGCGTGAATTTCTTGTGGCTGTTTAAAAATTGTATTAATAATGTCAAAGAAGGTGCTTGGTCAAAAGAATATCCAATCTACAATTGTGGGATTTTTAGCAAAGACAACAAATAAAAAGAATATTCTGCAGTCTAGGTAAATCAAATTTATTGGACTTTAAGAAAATATCTTAAGTTATATATGTATGATACATATTAATTTTTATAAATTTGATGATTAAATATAATATATTAATAAATATATATTTATATATTTCTTAAAAGGATGATAGAAATTATTACTATTTTTTAGTACACCAAAAGTGAAAGAAGAGCAAATTGATTCAAATAATGACTCTTTCAATGATTTGTGTTCTGATAAACCAAAAAAGGTGGCTGGAGATTTGGTAACAATAAATTCAATAATAGATTTTGTAA
Source organism: Nylanderia fulva (assembly GCF_048542155.1). Classification (NCBI taxonomy): domain Eukaryota; kingdom Metazoa; phylum Arthropoda; class Insecta; order Hymenoptera; family Formicidae; genus Nylanderia; species Nylanderia fulva. Next base: position 1,880,948 of record NW_028190807.1, on the reverse strand, counting down.
GCTATAATTTTGTTTTATAATTATAATATTGTCATCAATTAATTTATATATTTGTATAATTTATTAAACATATGATTCACAAAACGATTAATTACAAAACAGTATTACTTAATTACAAAACAACTTATACTATTTCATTATTTTAAATTAACAGGATAATTCAGACTCATCCAGTTCAGATTCATGCACAAGTCCATTTAAAACAGAAGCAAATAAGATTCATGACATATTGGAACCATATTATGTTGAAAATTCAATAGAAGAAAAAGAAAGAATTGAGAAAGAAATAAAATCTTCACACACAAAGCCATATTATGTTGAAAATTCAATAGAGGAAAAGGAGAGAATTGAAAAAGGAACAAAATCTTCAAATCTCTTACAGAAGAATACAGAAGAATATTCTGCAAATACTTCTTTTATTCCTGAATCTTCTGATAGTGAGGAAGATAGAAAAAATGTTAAAAAATGTTTGCAGTTAAATCGAAAATCAAACAAAGTAGAAAAAGATGAGAAAAAACAGACTATTATATCAGAAATTAATCACTATACTGAATGTAATAGCAAACATTTTCCTCCCAACAGTCCAACATTAAATAGAGAAAAATCTAATGAGGTCACTAATGCTACACCAAAAAATATAGAAAATGAACATCTATGGACTCCTAAGAAGAAACACATCAGTAATAAACAAAAGACCAATAATATAATTTCAGATTCTGATACCGATAGTCCTCGCTCAAAGTGCAGTAGCAAGGAATCCCCAAGAAAGGAATGGGTAGGCCCTGATCCTAGATTAAATCTTAAAGATTTAGGTTTAAATAAGCAGTTAAATTCATGGATTGAATCTATTCGAAAGAAACCAGTAATGTCCACAATACCTGTAAGTTTTATATTGTAAATTAATATTGATTAATGTGAGATATCAGAAATAGATATTAATTACTTATTTATTTCTGATTATTATATGTAGACTACAAAGGATAAGTTGCTGCAAAGACACGAAAATTTAAAGGATCTTCAAATTGAAATTCTTGATAAATTCTATATTGCACTTGAATTGATCCCATTACCAGTACTGGAACAATTTCCAAAGTTTGATCGAGATGCTTTCATAAAATTACAAGGCCTACATCGACATGTAAAAGCTAAAATGCGTTTAATGCAGACAAGATTATCAAAATTACAAAAAGAAGATGAACATGATGCATCCATATTTTCGGAAACGCCTGAATCTTTGTCATCAAATGAAAAACCAGTTTCACAGAGTTATTTGACAAATAATGATTTTGATACATCGAGTACCTCAATATCTAAAATAATAGACTGTCATGAAAACTTATCAAATATAATGGAATCACATACAAAGAAGCATGATAGTAATATGGAATCCACAATAGCAATTAAATCATTTGAAACTACAGTTCCAAATAAGAAGAGCACTTTTCAATTAAAAAGACCTATCAAAACAGTATTAAGTACTCAAGTTTCTAAAACAATAGCAGAAATGTGGGAGAAGGATCAACAAATGTCAATGACAGTAGATTCTTCAATAGATACTGACAATGTTTCCTTATCCATACAGGATACATTTAATGACAGTATTAAGACACCACCAAGGACTGAAATAAATACATCTATGCAAATAAACAGCATTAAAGAAAGTCCAAATAATTGGATTAATACTAGTAATTCTCAGGGTAAGATAGATAATACGTAAAACATTAATCCTTTTTATATTAAAGATTTTTAATGAGAAAATATTTTATAGGCAGTAGTTGTTATACAGTTCCTGCGAAAGTTAGCACATTAACACAAGAGTTGGAAAAATTTCCAGCATTGGAAGAAAATTGTAACATAGAAATAAACGATGATTCCATAGGTACAAATTTTATATACAGTTTTTGTTATACTTATGCTGCATAATCTGATAAATAATTATTTTATTTTAACCCATAGATTGGTCAGAGATTCATTGTGCACAAAGTAGTAAGCACAATGATACTAAAACAAAATCGAAATGTGAAAAAAGTAATGTCGAATATGGAAAGTTTACTGGTAATTATAAAAATGATGGTACTAGTGGAGAGTTTGATGGTTTAACTTATTCACATTCGCAAGAAATGTCAAAGGTATAAATATTTTTTTAGTAATTCCTATTTAAATTAAGCAAATATTATGCCATTATAAATAATTTTGTACATATTCATAAATTACTAATAAAAATATACTATTCCACATTTTAATTGTATTCTCTTATATTTCAGATATTTCGACAAAGGTTTGGCTTATATACATTTAGGCCAAATCAATTGCAAGCCATTAATGCAACTCTATTGGGATTTGATTGCTTCGTTTTGATGCCAACTGGAGGTGGAAAATCTCTTTGTTATCAATTGCCTGCACTTTTAAGTGTTGGAATAACAATTGTTATTTCACCCTTGAAAAGTCTTATTTTAGATCAAGTTCAGAAGCTTACTTCGCTTGATGTAAGAAAAAAAGATATATTAGACATAATAAAAATATTTAAAAAATATACATATATATTATACACATTATACAAGTTGTTGCTTTATATTATCTTCATTTTATTTTCTTAATATCTTGTAAATTTGCAGATTCCTGCAGCTCACTTATCTAGTTCTTTAACAGACAGTCAAGCGGAAGCAGTATACAGGGAACTCGCCAAAAAAGAACCCGTTCTTAAAATATTATACTTAACACCAGAGAAAATCTCCGCCTCGCCAAAATTGTGTAATACCCTAACTATTTTATACGAGAGAGAATTGCTAGCAAGATTTGTCATCGATGAAGCGCACTGCGTCAGTCAATGGGGTCACGATTTCAGACCAGACTACAAGCGATTAAAATTTCTTAGAGACAATTATCCCAAAGTGCCGACAATAGCCTTAACTGCAACGGCTACACCACGTGTTAGAACAGATATTTTGCATCAATTGGGTATGACTAATCCAAAATGGTATGTTTAATATACAACTATTGACACACATATAGGTATATACATATATTCTATTCTATTGAAATAATGACTATACTTTTAGGTTTATGTCGAGTTTCAACAGGCCTAACTTAAGGTATAGTATAATCTCAAAGAAAGGAAAAAATTGTTCCGACGAAGTTATCGCTATGGTAATGACAAAGTTTAGAAATGCATGTGGTATTGTGTATTGCTTATCACGCAAGGATTGTGATGATTATGCTGCGCAAATGAAAAAGAATGGTATTAAAGCATTGAGTTATCACGCGGGACTTACAGATAATCAAAGAAGTAACTGTCAAGGAAGATGGATCTCTGATGAAGTACGTTTTTCTTTTACATTTTTATGTCCCAACTTTTTAAATATATAATTTTTTAAAATTATAATTATACTCTGTCACATAATTGTATTCTCATATAAATATATTCTTTTTAGATACATGTTATTTGCGCGACTATAGCTTTTGGAATGGGCATTGATAAACCTAATGTACGCTTTGTAATACATGCAGCTCTGCCAAAATCTATAGAAGGCTATTATCAGGAAAGTGGCCGCGCTGGTCGTGACGGCGAGTTAGCAGAATGTATTTTGTTTTATCATTATGCAGACATGCACAGGATTAGAAAGATGATCGAATTGGATAATCCAAATCCACAAGTCATTAGTACACATATGGATAATTTATTTAAGATGGTAGCATTTTGTGAAAATACTACAGATTGTCGTAGATCACTGCAGCTTAATTACTTTGGAGAAATATTTGATAGACAACAGTGTATCTCAAATAAGACAACTGCATGTGATAACTGCAGATGCAAGGTATGTTATAGGTGTGCAAGGTATATAATAACTGCAATAACGTAATAAAATTATTACTGACTAATTTTAGGAAGAGATTACAATGTTGGATGCAACTGAAGATGCAAAAGAGATTATGAAAGCTGTACGGGATATGAATAACAGAAAGAATTGTAAACTTACCCTAATACTCTTAACAAATATTTTTAAGGGTTGCGATCTTAAAAAGATCAGAGAATTAGGTTGGTATAACCAATTCATGTGTAATAATAACTTAGTATTTTTATGACAATACATATCTAAATATTTCTTCTTGAACAACAGGTCTCACAACACATCCTTTATATGGTCGCGGCAAATCGTGGAACAAAACCAACATAGAACGTCTTTTACATTATATGGTATTGCAAGAATATTTACAAGAAAATATGTATATTAATAATGAGATTGCTTGTGCATATTTAAAAATTGGACCAAAAGCGAGTCAACTCATGACGAGAAAAGATGTAAAGGTAATATATGAAATAAAAAAAAGAGATATTTGTGGAATATAAAATGTACCATTGAATCAAAATTTGCAATATATACTTTAATTATTAATAAGCAAGTCATATATTAGCATATATTGAAGTTTTTTTATTACATCTTATTATATATTGTGTATTTTATTTAATTTCAAATAGGTACAAATCCCAATAAGAGAATCAAATAAACCTACGAGTGGCACAGCCGTAGTTTCGACAGTCACAAAGAAAACTGATAGTATTATAAAAGAATTGCAAGACCGTTGCTATGCTGAGTTGATGACAATAATACGAGGAATTGCTAATACACTGGATGTTTCTGCTTCCTCTATTATGAATATGGTAGCTGTCAGAGCTATGAGTCAACGTTTACCAGACACTGAAGAAGCCATGTTACAAATACCACACGTCACTAAAGCTAACTTTATTAAATATGGCAAAGCTCTCTTAGAGATTACACAGAAATATGCAGCAGAGAAAATTGGTATATATGTAGTATCGGAGTCTCTTTCTAGGCATTGCCTAATTCTTTTTCTCTTACGGATCTCACATATATTATATACATATAACTTGTAACGCCGAGTAAAGATTACATATTGTATATAGTATTTAATATTATTGAATAATCTATTTTTTTCAGTATTGTTAGACGAAGATAAAGATAATAAAGAACAAAATATTGATGATGATGATGATAATGATAGTACCTGGGATGACAATACTTCCAATTATTCTCGTAATAGTAGTACTAATAGTCGCCGTGGTAAGAAACGGAAAATTGGCAGTAAATCTAATAATACCAATAAAAAGTATAGACGAGGTGGCTCAAGGTAATATCAAAGTAGATGTGATTGTGTCTTTTTATATACTATTTTTATATAATAATGCATTTTTCGTATATTAGTAGCGGGTGGAGAGGAAGAGGTTCATCAAGAGGTACATCAAAAAGTTCAGCAACAAGAGTTAATGCAACTACAAAGAAGACGATAGGACTTGCAACTTTTAGTCAGTCGAAACAATATCTCGCAAATCCTAATAGATACTTGCACATTAAATAATTGTTTCCCTTTTCTGTCTCTATATATTATTTTCGAAGTTTCTGCTGCAGATGCTATTCCTATACGAATTTCGGGATACATGATGGCCAAAATTATCTATGGCGTTTTAACGATTTTATAGAATAAAACAATTTGCTAACAAATGTTTCTATGAGGAACGTTTCATGTTATATTTATATATATTCTTTAAGGATTCACGAGAAATGTATATATAAAAAATTGTTTTTGTAATAAAATATTTTTTGTAATATAAATGATTTTGTTAAGTATGCAAACACAGATAGTAAGTTACAATATACTAAAATATATAATTGATACGTCTAAGCAATATTATATCTTTATCGTCGTCTAATTGTTTCATATGGATATACAATAATAGAGAAAATAGCAGTTTAAAATTTTCACAAATAAGATTTTTTCTTTATTAACTACACACAACAATAATTTATTATTTATTTTAATTACATTAATCTAAATTATTACTACATATCTGTTTACATTATATTACTACTTAATGTAATACATTATTTACAGATTTACAAATTAGGTTGCATTATCCTACTTTGTCGATCTTCATTCCGAGTATGTTTTTTCAATAAGTCCATCACCTCATTATCAAATTCAGGTGGAGTTGGTTTCACACCAGTTGCCCAATAAAATATATCCCAATCATTCGTTGGCAAATTTATTAGTTGGTCGTACAGTCTTAATTGTGTGTCATTGAATGTATTCAAATACTTTTTTGCAAATGTGCTAAGAAGTAAACCATTCTCCAACATTCCGCGTTTACGGGACTGATATGTCAATCTAAAGTAACAGAAAATAGAATGTATCGCTAAAATATGTTTACAATTAACTTCATCAGCAGATTACATCGGAAGCAAATATAAATACATAAATAATAATTTTGATACAAATTATAATCTAATTATAACTATAAGAAATAAGCCATGTAATATGTATAATAATGAAGAATTTCTTGACTTTCTGTCAGTGTGAAATTAACTGTTCGCTGTAACAAAACTTATAATACCGTGCTCTCTTTAGATCAGCATTTTCTCCTTCACGTTCCACATAATGCGGAATGTTGGGTTCCCGCCCTTCTGGATGAATCAAATCTTGGAAATCATCTTTTTGCCTCGAGAAACTTGTCCACAAACTTCTTGTAAGCAAAAGTGGTTTGATCTGAAGCATTATTTACATTTTGTATAGAATACTTTCGTATCGTTTTTTTCATAATTAATATCCTCAAATACTTACACGGGATGTGACACGATTAGATATAATATTCATAATCACGGATAATTTTGCTGCGCATATAATCTAATAATATCTCTTGTCAAGATGCTTACATTATATGTTTATAATTTATAAGCGACAATTGACAGTTATTGCGCCGGTTTCCAGCTGTTTTTAATTTACCTTGAGCGATTTTCGATAAAATTTCGCTAATGCTTCATAGATGTCAGTAAGATCGATATCCCTCTTGGCTTTTTTTAAACTAACTCTATTTTTGAAATTTGAGTATATATATATATTTGTATATATACTCTTATCCAGTGTCATTAATAATCTTGGAAGAGGAAGATGAAGGAATAGAATAGGTACTATATATATGTTCAAAAATACAATGAAACTTCAATAAGCTTATAAATAATCTTAGTAATAATAAATAGTAATAATCACACTCAATAGTAATAATCATAATTCTTCACACGTTATACTGTAGATAAATGAAGCTGATTGTTAAAGTTGGAGTACAAAGGATTATTTATTGATAAGGAAGAAGTTTAAAAAGAAATCTAGAACATTTGAAGTCGTAAGAAGACAAAAAACCAGAAAGAAAATCGAAAGTGGACTTTTATATGAAATGTCAATGCTGTTTTGAAGTGGAAGAATAAATAATGTAAATAATCATCACAGCATATATCTACCTCAGTTGATTTCAAACATATGGATTCATATGTGGATGAAAGTCAATTCTTTATTATTTTGTATTATTAAATTATGAAGTTTAGATGGCTTTTGTTAGTAAGTTAAGACATGATAAAAATACATATAATTGCACATCTATATATAATATATACATCTATATATACATACATATTATATAGACTTTCCAAGACATATCTCACATTTCTAGAAAGAATAAAAGAAGGACATATACCCAGATAGCCACAGTAATTATTATGACATCATTTTGATGTCAAAATGCATCATTTGCCATCAAAATGATGTCATAATAATTACTGTGGCTATCTGGGTATATAAAAAAATATGTCAATAATCAGTTTTTTTTTCGTCTTTTTATTTTATGTATTCACAAACGTTACAATTGTTGACTACGTGTACAAGACTCGCAATCATATGATATAGCTTATTACCACATTATACATTATCACTCATCTGGGTCCGCTATGGCCCTTCTAGGTACTGGTTATGAATTATTATGCTCTCTCCCTTCTTTTTCTTCATTTTTCTAAGCCGTGACATTCGTTCATAATTTATTATATGTGTATATGTGTGAGTGTAAGTATGTATATATATATATATATATATATATATATATATATATATATATATATATATACACACATATATATATATATAAGTATATTTTTATAAGCGCATATTTACATGTAGGTCGATGCAATGCATCTGTTATAATCTTATAGAGCCATGTAGACTGATAAGACTGATTTTTTTACATGTTTTTATTTCACTCGATGATGATCCGTATAAGAAACATTCTAGCAGTCTACATGGTTCCATATCAAAATTTGAAAAAATATGCAGTATCATCTTTAACGAAAGGCTTGAACTTGATTTATTTATCTTTATTATATCGGTCTCGCACTTTGCTTTTTGACCGGCCTCGATTTATCTAGCAGCTACTACGAACGAGTCCTTTTTCTCTAGCGATTTCTAAACGTATCCTATTTAAAATTCGCAGCGCTTTTCTTTTTCGCCGTGTGCATGAGTCTGCAGATGCGTATGAGAGTGCGATAATTTTATAACAATCCGGAAGATTCTTCTCGAAAAGGCACTATTGTACGCAAATAAAATCTGCATTTTCAAACTAGTCTACTCTCTGTGTCTGTCCCGAACTTTTGGGTATGTGTGCATCGATATCTGCGAAACGATCTCTTAAAATTCTTAGATAAAACGAATTCGCCAATTAGTTAATCGATAGACAATAGTTATCGAACTATGACGTCGTTCAGTCGCCAATTTTTTCGTTTTGTTTTTTGGGAGATAAAGAATTTTCACTAATGTTGTAAGCTTGACGACTAGATTTAGATTTTTTATAAACACTTGCAAATCTTGTTACTAATATAACAGCTAGTAAGATTAATGACTGTATGGAATGAGCAAAATTAATAGAGTTAACTGTATGAGTTGTAATATTTCACTGGGCGTGAAAATAATAGCTACTATACTATGAATAAAAGTAAATAATAAAAAATAATATATATTTTATATATATATGTGTATGTATATATATATATATATACATATATATATATATATATATATATAATATAAATAATATAATATATAATATATATTATGTAAAATAACACATGTAATATAAATTATATATAATTTAATAATTTATATATAATTATATTTCTTAAGAGAGAGATCAAACCACGCAATTGACGACTGATCGATGCCACGAAGGCGAAATGCGTGGATTTTTAAAATAAATTTTATCATTCTTTTACTGCCGAAAATGCCTTTCGATAGATCATATATATTTTGATGTTTTTGAAGAGGAATCTTACTCGCAAATTCTGCTTTTTACAAAATGATGCTTGAACAGCAATTTAATATAAAAAATTTTAAAGCTATTATTAATTAATAAAAATAAAAGTTTATAAAAACATTTTAATAATACAATGAATACTTTAAAAAAGAGAGATTTAATATGACAGATGTTTGAATATAAAGCGAACTCAGAGAAAGTATAAAGAAATATGCAAAAATGTGAACAAATTAATCAATGACTCGATATTTATTGTTTGCAGTCCCTCTTCAAAGGACACCATATTTTCATATTACATATGTAAACATAATCATACTTTTCTCAGTATTTCAATCCCTAATAGTGTATATTCTTTATATGAAATATTTTATACATTTTTTAAATGGTAAAGATAGCAACCAATACCTTACCCTTTTTATAGCATAAGCTTTAAGTGTAAAATTAAGATTTATTAGCAATATATAAGAGTAACAATGTAAGAATTTATATGTATATATATTGTATAATATATAATTTTTTTACATGTGGACGATCTCGTGGCGCGGCTCTATTTAATATCAACTTCGGATAAAAATTATGTACATTATGTTACATTTTAATTTTTCTTTTTTTTCTGCAAAGAAAACAACGTTGAACGATAATATAATGTACGTGAGATACAAAACAGCAAGCATTTCTAGTAAGAAAAATTGAAATCGAGCAATTGTAAATTTTCTCAACGTTAACGCGTTTCTCTTTTCAGAATATACATGTATATATATATATATATATATATATATATATATATATATATATATATATCTTCTCATATTCAATGATTTTCAAAGCACGACACGAGGAACAACCCTTTATATGTATAAGCCGATTATATCTAGTTTATTAACATGTTAAACTTAAAGTATCAAATCCTATTATTATGTGTCACTTACTTAAAAGCTATAGATAAATCTAAATCACTAAAATCGAGTTATGAGAATATATACAATATAATCATATATTTTTTCTTTGACTGTTTTTTTCTGTCGCTACTGAAATAGTTATCTGTCGCGACTGGTAGATTGATCGGAAATTATTTGTGGTAACAATTGCAGGTCGTTTGTACGATCATTCTTTCTTTTTTTCTCAGAATATTTTGATCGTTCTCATCCTCGTATTATAAGAACAAAGTTTATTCTTGATCGTTCTTAGTAACAAAGGAAACATATTAATGTGTGTATTTTAATGTGAATTTTATCATACCTACATAATATTAATAAATGCAATATATTAACAAAACAAAACGAGATAATATTGATTACGTCAATTCGTGTTGCTCATGAATCGAGATCGTTCTCAAACAGACTTTCGATTGTTACTGTTTTGAAAATCGTTGTGAGCTTTCATCATTATATTATGTATTCGTGGAAGCAACGTGAAAATACGGAGAAGTCTAATAATAAACCTATAATAATCAATAAGTATATTTTTTATTTTTTTAATTAAAACTATATGATCTCTTAGAAATGAAAATTACACTTTTTTTGCAATAGCGACTAATAAATTAACGTTGCTTAGTCGCACTGTGTCAGAATACATTAATAAAACTTAAAAATACTACACTCGCATTTTAACTTATTATCATTAGCGTTTAAATATCCTCTCCCTCTCTCTCTTCAGAAAATCTCGAAACATTATAATTTAATATAAAATCAGCAAAATTTAATCCAATTGTTACAAGACAAGATATCGAAAATAAAATTTTATAAAATCAGTTTTGGATTATGTTGTCTTGTAATGGAAAGTTCCAAGTAACAAATAAATGTCATTAAATCAAAATAAAATGACGTCATTCTCGATGTCAAAAGGACTTGTTTGTTATATGGAGTTTCATTTTAAAAGATCAAATATTTTTTTAAATATATAAACAAAAGTATACATCATTACATCAACGTATTATTCATTGTTAAGAAAATCACTTGTATAATCTTTATTGAAATTATACGCGAGATTTATCCATTTTTTACTCTTTTTATATTTACATATATTGGAAAAGAAAGAGCGATGGCTAAGCAAACGCGACGAGCGATTGTTAGTACAATTTCAATCGATATGTCAGTCGCGAGGGTATAGTAATAACTGTACATAATTTTTTTCTTGCATCAAATGATGCATAATATAACAAGATGACGATGCGTAACTATCGTTTCGTATGGAAGATATTTTTACATTTACACAAGATGTATCGCACCGCCTATGTCAAATGTATCAGATGATTGCCCTCGAACGGTGCACGATAACTTTTAAGACAGATAAATTTTCCGTCTTGATCGTGACGGACTTTTTTTTTTGCTTCAGATTCGAAGATAAAAGTTAAATTCGTTCTTTGGCAGTGACTTATAATAATTTGCTCGCCTCGTGAGGCTTCGTGAAGGAACCAGAATTCTGTCTGCTTTGAGGCTGCTGTTTGTTGAAATCTCGATGATCGCTCAACGATGCGGAATTATTTCGTCGTCGGGGATTACACAGCCTACTAGAGCCATAAGAACCGGCTCTCCTTCGGAACTGCGATGATAATGATGAACTTGTACCGTCTAAATACAATTTTTGCATGTGGCTATCAGATTTCGTTTCATTTGGCAGTGTGTTGATGCTGCATTCGTCCGTCAAAGTATCTTCTCTAGCGCTTTCGGAAACACTTCTGTGGCGTAATCTTGCAGCTTGGAGCATTTCATATATTTGGGGCTATAAGAAAGAACATATATTATATAAAATTATAAAACTACTATTAAGAAATGCTTAAAACAGTTAATACGTAAATAAAGCAAATAGGAATGTTAGTCTGTAATAATAAACTCACTTTCACTACTCTGAAATCTTCGATACTTTGGAATTTGGATAAATGTTCTTTCAATTTAGGATCTACACAAAGATGATTAGAGTTCTTATAATACTTCAAAAATGCCCAGAATTTCTCCAATCCATACAATTGTCCTATTAAATAATTAATTTGTTAATATTAATAGCATTATTATAATAGTTTAATATTTAATATCAGAATAATATACATATATGAAATATATGTATAGCTTGACACCAAGCTATTTTTTTAAATAGATATTGTAATGCTGTTAATATGAAACTCCACTCATTGGACAAAAACTCCTAGTGGAGTTAATTAATTAAACATTTCCATTTTCTTTTGCACAGATTTACCGTTTAACTATCATATGATCTCATAGCTAAACAACCTATTTTGTGCTAATATAATAGAAATGTATATATAAATAAAATCTTGACTTACCTTTTTGGCAATCGTATATCGTTTCTATTTCGAAATCTTTATACAATACATCTCTAAACTTCTTTTCCAAGCCATAGCTATAAAATCTAAAAAGACATTCCACTCCATATCGGTATCCTGCCTCGGCATCCTCTTTGGCTATAGTCCTGAATTCCTCATACATAGTACGATTGAAATTATCTCGCAAAAAGAATGACCAGAAACGGAACAAAGTGTTCATTTCTTGTGATTGTCCGATACCTAATCGTTTGCGCTCTAAAAAAATATGGTATATGAATAAAAAGAGAATTTAATTAAATGTAAAACGTACAATTCATTTAAATGGTAATCAGATAGAAGTATTTCCGCACAGATATTTTTCTCAGTCGGGAAAAGAAGACAAGAAAAGATTCATCATTTTATGTCCAATTATTCAGATTAATAATTTGAAAAATCTCGTTATTGCTAATAATAATAATACCTTTCAGACAGCGCGAATGATATTTGTGATACGCTTGTTGAGTAAATCCGTTATCTTTCAACAAAGCGTGACTCGGATGCTCGCCTATAGTAACAACACTTCCATAACTACTTGCAAGGTAGCCTTCGTTAGGACTCGTCCCTGCACTACTCCTGAAATAATAAATAAAAAAAACCAACTAAAGTATATATGCAAAGTGAAGTCAAATTTTTCCATTGATTATTTTTAGTCAGATACAATTTTTCTACAAGGCAATTTTTTCAGTCGGGAAAAGAAGACTTACAGATGATTTTCATCATGTTATAAATACAAATCATTTATATTTCTCATTTATACATAATCAAAAATATCAATAACAAAGCAACTAATGCGAATTAATAATGCTAATCAATTAATAAGAACTAAATAGTTAAAAAACAAAAATATTGTAATTAGAGATATTTACAATAACGTTTATACTATTATATTAATTTTAAAAAATCATATTTTTTAATTTAAAAGTTATATTTGTTCGTCATTAAAAGCTTATAATGATACAATTATCTTTCTGGAAATCTATTCTTTATATACATCTATTATATGTATATTCCAACATTTTCTACACACATATTCGTTTATTCGAAGGATTTAGAAAAAGTATGTATATTTATTTGAGATAGGTTTTCTTCAGTAGGTAAATATACTGTACGTACCCTACAGAATGTGTTCTCGATGATGGGGGATGATGTACTCGAACATCCATAATCCAGCCAACATGATGTTCTACTGGAGGATTATTGCTGTGACGAGTTTTCCGTTTTCGTGGTGTCGTCGGATCAACGGATGGTTCTTTTACAACGGCGAAGAAACGAGATGCGGCGGCTCTTCGTCCTTCTCTCGTCTGTGGGTTTTCATTCCGATGACTCTTGTCCGATCTATTATCTTTTTTTTCCGTATTTATACTTGAAACCTATCAAACGTAAACAGTAGTATATTCTTATAATATTTCAAATAATAATCCTTAAGGTTCGCCAGTAATAAATAATAAAAATCTCTCCTCAAAGTTAAAAGTCGACCAGACTGGCAATCATTTATTATAAATAATTAGTTGACATACAACGTTTCGGCTGTCATTGCAGCCTTTTTCAAGTAAATCTATAAAAAGTTACATAAATATAATTATAATTTTAATACACTTCATCGCTATAAATAATTATACATTCAAAAACCAAAAATATGCTACATACCAAATTAATACAGTAAATCAAATTCACTGCAAACCACCGACAATATTAAACATTGTTTTGATGAACAATGCAAAACTGACAGAAGTAAGCACGAAATAAATAGATGTTAACAGGTTAACATCTATTTATTTCGTGCTTACTTCTGTCAGTTTTGCATTGTTCATCAAAACAATGTTTAATATTGTCGGTGGTTTGCAGTGAATTTGATTTACTGTATTAATTTGGTATGTAGCATATTTTTGGTTTTTGAATGTATAATTATTTGTAGCGATGAAGTGTATTAAAATTATAATTATATTTATGTAACTTTTTATAGATTTACTTGAAAAGAGCTGCAATGACAGCCGAAACGTTGTATGTCAACTAATTATTTATAATAAATGATTGCCAGTCTGGTCGACTTTTAACTTTGAGGAGAGGTTTTTCTTACAATATTTGTTTATATATATATATATATATATATATATATATATATATAAACAAATATTATAAGAATTAATATATATATATAATTATAATTAATATATATATATATATATATATATATATATATATATATAATTTAATGTTTTAAAGGTAATCTTTTTTTAGTTTTTCTATTTTTACGTTTAGTTTGAAATAGTCTTTTATATAAAGCTTGAAATACCTGTAATGAAGAATCTGATTGCGGAATTTCTAAGTCTTCTATACAAGAAGGAGGTGGCGGTGGAACTTCCGGATTCGCTTTTTTTGGAACTTTTGGTGTCATCTTTTCGAAATCTTCTTGACTAATCACATTAATCGTTTTATAGCTTCCAATGGACAAAGATGAACCATACTGTGTAACACAACTTAATAAGTTTCGTTTCTTATTATACTTAAAATTTAAGAATAAATTTAGTCTTTCTCTCAAATAAAGAAGAGACTAAAATTATAATTACCCTTTGATTATTTTGCCTCCATATTTCTTCCTCGTAATAATATAATCCATCGTTAATAAACTGCTCCAATTCTTGAGTCAGTCTAGCTCTTGTATTCCAATCTCCTGTTCTATCGTGACCTTCGTGCTTTGGGATTCTAGATGATGGAGGATTCATTTGTGTAAATATAATAATTTTATTAACATCTGTATCTGATAATTCCTCATCATCTTCGGACCTGCAAAATATAAAAACATAAAAGATATCAGTAGAAAAATTCACACATAACTAAAAGATTTTGATTATCACCTTTTTCATAACACAATAATAAAAATATAAATAACTCAGAAAATTAATAATTTAATAAATATTGACATTAACTTACATTTCATGAATCACTTTCCTTATGGCATATATTATGGAGAGTACATTTCTAACAATAAGTAATATATATTTTGAATTATATAATATTTTTAAAATAACATATTTTTTTTTATTCCTGAGATATAACTTTAACATATCATAATTTTTGCACTTACTAATATCATTTTTTCGTTTACAAATATTCTATTTATAAGCTATATTTTTAAACTTTTCTATTTTTATTTATATTTGCTCGATATTATGCAATACGCTTCAGGAATATTGTTTAATTTAATCAATTTTTTAATATTTTTCCTGAATATTTTTTATTAAGTATTTATTAAAAATTATAAATAAATATTTAAATAAACGTGTGAGCGGAGGAAGGGTGTATCCCTCTCTCAGAAAAAATTCTATAACTCAAATCTAACTTTAATATAAAATAAAAAATAGATTAATTTTTTTAGAGTAGGGATGCAAATCCCGAGAGATAAAATCTTTCCGTTTATGCTTTTACTTTACAATAAAGTTAAATGTATGGCTTGGAACTTTTCACATAAAAGGAAATAAATTTGAAATAAATATATTCGGTATACTTGCATATTTTAATTTATAAATAATAAATATTTAATATTATTATTATATAAACAAATGATGTAAACTTTTTAAAAGTTATTAATAATCATAATTTTGAAAACATATATTAAGGTTATTGGGACTATAAATCTTTTCCAAAAATATTTACAATTTTCAAAGTTGCATATATTAAAAAACGAAAAAGGAGCAACATAATTCAAAGAGTATTACTCAGAGAAATACACTTTCTGTATATATTAACAAGAAAGTGATTTATGAGGTATAAGTTAATATGTCAACATTTACTGACATTCCTGTACTTTCAAATTTCTAATTCTGAGTTTATCGCAAATTAATGAAAATATAGAAATATGATTTTTTTCTAAGATTTGAATAAAGTATCGAGTATCTTGGCAATAGAATATATTTGCGAAAGAATCATATATTGCTAATGTTGGTAATACTAATTTCATTATCAACTCACCATTCCGAAAAGGCATTATGTCGACCAGTCGGAGGTGGTGAATCAAGTTCCTCGTCAAATTGGAAATTTAATTCTTCTCGTGTTTTGCTTCTGGCATTTTCAAATTTCTCTTTCTCTTCAGATCTATCTTTATGTGCTTTAACTCTTCGTTTTACCTATGAACAATTTGTTTCTATATAATTTTCCTTTTAAAACCTAAACTTTTTAAATATATCATAATTTTGGTTGTAATAAACATAGTTATATAATAAATACAATTACCTCTTTCCAAGCATTGTCGCTTGACGTATCTGATTCTCCGTTCATTCGTTCTGGCAAACTGTCTAAAGTAGAAGAATCTCCCACAGCTGACAATGAATAGTCCATTATAATAGAATTATTTAAAGGAAAGTGAGGTACTGTTCTACTATTTGTCAATTCATAAATTTCTTCTTTTATCTTTTCAAATTGAATTTCGTTCTTTGTTTCGTCGTTTTCATCGATAGCAAATCCATTAGTACTTTCCGTCAAGTCCATTGGTACAAACTCTGGTACATCAGGATTTAGAATCTCATTTGCAATTGGAACGGAATAGTAGGATTCAAAAATACGAGGAACTGCGGGAATAGGTATCGCGAGTAAAGGCTTTGCAACAGGACAAAATGTAGTTTCAGAGGTAGGTTGTATTACTTCGTTTTGAGATGCGATGGATTCTTCTTCGGAAAGATTCGAGATGACCACATTGCTGGCTATATCTGAGATAGGCCATTTTAAAGGATCTAGCTTTGTCCTAATCTGAAAGGTAAAATGTTAAATTATTTGAAAAATGCCCATTATGCGCAGACAGAAAAAACATGAATAATTGTAAACATATGTAAAGAGGTCTACTGTCAAACCCCATTCATTGAACTTAATAAGTTCTAATGGTGTTAGCGAATCCTCTTCTATTTTTATTGTGGGCACAAATTTAGTTTCCAACGTACATATGTATGTTAGAATTTTTCTCTAATATGTGCCATATGTATATTTAATTTTTGTGAAATATATATATTATTTTAGTAATTGAAATGTTGTTTGTGATACCTTGTATCCATCTTCAAACTCTACCACTTCCAATTTATCAGATTCCATAACTGCAGTTATCACCAAATCTATATCCACTGTTAAATTTTGTACACGTTGAAAAGATGCAATCAAAGTGAGAGGCAAAAATCCTTCAGCATTCATTTTACGACGAAGAAAGAAGTCCTTCACAAGATTTTCTTCACAGAAATAGTACTCTCTGCGAAAAAATGCAAGATTAATACGAAAAGTTACACAGTTAAATTGTAAAAAATGGAAAAATTTAAAGAACTTACATTTGTTGTCTTATACATTCTTTTAGAGTAGAGACATCCACGTAATTGGCATTATTAAAATAACAAGTCCCCATATAAGGTATATTCATATACCCGTCTGAATGTTCATATTTATGTGTCTAAAAGAGAGAAAAAAGGAACATGATATTTCATGAAAAAATATGCGATACAAATATATAACTTTGAAAATTTTCAGCTCTACTGTCAATTACAATCAGAATATCGTCAGATAGATTCCCACTTATGTATTATACATCATTATTATTATTATTATAGAGGTAATAATGTACTATAATAATTCAAGCTTTAATATCAGCTGGTGGTTACCTGTATATAGTCCGTTGTAGCATAATTAGTATATTCGTGATCCTGTCGGTGTCTAAAACCAATACGGCCACGCCCGCCTCGTCCTCTACCTCTATAACTTCTTCCACCACGACCTCGTTGATTATATCCCGATGATCTATCGTAATCTCTTTCGCGCCAGGACTCCCCATCATTTGCTATTTTTAGTACATTACAATTAATTTTCATATCAGTTTGCTTTAATTATAGCAATTAGGCAGTGATTGTTATATGTAATATTATTACATAAAAGGAAATAATTTTACCTTCGCCGTTTCTTTCTCTGTGATTCTGAAATCTCGGCGATCGCATAGTCCCACGATTTTGTGCTAGGTCTATCTCCAGTGGAACCCATTTTTGTTTATTCGCTATAAAAATACAATATCAGAATAAGATGGGGGTCAGGAAGATTTTTCTTGTTTAAATTTTAAATCGGAGCAATCACTTTGATGAAAACAAAGTTATTAACAAAGTAATTATTTGTCAAGTCAGTATTTTGTCAAAATAGGTACAAGGTACACACAAATCAGTTTTCTTACCTTTCTTTTTCTTTTCGCCATTATCCGTATGCTCATCGCTATCATCTTGGCAATGATTCTGCTCCTTATTCTCTTTGCCTTTACTTTCTACAATGTTATTTGCTTTAAAAGTACTGGATTCATCGTTGGCCACACCATTTTGCTTCGAAGGAGAGTGATTGCTTATGGCTGCTTTTCTCTAAATCACATAAAAAATTGTATAAATTTTCATTTAAACATGTATAAGTGCAAATTAAAGAAAATCCAAAGAGCGAACATGTAGAATTATTAAGCATCTCGAACGTAAAATTTCTCGTCTAAGATGATAAAATATTCGATATTTTTCTAGCAAAATTTCTACACTCACAGATTTATTAATAAATCATGCAAGCTCTAGGTTTTGCATATGAGATTATATGCCATAATAAATATTGCTTATAATAGTTGGAATAAATGAAATTTAAATATACTGTTCTGATGATTATTATTGAAATAGTAATTTGCTGTACTTATTTAAAATAAAAATTAGTTGCATTTATGTATAATTAAAGATAATTGGTTTTAACAAAAGAATCGGTCGTGAATACGTACCTCTCCTTGCGGTCCTAAGGTGGGCCAGTCTCCAATATTCGTAAAATCACTTGCCTGTTGCATAAAATGTTATTATTAACACAGTCTGAATAATAACAGAAACAACATTTATATTCCTAACTAATATATAAGTGCATGTACATCTATAATTAAATTTTTTTTAATATTATAATACACTAGTGACATAAGTAATAACAAATATGCAAGTATATTTTTTATCTCAGTAATATAAGTTTTACTTCAATTCAATTTAATATTCAATACTTTGCTTTACTTATTATCTTAATTTTTATAAACTTTACAAATTATTGATATATGTAAGTATTTATTTACTTTCATCATTCTATATTTCTATGGAAGTATTTGTTATATTTATTACACACACATTATAATAGTAATATAAGTTGATATAATATAAAGATTAAGAAAAATTATCTTTTACGATAAAATTACCTTTTAATTATAAAGTCATACACGTAAACTATAAAATTTATGTATCTTTCAAACTAAATATGCACATGTCTGCACATAGATGAAAAGAAGATAAAAATATAACATACGTTTTGATTAAATCTTCTTCTATCTCTAGAAGCTCTGACAATTGTGGGTTGAGCACTATCTCCGACACCATTTTCTGCACAGAAAAAAACATTTATAAATATATATATATATATATATATATATATATATATATATATATATATATATAAAGCTTATTATAAGCGCAAAAAGTTGTGTATTCTTCAATTTTGTCACAGTTTAATGAAAAAAAGAAAAAATGATACAATTATACAAAGCAGTTGTACCTTTTTCTATAAAAATATAAATAAAGAAGATATAATAATAATATATATTTTTTTTTCAAAGATCTTAAGGTCTTTTTAGAAATAAAGAATTGTTAATATAAAAAGATGTATGTAAAAAATATGATAAATTGTAACAAATCAATTGTTACGCTTGTAATACGATAAAAATTGTACAAAAATTACATCAAAACTGCGCGACAGATATTTTTTACATTAACTCTCTTTCTCTCTCTCTGTCTCCAAATTATTATATCCATATCAGCTCTTTATAACCTGTTCCAAACTGCATGACCTTGATTATCTTTATCGCACATATGCGAATGCTTCTTGAATATCTTTATCTTTAACAACCGATATCAAATGAGAGAAGAAAAATGAAGCAAATATAGCAAACAAGAAAATCTAATATCAAAATTAATTTTTTAAATTTACTATTTACTTATTAAATGTATTATTAAATGAATGACCTTTCTCTTTTTTTTCTGTGAAAAAATTATTTGTATCACTCTCACAATTAAAACGCTGTAAGTTGCGAAATATTAATTTCAAGATAGAAATGTCTCCAGAAAACTATGTAATATATTATTTTATTATAATCCAAGTATGATGCAAGGTAGTTAAAGTTAAAAATTAATATAGTATGCGAGAGTAATTCAGAAATCATAAAAACTACGACTATATCATATTATATCAAGCTAAAAAGCATATTGGTGCAAATAATATCGAATCTGCAGTTCGCACATTTTTAAAATATAATATAGTGTGTTAAAAATGATTAGACATCATTTTATATCCTTTTGCCTTGCACTTTCTTATCTACTCATGAACTTTTACGGTCGATGTGTCCACAAACCGACATACTATGTGTCAACGCGCCTTCGATCTTCGCGTGACATCGTTAAAATTAGATATTGCTACTCGCATCATCTCGTGGGACGAGAGACTCATCTGATTCGGCGAGTCGTACAGAGTAAAAGAATTTAATTAACAAATGCGTAATTCTTTTTACACTCGCTCGTATAGTGTTAAACTTTTTATATTCATTTGTTGTTCAATTCAGATATGCATACATATGCGTGTTTGCAAACAACTATAGTCTACGTGTCATCAAAAATATCGATTATGCGATTGCGCAATTATTGCATCATCAGAATATATACTCCAATCTATAAAGAGAGCCTGCAACGAAATAATTGAATTCTTATTGGAACTGTCGCGCAAGAAATTCACCGCAAAGACGAAAGAAACAGAAAATTCGTGGTTTGTGAAGATGAAAGAACTGGAACGCTTCTAATAGACGAAAATAGAATTATGCAGGAAACAAAAGAACGAACGAATAAATTCGAACATTAATATTCTAGATTCAATATTCCAAAGGGATACAAATGGATAAATTAATAATAATCTCACAAACATTGCATGTGCTATTGTAATTAAACTTAAATTCTTACATATATATTGCGTAGTCTTGTTTTTATCATATTAATTTATTTGTTATATAAAAAAATTAGACATTAAATGTTTCTTTTCTTATATTTGTAGTTTTACCATATATAATTATATATCGTGTTAATTTTATACTTTACCAATCAATAACATTTCTATATAAAAGTTTGCCTCCTTAGTTCTGCTAAATTTAAAAGACTTGAAGCGACGAGCTGAGGAATCGAAAAGGGTTAACATAAGTGAAACGTGAGCAGATTTCGTGATTTCTGTTCGAATCGAATTGTTCGAATTATTTAATCCTGTCTCGATGCCAAGCAACTTCGAAGAAGGTTGAAACCGGAATGTAATCATTGCAAATTGCCGCAAATTCACAATTATCGACGATCATGGACGTCTAAGTCTAAAACAATGAGATCAAAACATGTTTTAAACATTTTTTTTCAATAATAATAATAACGTACACAAAATATATCGAAATCTATCTTTTCGTTAATAAACGTTATAATAATTACTCCTTCATTTTGACATATTTGTGATTGGAAAGACATGTGTAATACATTTTTGTGGATACTTTTCCAGAAGTTATGTTTGCAATACACATTAGACCAGAATATGATAGTCCATATCACGAGGTATAATAACTTTATGTAAGCATATCGCGAATGTACATGGTCTCAACGTGACCGGAAGTTATAGGCAAGATTATCGGAGCAAGTTATTACAGACAAGATTTCTAAGCCATACATAAAAGTTCAAATGCATTCGTAAAATTTAATGATTTAGTTGAGTCGGAGATAAATATTTTTCGCAGTGAAAATGTAATAAGGCAAAAATATTTGGATAGTCTATAAGTAATAAGAATATATGTACATGTACAACTAAAATATACGAGTAAGAATTAAGATAAATTAAATGAATGATAGAGCTCAAATTATTTAGCCGGATCTAATCAAACTATCGCTATCAATTTGAGTGCTGACTGATCATCGTGTTATGAACTAATGTGCATAATGAGAAAGATGCCAATTATTTGCTGACTCACGAAAAGTGTTGTTTTTCCTTTGGTTTATCCTCATTGCAGTCTCTTGTCGTCACAGTAGATTCGCTAATCCGATTCGTTTCGCACGCAGAGCTGCGATCTAACTAAATTGCATTTTCAATTGCATCAATATTAAAAGTATCGCACGCGGAAAACAAATTAACTTTACAATTCCACTTCGATGCTGCAAATTGCGAAACAAGAATAGACTCTATGCAAGATATCCAACTCCCGGACAAATAAAAATCTGTCACACGAATTAGAAATTTTTCACCATGAATAATTAATTAAATAATTATATGAGATTAGAGATTCCTTATTATTCGACAAAATGTAATACGAGGCCATGTAATTGTCCAATTTCGTCGGAATCCAAATTCACGAATCCTTTGAACTCGACATCGCATCTTGCAATAATAATCAACGTGACAAAGCGCGATCACGATGTATCCGCGATCATGAAGTTGTGTCGACAAGTCACTGATTGTGAGAGAGCAGGTTGGTTTGTAAGAAGCGAATCAACGATTACGACGAACGACGATGGAGCTCTGATCGAGCTCTGCTCGAGAACGTGAATACTTTCGGCTAGTGTTGAAACGAATATGCAGTCTGTCTCCAAATGTACTATTTGGATACCCACTCGATTTTACCTGAAGCTCGGGTCATCAATCATTGATCTCTGACAATTGTGCACAAATTTATCAAGCAAAAAGTCAAATATTTCAGATTCTGCATTTTCTCGTTGGAAAAATTAAGAAAAAATATTTCTCTGGTATTACACACAGAAACAATTGTTTTTAGAATTTACTCTGAAAATTGTGGTAATCGTGGAACAATGTGGCATTGGAAAAATTTTTTATAACTTTATAAAAACAAAAAATATTAATATGTATAATTTCTGCATTTTCACGTTGGAAAAAATGTAAAAAAATGTTTCACTGGTATTACACACGGAGAATTTTCTTTTGGAAGAATTTTATAATTTTATAAAAACAAAAAATATTAATACGTACATAGTAAAATTAATCGAACATATTTTATATCTTATTGTGATAGATATATTTTTTGTGGCAAATTAATCAGAGAAACTCTTATAAAATTCCTCCAATACCATATTGTCCCACGATTTTCAGAGTAAATTCTAAGAATAAATTCTCTCTGTACATAATTATTAAATAAACGAATAATTAAAGATCTGTTCCTCATAATAATTCTTTCGATAGCTTATTATAAATTAGTAACATGACGTTGTTGAAAGATTATGGTAGATTGTTTTCGGTCAATCCAAAGTGCAAATTTATGTATAATATAAAGTGCAAAGAATTTGCACGACATCTCTTAAGTATTTTTTTCGTGCCATCAATTACCGAATATTGTACTTAACTTATTCGCGATCATCAAAAAAGATCTTTCATTTTCCCCCTTTTTTATCAATATCATTAAACTTGGGAATTACTTTGAAAAATATGTATATCAAAATGCAGATTTAATTACGAGATCTGTTTTTTCTCCGAATGTTAGATCTAAACTGTTCGTTAATAAAGGGATGTGAATGCCATAATGTGATTATAAATGTATCTTTTTTTATCTCTTTTGACAATGCATAATTTTCATTTTTCCATCAATGTATAAATATGAATCATTTGTTGTGTATTACATTATTTTATGCCTGGGCTTCTTTCTTTCTTTAAGAACGAGAACAGGCTTTATGTTTTTGAAAAGTTTCCGAATACAAAGACTATTCTTAAAATAACTTTATATTTTATTTTGAATAAAAAAAAATGCCGACATATTTAAATAAGTTGCTTTGAATATATATTCAATGACAGAAGTCTATTAAAAAATAGACAATATGTAAAGAAAAATGTATAAAAATGCAAAAACCGAGAAGAATAATACGTACAAAAGTCGTAATCTTTTTTCGAGATTCCTCTTACAAAAATGTCATCGTTATTCGACTGTAATTTATTCAAATAAAACGTAAAGTAGTTGTCATTCTTTCAATGCAGTATTTTTCAAATAATTTTTTTTTACAAGAAATATATAATAATAATTTTATCCCTTCATATTTCATTCTTATCTTCTACTCTAATTCAAATCTTTTTAGGATCCGAACGGAAGATATACGCGATGAACGGAATATTTGTCCATATACAACATATATTTCGATGATGAAACTGAATTGGAAATCACTATATTCTACCAGTTTGTAAAATGTGTACATCGATTGAAAGATATTTATCGGACGAGCGTTCTATACTAGCTTCTATCCGACCGTTCGGGAACAGGTTTCCATTCTCGCGACTCTCACTTTCTGCGACATATTTTAATGTGGACCGAATGCCGGGCTATTGGTCAATTGCAGTAAGACCAAGGCCCGCATTCTCGCTATAATATTTATGGATGAATGCGTTTGTCTGCTCGCTAAAATCCCATCTCATTAATCGCGTGATGTAACATGTTGTTCACAGATGCATAAAAAATTTAAAAAATTTTTTTTAAATTAAAAAAACAAATTCAGTACAGATGGATGCAAGATGTTAAATAAGAACAATGCCTAATTTATTAATTCTTATCGATATATAAAAATGTACACGTTCGTCGTAGTAATAAATTTGCGCGCAGAATTCAATCGAGCATGTCGATTGGCAAAAATACAAAAAAGAGTTTATTCGTGTTAAAAAATATATATATAAAACGTGGAGAAAAAATAAAAATAAAAATGCAGGTTTAAAGTTTTCTAGTCGTAGAAATCGATTTGATTTCTTTTCAAATGAGAGTGAACGTCCGAGCACATGCGGATTGTTAAATAAGACGCGCGTCACATACGGATTTTTCTCTAGGAACTGCATTGTGTGTTGTAACATATTACTACGTCGTTGGAAGAATGTCAATGTCGTTGCCCTCGTAACATTCTCCCACGTTCGTCCTATGTAATCGTAATAAACGGATCAATTTACAATAGTCACGTGGAAATTCAATGAATTTTATCCCGGAAGTCAAGCAGATTGACATGCATGTCAAATTGAAAATACAATACCATTGTCAATAACAATACTAACAAAGTCTGATGTTTATTCATATTTTCAAGCATATAAATAGACATATCAAAGAAAATTATGGAACTTTTATTAAAACAAAATTAGAATGTCTCAAAAAATAAGAGAGAAGAAAAAGATGATTAAAAAGGAAGAATATTAGAGATAAAACAATTTTTCTCTCTAATATTCTTCCTTTTTATTAAACGACTTTTTAATATCTTGGCTTTAATTATGTATTTAAATAAAATAAAAATCTTCCAATCACAAATTTCTATTTTTATAAGAAAAAAAAATAAGCTTTGCCAAATTAAAAATGAAGAAAATAAATTGCAGAAAAAACAAATAATTTCTCATGATAAAAAAACCTGTTGATTTACTCCATAAAAAGTAAAGTTAATCTTTTGATATGCAAATAAATTGACGAAGGCAACACGTCAATCACTCTATGCCAACATGGATATTCCGGTGCCACGTATATCTGAGACGTGTCGGCAATATGAAGATAAGACTGTGGTACAGTCGGGCGTTTGCCATTTTTATTATCACGATTATCGAATACCTAAAGTAGCCACGTTCGTGCGCCACACAAACTCCAAAAACATATTCTACTTCGATATTTAAAAGTCTACACTTTGCATAATTGCTAAATATAACATGCAATCTGCATATTATAGGAAACAAAAAATTTATTTTAGAATTTTTATTATTTAATTATGCAATACAGCTAAACGAGATTCTATATAGTGTAGGTATGATTTTCGAGTCTAGAATGTTTTCCCAAAAATATAAAAATATTAATAATCGAAAAAAAAAAGATATTCAATAGTCTTTGCATAATTATTAAATATAATATGCAGTCTGCATATTATAGTAAACAAAAAATTATTTTAAAATTGTTATTATTTAATTATGTAATATGGCTAAACGAGATTCTATATAGGCAATAGGTATGATTTTCGAGTCTAGAATGCTTTTCGAAAAGTATAAAAATATTAACAATCAAAAACAAAAAAAAAAGATATTTAATAGCATGTGTGAAAAATTGTATGACGGTATATATTTTTTGAACTGGATTTCTTTCCTTCACAAAAGAGCTCCCTTTGCTACGTACTACTACATTTCTCTTTCCTCGATTTTTCAACGCTCGCACATTCGCGCGTTTCTATTTTCACGCCTCGCATTTCGTAATATATACATCACCCGATACAGCCCTCCCGTACAGTTTGTCGCGAAGATGCCTCCGTAATCTCTTATGACACATTTTTAAGTATTCACACGAGTTCTTAGCGAAAAATGCGATAATAAATAAATTGAAATATTGTCTTTAACTAAAATGTTATATACCTTGAAACAATACAAAACAGTTGTTTTAAACATTATTTGTACATTTGTATCAGTGTTTTTTTTTTTATATTTATATGCGATTAAAAATATTGAAAAACATTTTTAACGATAATTAATTCGATGCAAATTATATATTACATATTTTTTCTCTTTCGAATTTAATATGGAATTTACGCGTTAAGAAATTCTTAAGAATTAATTATCACGAAATATTTATATTAAAAATTATAACGTGTTATCGGAGAGGTTAATATTTAATGAAGAAAAATAAATAAAAAGAGAGGAAAGAGAATGTTACATTACATGTAGATAATACAATCTATTTATAGATAATATTCCCTGAAATCTCGGATATTTCAACGTAGCTTCTCGAATTTCAACGAAACTGCTCAAGCACGAATAAGCAGCTTGCTAATAAAATAAGATACCTTCGCATGTGTATGCGACGAATTGATAATTATGTAATCGTTATCGAAAACAGTCTCGCACAGTAATATTTATCAGAAATTTTAGAGAAAGATGAGATAAAAGACTGCTTTGCAATCGAAACGAAATGACCGTGTGGAAAATTTTCGTAAAAAGATTTACTTATCTCGATAGCATAATTAATATTTCGATAATTTTCAAATAATGCAAAATATTTTGCAACAAGTATCGTAAAAGTAATTCGTTTAACAAATCAAGTTTAAAAGTCAAAGTCATCTGATGTCCGTTAAACATCAAAAAGCAGAGCATCAAAGAACCGCCTTTTCAAAAAAAAATCGTTTAAAATCCTTTAAATTTCCCACAGAGAAGACGTTAAGTCTAACAAATAAGAATGGCCTAGATGTAAAATCCATTCTTCGCTTTCATGGGCAAAAGAATCTACTATAACAATAATAGCACCGTAAAGAAAATCTATTCTAAAAAGGATGGGCAAAGGTATAAAAAATGTACGGTTTCGCATAGAATTCTTATATATAAAAAAGATAATGATGTGTTTAGTTTTCCTGTTCTTATAAAAACCAACACGAATATTTCGAACGATATTCTCCTCAAATAATACGGTTTCGCATAGAATTCTTATATATAAAAAAAGATAATGATGTGTTTAGTTTTCCTGTTCTTATAAAAACCAACACGAATATTTCGAACGATATTCTCCTCAAATACTGAGTATTCGACTACTTTATTTTAATTTCGGAATAATAGATGAATTAAATGTTTGTATTATCATTTGTTAGTGAGTTTAGAACAAGTGTGTATATACTTATGGATAATTGGATATTTTTTTATATATATGCATAACGTAGAAAATTTATTAGAAAAAGAAGGAAAAAAGGAGAATGTAACACATGTTAACTTGGTTTAAACAATACAGATAAGACAATAAATTAAAAAAAATTAGTATATATAAATTATATTGTATATTATATATATATATATATATATATATATATATATATATATATATATATAGCACAAACAGCTATTATATTTGTTCTTCCTAGAAGAACATCATTGTACTTTTTTCTCAAGAATAGAAACTTGACCTGAGTACCGACTCAAAAGAAATTAGGATGTTTCTCTAACAAAAAGTTTTCGGTTCCTTTCGGAAACGAGAACCGATTTTTTAGTCTCTTTTTCCAGTCGTAAGAGAGAGAATAAATAGATTTTCCAACATCCATTACACACATGTAAAAATTCCATATCTATAAAATCTAGCAAACTGAAGAATATAAAAGCAACTCACATGTTTCTTCAATTCATTTCATTTTTCCCTCAAACTTTGTTCTTTACTTTTATATTTCAGAAGAAACAAATCAATATATTTTACAGAAAAGAAAAGAAAAATGTAAAAGAGAAAAAATGGTTGCACATCTTTCAATCAGTGTAAACCATATAAGCTTTATAATTAAATATCAGAATTTCAAAAAAAGAGTGATTACACTATATGATACCAGTTAATATATCTAAATGTAATTTAGCATAAATTAAAAAAAAAAATGTATAATATAAAAAATGGAGAGATACATGGAATTTTCTCTTAGAACTTACCCTGAAAATCTTGGAAAAATTTCACGAGTTTCTCTGATTAAAAATACCACAGTAAAAATATAAATTATAAAAAGGATATAAAAATATATATATATCTATATTTTTATTTATAAATTTTATCGCTTGCTGCAATTTATTAAAGCTAATACTGTTTTTCATCTAAGATGCAGATATAGATAATACATATTTTGATGATCTATATAAAGATAAGATGCCAAAATTGCATCTAGATAATCATCAATATAATTTGATTGAAAAACAGCAAACCCTGCATATAATGTAACCTCTCTTTTGTGCAAACTCAAGACCGGCGAAGTAGAGAAAAGGAAACGTCATCGACTCACCGATCGTGTCCTGGTGCGGCTGCAAGACCCTTCGCTCTCTCTCATTCTGTCTCTCGGTGCACGTGGACGACGACGTCGTGGGCACGGGGACGACGTTCGGTGACGGGTCGGACGCTGGCAGATTCGCGGAGGCGCGCGACGTCGAGGACGACGACGCGGCTCTGTTCTTGGTCCAGGGGTTCACCGCAGGCAGAGGAGCCTCGACGTACTTGACCTGCGGCGGAGGCAGCGAAGGCGTCTGCTGGGTCTCCACCTCGACGTTCTGCTCGTCCCTGTGATGGTGGTGATGATGATAATGATGATGATGATGAACCTGATGAGGTTCCTTCGGGTCCGCGACGCCATTGTTGCGCTCGGCGCGCTCTCTGTGCGAAGACCTTTCGTCACTGCCGCCGCGTCTGACGACGCCCCCGCCCCCTACGCCAATGGGACCACGTGGTTGCTGCTGCTGCTGATGGCGGTTGTTATGCTCGCGTAGCCGGTGACGCTCCCGGTGCGGTTCCCGGTGCTGCTCGCGCAGCTTCTCCTTGCGGCGGGCGCCTTTGTTGGCGACCGTGCGAAACTCGCCGTCATTGGCGAGGTCGCCGTTGTTCAACTGATGATCAGCGACGTCGCTTCCACGAGCGTCGTCCTGACGACGCGCGGCGCCGAAATGCTCTGACGTTTTGAACGAACTGTCACTGTCCCCGTCAGAGGCCGGCTGAATCGTCCGCGTCGCCTGACACCGGCCGGGCACCATCCTCTGGCACGACTTGTCCTTGATCATGCTCGGCATTAATCTCTCGACCATCGTCGTTCCCGGTTGCTGCTGCTGCTGATGTTGCTGCGTCTGCTGTTGCTGGGATTGCTGCTGCTGCGCAACTGTCACCTGCTCGCCGATGTTCTCCTTATTGTTGCTCTTGAAGGAACTCGGCCGAGTCTGCGAGGCACTCTTCGGATTTAACACACTGGCGTAGGACTGACAGGGCCCCGCCTCCTGGCGCTCGCCGTTGCTGCGAGCGCCACCTTGGTTACTGGCTAGCTTGGCCGCCATCTTGCGGCGTACTTGCGCCGCTGCCGAGGTACAAAAACACGAGGTTTTACGTGCACGAGGTCTTCCGTGCGCGTTCAACCTAGACTCCTAGGAATCGCCCTCTCTCTTCGAGCCGCCGTAGAGACGTCGCTCTCGCGGTAGCCGAAGAAGCGCGCCGCCTTCTCGCCCCTCAAGGTCGACGATGACTCGCGTACTCACGCGCGACGACCAAACTAACCTCGCACGCGTCCTCGGACTTTACATACCCTTCTCCATGCTAAAGGAACTCGGTCACGCACGGCGCGGGTGCTCTCCAGGAGGAGAACGCGACGTCAATGTCCGCTTTGACAGCTCTGACGTCACCGACGCAGTCTCTCTCTCTCTCTCTCGCTCTCTCTCTCTCTCTCTTTCTCCCTCTCCCTTTCTTTCTTTCTTTCTTCGAAGGGACGCGCGTGGTCCACGCGGTCGACTCTCGAACAAAGCAGATGCGGGACTCGAACTCGTCGCGATCTCGACGTTTCGCGATACCTCGTGGAAACGTTGACGAGATTCGTCGTACTCGACGGATTGGGCCAACTCTCGCGCTGACTCGACTGATTTCGCGAGACGCAGCCTCCCCGGCACTCGCGTATCGTCTCTCCTCCCGAACTCGGAGTTCGGCGAATACGCGAGATTCTCGGAGTACGCGCGCGATTATTCGTCGACGATAAACGGACGCGACACTCTCTCTCGCGAGAGAGAGAACAAACCCGGGGGTCCTCGGTGTCTCCGGTCCGGTCTTCCGTCTCTCGGCGCCGACCAGCACGTTTAGGTTGCGTGTACGCGACGTAATTCCCACCTGATCGCGAACACTCGGCTCACCCTGGGATCCTCGCGCGTCTACCAGTACCGGCGTGGCATCGCGTTACCGCGGATTACGTAAACACGGCGCATTTTCGGTAGAGCCCTTTCCGCAGGAGAACGGGTACGCGAGAAGAGCCGTGAAACACATGTGGCTGTGGCCAATGCTGGCGAGCGACCACGAGCGACTCACCCGGCTTCCGGTTTCCTCCGGTCATGCGTACGACACGTTAGATGGCGAACGTAGTCGGTTTCCGGCGAGTCGCGCGAATCTTCGAATTTTTCGCGAGTGTTCGAAAATCCCGTGAGATCGGAGCGAAGCTTCCGACGAGATCGATTCTCGAACGCACTCGGCGCGAGACGTCACGACCAATCGAATTCGCGCTTCTTCGTTTCGAACTCGGCGCGTTCCATTTCAAATATTTTTAGGATTTTCCTTTTTATTTTATGTGTCATTTTTGCTATTTTCTTTTTCCCCCTTCCCCCTATTTTATCAATATTATCACATCGTAATCACACATCATACAGTATATCAAATTAAGTATATAAACGTACAATTAGTTGCAGTCGCATTATATATCGTATATTATATAAAATATGCAATATAATTCATACTATACCTTTTTAATAACTTATTTCACTTATATAATTCAAACTATATAAACGTACAATTAGTTGCAGTCGCATCATATATCGCATATTATATAAAATATGCAATATAGTTTATACGATACTTTTTAAATTATATAAAAATGCTATACACACATACACCAGAAACACATATATGATTTAAAAACATCAAGACAATGTATTTCATTAAGATTGTGTACAAAACTATATAAATATACAATATTAGTTGGTCACATATGCAATGGCACGTTATAATCATATATTATACAAAATATGCATTATAGTCATATTATATTTTCTTACTAACTTATTTCAATTATATAAAATGCTGTACAGAAACACATATGTGATTTGAAAACATCAAAACAATGTATTTCATTACGATTGGGTACAAAACTATATAAACATACAATTAGTTGCATAAAAAATATATGCCACAAGTATTATTTCTCATATAGGAACATTTTATTGGCAAATATCTTTTTCAGTGTAATCTAATGACAAGGACATCAATTATACTACACTCGATTAAATTGACTGAAATAATTGTACTTTTAGTTGCAGAGTGTGCTATCTGCACCTATCCAAAAATAGTTTACATATGTGCATATGGCAGTCCTTAAAAGTGGACAAATTCAATCACAACAGTTAGAAAAAATATTCTTAGTTAAATTTATAAAATACGATTCTCTAAACAATGTGCATCGATTAATGTTGCAAAGTCAACTTGTCTCGATGGGATACTTCTTCAAAGATCGTTGGATAGATTCAGCTATCGTAGATCTAAAACAAAATACATATGCCTTTCAAGTTCTTCCACATGTCTTCAAAGCATGAGAGAAATAATAATTAAGTATAAAAAATGAATAACATACCTAAAGACTTTCTGATGAAGAAGATAAGCACTAACGTGGCCAGCATCGATGTAACGAATCTCAGCTCTTGGCCATATCTTTTCGAGGCTCATGCAATGATCTCGTGGGACATAAGCATCGTCTCGGGCGCAAACAGCAATAATCAATTCGGTGTCGACAGGTGTTTCAAAGTTTTTCAAATGTGTACATTCGTCCATTATACCGCGCATAAATTGCAACGCTTCGTGTTCGCGCCACTTGTTGTCTGAAAACAGTGGATGCTTCGACACTGGCAATAAGCAAACTCCTGTCAAGGGGAGAAGAACAAATCCTATAAAAATCATGCTTACATGCTGCCTAGGATCACCAAACACCAAGACAACAGATAGTAATAAACACATTTGAACAAACATTTAAACTGTTTCAATTTCATTTCACTAGAAAATGGGATCGTTTTTTGTGATTTTCTACCTACTTTCTTTTCACAAAGTATGACAAATTAACAAATACATTTGTATATATATAAAATTATGCAAATTAATGATTTACCTTTGAGGGCATTGGGATCCTTTGGTTTAAATTTGTTGGAAATCAAATTTAATGGAAATATTTTGGCAGCTGCATTTTCTTCCGCAATTTGATGCTGCAATTGATTGCTCTCATTTTTGGATTCACATTTAGCAGAAATATTATTGCCGTTATTATTATTAATAGAATTTGTACCATTTTTTGTATCATTTGCAGTTTTATTGTCTTTATAGCTTTCATTAGATTCTTTACTTAATTTATCGACTCTCTTCATGCTTGCAGGATAATGTTTTGCAAAATGTTGACCAGCCAAAAAAGCATCCTAAAAATATATTTAATAAAAGTGAATGATAAGAGAGAAATTTTGATGCGCTAATATAAAATAGATATAATACACAAAAATATATTTACATCTTGATCAATAATTTTCACCATTTTTGCGAGATCATTCTGGTAAATCTCATCCGAAAAATATTGTGTTTCCAAAAGTGCCCAATTTATCGATGCACTCATTACACCCTCTGTAAATACTGGTGAAGCAGTAGACCACGATAAGCAAGGTACCAACGATATCGGTTTCGGCCAATTGGTAGCTGCTAAAGAAGCCATCTGCAGAAATAATTATATATTTAGAGGCATTACACAATATTAAAAGTATAATTTTATCAGATTAAAAACTAACATGACCACCCATTGACAATCCAGTGAGACCTAATGGACCTAATCCTTGCTGTTCGCACCAATTTAACAAAACAATTGATTCCATTATCAGGCAGCCTCCCATAATAAAAATATCACATACATTATGCAAACTGGAACGTCTAAAAAAAAGATTTGACATTAAGGAAAATCTTTTGCAATTGCAAAATGTTACACCAAACCTTTTAAAGGATTAATTAAGAATTTTATACATACAAACTTTCAATTAAAAATTCTTACATTTGATTATGTGGCTTTCTCAGACCATAAAATGGATTTTCCAACAATATCGATCCTATCCCAGATTCCTTGAGTAGTGGTTTTGCGATAAGATTTCTACGTCGCCAAAAAAACTAGTTAATAAGTAAAATATATAAATATTTTGCTAAGAATATAGAATATTGTAACATATTATACATTTGAAAAAAATTGATATAATAAAAAAAAAATGTAATTTATGATTATGATAAATATTTACATGATCTCCTGTTCCTGCCAAATGTAAACAAATTGGCTTTATTTTATGAGACCTCCATTTGGTTGGTAAAATCACTTGAAAATAAGCCAATTTAGTCTTATCTGGCATTATCCCTGGGAGATGTTTTTCAAAAGGTGATTCAAAGTGACCTTCGATTATATGACAATCCGACCATACTTCATCCTGTTATATAAAAGAAAAATACAATAAATATATATATATATATATATATATATATATAATAATTCTTTTGATAATTATAAAATTTATATTACTATTAATTACTAGAAAAGATAGTGTTAAATACTTTTGTTATCTCTATTGGATAGTCGAGTGGTATCATATTGTAGCATGCTTCTCGATTCGCAATGACTTTCCTGAATTCAAAAATTCTGAAACAAAATTGTCACATTTAGAGATATTGCGCACGGTACATATAATTATTATTTTAATGTCCTATATTATTCATTTACTCTATACGTCACTGTTGTGTTTATTTTACATATAACGATTAGATGTAATTTTTGTGCATTATAATTACACATATTAATTTAATGAATTGAATTTCTGATTGTAAAATTGATAGAAAAATATTGTAAAGTACCCTTTTATTAAATGTGTGATAAATCCAAGATAACTTTAGAATAATAAATTATTGTAAAATAAGCCATTATCGTTATATTATTATCGAAGATCGGTTTAAAATATATCTACATAATGATATAATCTATTCATGACTAATTCAAGGCGTAAAGTCGTGAAGTTATCTACATACAAATGACGTGAAAATAGGTTAGATTAGAATCAGGTTAGCCACTTGCCTTTTTAGATTTTGTGGGTTGCCCCAGCCCTTCGTGAAGAACTTGGTGAGCAATACACTCCGGTAAACGGCGTCCAAACGACTCGGCGGCATCACGACAAAAATAATTAATTCGGCGCGTTGTTCGTTTTACTACATCCTCGACATAGGAGATCCGATATTTTTGTGTATCGTACACGGAGGATCGTGCAACAGCTGTTTTCTCATTCGCGCATCTTTCTCCTTCTCTGTTTTGACGTTCGACCCAACGTGGAAACCTTACCCCAACGGTATAATCAGTGGTTACTGCTCGAGTGGTTACGTGTACGCGCGTATTTCACGGACATCGCGACGCCCGATTATAGATTTTACGCGCAAAGACCAATCAAGAGGCGAATGGACTAATGGACCATCGGACGATAAGCGCGAT
This sequence comes from Nylanderia fulva, assembly GCF_048542155.1. Taxonomy (NCBI): domain Eukaryota; kingdom Metazoa; phylum Arthropoda; class Insecta; order Hymenoptera; family Formicidae; genus Nylanderia; species Nylanderia fulva. Next base: position 1,845,397 of record NW_028190807.1, on the reverse strand, counting down.
CCAGCACCAGCCGCACGATTTCAAGGCCAGGCATCTCGCCCGCGTAAGTACAAAAATTTCACGATGTCATGGACTCTTGAGCGCGGAGAAAACGTAAAATAATTACAAGAAGAATTGATAAAATAAATAAAAGTTAATCAAATGAATTAATAAAATAAATACATGAAGAATGCATGCCCACACAGCACAAAACATTTTAGAAACCTTCGCAAAATTTATTCAAAAATATTTCATATACGTGTGTCTTAAATACGTGAAAATGTCCGCTATTTTGTCACAAATAATTGTCATGTTTATGAAAGGTTGCATAAATGTTTCAAATGTTACTTTTTTTATGTAATGTTTCTTAGGTGTTATAATGACGTTTCAGTGTTATTTGAAACTTTGAAACGTTTCTGCAACATTTCTGTTGAGTTTTGTGCTGTATGGGTGGCTACCGCTTTATTGTGTTACGTTTTCAATATGTGTGCGTGCATGCGAGATGATGAGATTGATGAGAGAAGGATATATTATATTAATATTAATAGTTACTATTTTTAATCCCGATGCGGATAGATATATATTTCGACGTGTTCATATAAATGTCGTCCGACGACTTAATTAATTCTCAATTAGATTCAATCAATCTTTTCGTTGCAATAAACGTAAAAGCAGAGAGAACGTGATATACCATCATCAAAAAAAACAAATATTTTATGCAATATTTTTTCTTCCAACACATTTTTCATTCATTTGATTAATTTTTTATTTTGTCAATATTGTACGTAATATATTCTCATTATGGCAAAATATATCATTTAAAGAAAAAAGGTTATCAACTAGCGACAATTTTAAATATAGTTTTGTTAATTATAGGCCCTGCGCACAATAAAAGAATAAATATTTAATATTAGGAATATAAATTATTTAAAAAAAATAAAATCTAAAAAACTCTGATATACAAATACAAATTTTGCTTATACACATATAGCTTATTAGTCTTCTTTATATCCAAAGTATTTTTATATTAGGGTCTTTTCGATTTTATTATTTTATTTTAAATAATCCTTATATTTTTTTTTAATATTTGATATTTATTCTAATATTTTCTCTGCGCGCAGGGCTTTTTACATATACTATCTTTTGATGCATGCAATAAAATATACAATACAATATACAAATACTGTGTATTATATTTATTTTAATTATACTAATACTAATACTAATACTAAAAATAATAAATATATATACAATACATATATAAATAATACTTATAAATACATATGTGTGATGGTGTTTATATTTTATATATATCTTTGTGTTTTTTGCAAAATTGAGTTACACATATAAAAACAATAAATAATAATTGTTTATTTTTGTATGCGAGTACTGAAAAGATATTGAATTCAAATAAATACTTATTTTAATAATTTCCTTTACATATTTGTTTGAAACAAATAAATATATATATCTGTTTTGAAAAAAGATTTCTTAAATAAATATTTTTTCACGGCAAATCAAAATATATGTATATATTATCAGTTTCAAATTATGATGTATAAAAGGAGTATTAAAATAAATATTTATTTGAATAATTAAATAATTGTTTTTAGTGAAGGAATAATAAAGAATTCTTAATATTTATTTAATACGCTTTCGAATCTGCCTTACATTTTCCTTATTGCTTACGAATTAAACATAAACTCAACACCTTTTTCAGATAGTCCTCTAATAACCCAGCAAACACCGATATATAATTGTTACATTGCTATAATAAAACGGAATATAACAGGTAATATAATGTGTACATTACATGTAACATCCATGTTAGTTGTAATTTCCCACTCATAGATGTAACATTTTAATATAACATATATTACATTGTAGTTATATTGTAATTATATACCAAATAGCACATTGATGTATTGATAAGTCCGTGCTATCTTGGGATATAATGACAATATAACTACAATGTAATATATATAATATTAAAAATGTTACATCTATGAGTGGGAAATTACAACTAACATATACGTTACATGTAACATGCTTAAGTATATAACATTTATATATTGTATTTGTTGGGAAGAGTTCCCAACTTTTTAGAAGTAAATTTCTCGAGAATCTGAAGAAATATTTTATTGAAACATTCTCGTATAAATCGTACTTTCAAGGCATAACGAAATATAAAGCTGAAATTATAAAAAATAATCATTATACTATAAGATTAATATTGCTATAGAGGTACAAGTTTAAATCAAAAGCTGTATATACGCTAAATAAATTTAGGATTTCTAATATATATATATATATATATATATATATATATATATATATATATATACATATATATATATACGGTACCCTTCATAAGTTTGGAAACACCTTACATTTTACATTTAAAGAATTGCATGGCAGCGATCTATTATAAATTAAAATCTCATTTAAATATTTTATGTTTATTTTATGATTTATTTATACAAAAAATCTGCACAGATCTGTCAAAAGGATCTTCTTAATTTAAGAGAAAAATTCTCTAAAGAAATATTCTTTAATTAGATATTCGTAACATGCAAGAATATAAACTTAATGGAATGTTTTTTATCAATATATTATTTGAATATTATTAATCGTGATAACAAAAAACAGTCTTATAAATGGACATTTGTTATTTATTGCATACTGTCCTCTTCACAAGTTTGGAAACACTTTACATTTTACAGTTAAACAACCGCATGGCAACGATCTGTCATAAATAAAAATGTCATTTAAATATTTTACGATTTATTGATACAAAAAATCTACACAGATCGCTGCTGTGTAGATTTTTTGTATCAATAAATCGTAAAATATTTAAATGACATTTTTATTTATGATAGATCGTTGCCATGCGGTTGTTTAACTGTAAAATGTAAAGTGTTTCCAAACTTGTGAAAAGGACAGTATGCAATAAATAACAAATGTCCATTTATAAGACTGTTTTTTGTTATCACGATTAATAATATTCAAATAATATATTGATAAAAAACATTCCATTAAGTTTATATTCTTGCATGTTACGAATATCTAATTAAAGAATATTTCTTTATATATATATATATATATATATATATATATATATATATAAATCCTAAATTTATTATATATATACATATCAAACAATTCATATGCACTTTATATTTACCGGTGTAACATGAATTGCAATCGTTGAGAGAATGTAAGCGTGCTTCGTAGACGTGGCATATCGATGTCTAATAAGTCGGTGATAAACAGTAATGATTGCTTGAACATGTTATCCTCATCGCATATACTCATGATGCATCTTAGCATGTGTTCCCATTCAGGCGTTATTTGTCGCAAATAAGGTTTCACCCAAACATTAGTAATGTCTTGACCTCGTTGTCTAATCTCTTCCAGACTGCCGCGACAAAAATTATACCTAGAAGCATATAAGTTTTTTTGTCAAATATCGGAATATAAGAGAATTTAGAAGAACAAAAAATAACATCTCAAAGTAATATAATAAATCGAGAAATAAATCACACATAGAGAAGATTTTCTCTTAGAATTTATCCTGAAATTCATGATAATTGTATGAAAATTATCTCTGTGCAGAAATGCAAATGTGTGCGTTGAATAAAATTAAGTTTTGGATAATATAAAAATATATCGCTTTATTTTATATACGTAAAACGGAAAATAGAGAAAATTTTTTTCATTTTAATGATCTCGTTATCTTACGACGTTGCAGTTTTGACATGTGATAAAATGAAAAGGTTGAAATGTATACAAGTAGTATATATACTTCTCACTATATTTGTCACACACAAAGCGTACAAAAAGCGTTAAAACTCCTTAATTTTTGAAAGAAAAAGTTGAGACCTTTTTAAACTTTACAACTTTTGGCTGAAATATTTTTTTCGAAAATGATTTTCATATACTTACTCGTCCTGCATGCCGAGAGCGTATCCAATACATCTCCAAAAATGACAATAGGCTGTTATATCCTCGTCGGATGCGTTAATGCCCAATTTTTGCGGGTAAAGCACAATCATTCCCATGAAAGCAAATTGCGTTGCGCTCATATCAGCTTGATTCAATCCTTTGGGTCTAATTATCAAATGAAAACAGCCGTTCTCTGGTGTTGGATACGGGCAGGAAAAAAAGTCGTCTAGGATAGTTTTTCTATCCGGACACCATGGTTCCTGGATCTTAGTGGCCGCATCGATCTCGTCGTAATCGAGCTGGCAGAGTTTCAATCGTATCGCGCGATGCATTTTTCGCACGGCTTGGATATCCTTGTAAGCCTGCGTGTCCTTTTCCCAAATATCTCCCATCATCCAATTTCTTATACGACGAATCGTGGATAAGTATCTTTAATACAAAAAAAAAATCAATTCTCAGCTCTCTTGTAATTGGCCGAATATCAAACGTTTGATTTACTATGTTATCAAAATTGAAAAAAAAAATCTTTGAGATATGCGTGTATAATCTAATCCCATACAGCACAGATTATTGCAATTATATTGCAGCAACGTTGCAATGTTGCAAGTTGCAATGCAACATTATAAAGACATTGCAGAGATATAGGTGCACAAAATTCCAGCACACTTGTAGCAACATGACATTAATATTTCGGAAATATTGCATGTAATCCAAATTCTATAATTTATATATTGTAATATATATACATATACCCAGCAAACACCAAGTTACAGCTATATAATTGTTAGTTGTAATTTCCCACTCAAAAATATAATACGTGTATTATAACAATTATATTGTTGAGTGGAAAATTACAACTAACAATTATATAACTGTAACTTGGTATTTGCTGGGTATACTGTAATAAAATAATTTTTTGCAATATTGTACAATAAAAGATGTTAACGATAATCAATAATTTTATTATCTTCTAAAAAGCGGACATTTTAACATTGCTGCAATTCAACAGCAATGATGTAGCAACATTTTGCAGTGAATTTGCAATATTGCAATATTGCGGTAAAAGATTGTAATGTTTTTGCAATCTAACGGTGCTGTATGGGATGGATCTACATTTATAGTTTCTTCATATCTGTTTATTCATGTAAAATAATTTGCAAGATAAACTTTGTTTTTATACAATGTAGCAAATTGCATTGCATATAATATTTGTGCAAATGATTTGATTCGCCAATGATACTCGTAGAATTCTTCTTACCGCAAAATTATCGCGATATTTTATGTATATACTTACCTTCTAAAAGCTAAGTACGGTGTATGAGATTGTTGACTGAAAATCAATGGTTTAAGATCGTCCGTGAAGGCGAATAATTCAAACAGCGATATCATATTGGAAAAGAGAATTATGAAAATATAATCTCGTGCAAATTTTTGTCCTCTCCGGAATTTATCCATGTCCAACCAAGGCGGTCTGTCTGTTGGACTTCGACCGCAATCCCCGCGATGTAACGCTGCTGATACGAAGTAATATAAAGAATTTGGTAGATTTGGAACATAAATTTTTATGTTTTCCGTTATATGTTTATATTGTTCTTCATTCGTCCACGCATCATAATCCTTTGGTTTCGCAGGATTTTTATCAACGATATATTTTATTTTCTGCACACAATGTTCCATGTATTTAACGGCGTTCTTTGCTTCTGCAAGTTCATAGCGTTTAGTTTCATTGTCCATGTAATCGTTGTCGATATCGTCATTCTTCCGATTTGTAAACTTTACTGCAATTCCATTTGTAATATTTTTTAATTTTGCGCTATCTGATTTGTTATTGTTATTCAGATATTTTTGTGCTTGTTTTATTTGCTGAATGTGAATCACTTCCATCTTTTATATATTTTCTTTTAATAACTTGATGATTGATGATAATTACCTTCGCCAAGTCAATCTGTTTTAAACAAAAATAATCTCACTATACTATACGAAATAATTAAAATTTTGTTAAATGTTGTATGTTATTATTTTGTGTACGGAGAATATTATATACTGTAAGGTTGGCCGCTATTATGTATATTTATATGTATATATAAATATAAGTAGATTTCCAAATAAGTATAACCCTCTTGGCGAATTTAAGTTATTTTTTATAGGCCGATCGACCGAAGGAGAAGGATGCTCACGGATAACTCACTACAAGTAAACGTTTTATTTTTCCACAAAAACTATATCTATTTGGACAATTAATACAAGCAATTAATAGAGGAATGAATGGTTCAATTCACTCTATTATCTGTGAATATTCGCATACTGGAGAGCCTCGCCCAAACAGCTAAGTTCAGTCGCGTTAATCGTTCAGAAACTAAGTTCTGTTCTTTATTCCAGTTATCGTGATACGTCTGCCACCGTTCGCTTTGACGGCTCAAAAGGCTCTGCCGACTTTCCCCTTTTTGCTAGGAAGTCTCCTTCCTTCGAGGTTGTTTGTCAAACAAGTACAATAGTCATATTCCGCAGTTTTCCTGTAACGGCTACAAGTTGTATTCGATACCGCTTCGCGCATTGATATATATATATATATATATATATATATATATATATATATATATATATTGTATTGACTTGTAGCCGTTACAGGAAAACTGAGGAATATGACTATATATATATATATAATCATATTCCTCAGTTTTCCTGTAAAATACGAAGCAGTTTGCCTGCGAATAAACATCGATATATATATATATATATATATATATATATATATTCGCAGGCAAACTGCTTCGTATTTTACAATACACTATACATATATATATGCATCTCTTATTTGTTTATAATGTGTATTTGTTTCCTATAACTTATAAAATATTTTATAAATACATGATAGGAAACAAACACACATTATGAACAAATAAGAGATGTATGAGTACATTGTAGTTTTTGAAAGATAAGACACGAGATTTATAAGTAAAACAGGAAAAAGAGGCTTTTTTTTTTTTTTAGGAAAGTCAATCTGATGTTCTTTGAAAGTACTTGATTTAAAAATATTGAAATAATTTTTTTGCTATTTAGGGTTTTGTGAGCCTTCATTTAAAAGCCAAAAATCGATCATATATATGTATGGTTGAACTCAATCGAGAAAGGTAGATCTCGAAAATTATATCATTTTTTTCCATAGTTTTACTTTATTATGGATATTTTACCGAATTTGATACTGACCATGTATTAATATTTAACAATTTGGAGTATTAGATATCTTTGAAAGATTTCAACTTTTTTGCGTGCGTGGAATTAACTGATGTTTATTTTAATCGTTTAATAAAATAATCTCACATTGTATTGTATTTGGTGGGGATTTTGTACCTTTTATAATGTAATATTCATTCAAAATTATTTTGCATACATCACCATGATGCATTATTTCGAATTCAGCATCTAATGTCTGCTTAATTTAGACTTTATAATATATATATATATATTTAGGTAACATTTTATTATTTGATTTTAATTTATTCTGTTTCTTATTAAAATTGTGTTTAAAATTTATAATTAAAATTCGTATTAAAATTTTGTTTAAAATTGTATATTGACTTATCGCTGTCTATCTAAAAAAATTTAAAGATTCGATTTGTTTAAGCACAGGCCTATGCTAGACCTGATCTCTGAGAAGAAAATAATAGTCGAATCTTTGATATTTCTTAATTTTAAACACGATTATATGTTAAAGAAAGGGCTTATGTATTTTGCAAACAGGGTTATATTTATTGTAAATGAAAAAAATTATCAACTTTTATTTGATTTCTTCAAATACATCGTTAAACTTTAATTTATTATTTAATCTAATTGTAAGTTGAGGATTGAATTATTCATATATATTCTTAAATTAAAATAATTCGATAGAATTTCTATTTCTTTTTTACAGATATAATTTAAACTTTGAGCTTGAAGTTCTCTTGAATGATTTGAATTATTTGGAAAATTTCGAGCTGCTACTCGCCGTTAATGATTATTAATTTCAAAACACATTGTTGCGTATATAAATTGCACAACTGACGAATTATCATGCATTATTACTCACATCAAATATAAATGAAAGAATATTTATTCTTTTATTATAAGAAACCCGCTTGTGTACAGCTGCTAGATCCATATTATTTATGCTCTTTGGTTTATGTGGCGATTCGCTTATCGCAATATAAGGCCGTTGTCCGATTTTTTTAAGTGGACATGCCGTATCAAAATCTTCGAGCAATATTTCACGGTCTGAGCGATATAAATCCGCGATTTTAGCTGCAGCATCGATTTGCTCATTATCCATCTGACACAACTTTTTCCTCATCATTAAATGTAGCTTATGCGTAGTCTGCATATTTTTGTAGGCTTCCGTCCCTTTAACCCACGGTTCTCCGCGATACCAGCTCATTATTCGCTTTCCAGTCGATTCATATCTTGAGATTACGTGAAGTATTTACAAAAAATATAAGTTAATTTCTATTTATTTTTTTTATAATATGTACAAGTCATGTTGTAAATTATATATGTATACTGGTATAGAGAATTTTAATAATTATATATTTAATTTTATTATACATATGTGTAATATATTATAAAAGAGATATTACAGTACTTTTGACACATACGCATACATAGAGAAAATATTATGTCAAATATAAACATACAATTAATGCTAATAATATACAGGGTGTCCCATAGGAAATTGCTGAAACTAATCAGCTGTCATTTTTTAATGCATGCAGTTATTGAGAAAACAAAAATTGTGTTGGACAGAGGGAAGTCTGTAGTTTTTAATGGATATAACTAAAATATTTGTATAATATAATTGTTTTATTGATAAAAAGTAATGAAAAAAGTGCTAATAATCACATATGTAAACTAAAGAAATTACAACTAAAATATACGTTACATGTAACATGCTTAAGTATATAACATTTATATATTGTATTTGTTGGGAAGAGTTCCCAACTTTTTAGAAGTAAATTTCTCGAGAACCTGAAGAAATATTTTATTGAAACATTCTCGTATAAATCGTACTTTCAAGGCATAACGAAATATAAAGCTGTAATTATAAAAAATAATCATTATACTATAAGATTAATATTGCTATAGAGGTACAAGTTTAAATCAAAAGCTGTATATACACTAAATAAATTTAGGATTTCTAATATATATATATACATATTCATATATATACAGTACCCTCCATAAGTTTGGAAACACCTTACATTTTACATTTAAAGAATTGCATGGCAGCAATCTATTATAATAAAAAATGTCATTTAAATATTTTATGTTTATTTTATGATTTATTTATACAAAAAATCTGCACAGATCTGTCAAAAGGATCTTCTTAATTTAAAAAGAAATTCTCTAAAGAAATATTCTTTAATTAGATATTCGTAACATGCAAGAATATAAACTTAATGGAATATTTTTTATCAATATATTATTTGAATATTATTAATCGTGATAACAAAAAACAGTCTTATAAATGGACATTTGTTTTTTATTGCATACTGTCCTCTTCGCGATCCGTCATAAATAAAAATGTCATTTAAATATTTTACGATATAATGATACAAAAAATCTACACAGATCGCTGCCATACGATTGCTTAACTGTCAAATGTAAGGTGTTTCCAAACTTATGGAGGATACTGTATATATATGGATATCCTAAATTTATTATATATACATATCAAACAATTCATATGCACTTTATATTTACCGGTGTAACATGAATTGCAATCGTTGAGAGAATGTAAGCGTGCTTCGTAGACGTGGCATATCGATGTCTAATAAGTCGGTGATAAACAGTAATGATTGCTTGAACATGTTATCCTCATCGTATATACTCATGATGCATCTCATCATGTGTTCCCATTCGGGCGTTATTTGTCGCAAATAAGGTTTCACCCAAACATTAGTAAAGTCTCGACCTCGTTGTCTAATCTCTTCCAGACTGCCGCGACAAAAATTATACCTAGAAGCATATAAGTTTTTTTTGTCAAATATCGGAATATAACAGAAGTTAGAAGAACAAAAAATGACATCTCAAAGTAATATAATAAATCGAGAAATAAACCACACACAGAGAAGATTTTTCTTCAGATTTTTCTTCAGAGAAGATCTTAGAATTTATCCTGAAATTCATGATAATTGTATGAAAATTATCTCTGTGCAAAAATGCAAATGTGCGCGTTGAATAAAATTAAGTTTTGGATAATATAAAAATATATCGCTTTATTTTATATATACGTAAAACGGAAAATAGAGAAAATTTTTTTTATTTTAATGATCTCGTTATCTTACGACGTTGCAGTTTTGACATGTGATAAAATGAAAAGGTTGAAATGTATACAAGTAGTGTACTTTTCACTATACTCGTTACACACAAAGCGTACAAAAAGCGTTAAAACTCCTTAATTTTTGAAAGAAAAAGTTTAGACCTTTTTAACTTTACAACTTTTGGCTGAAATATTTTTTTTCGAAAATGATTTTCATATACTTACTCGTCCTGCATGCCGAGAGCGTATCCAATACATCTCCAAAAATGACAATAGGCTGTTATATCCTCGTCGGATGCGTTAATGCCCAATTTTTGCGGGTAAAGCACAATCATTCCCATGAAAGCAAATTGCGTTGCGCCCATATCAGCTTGATTCAATCCTTTGGGTCTAATTATCAGATGAAGACAGCCGTTTTCCGGGGTTGGATACGGGCAGGAAAAAAAGTCGTCTAGGATAGTTTTTCTATCCGGACACCACGGTTCCTGGATCTTAGTGGCCGCATCGATCTCGTCGTAATCGAGCTGGCAGAGTTTCAATCGTATCGCGCGATGCATTTTTCGCACGGCTTGGATATCCTTGTAAGCCTGCGTGTCCTTTTCCCAAATATCTCCCATCATCCAATTTCTTATACGACGAATCGTGGATAAGTATCTTTAATACAAAGAAAAAATCAAGCTCTCTTGTAATTGGCCGAATATCAAACGTTTGATTTACTATGTTATCAAAATTGAAAAAAAAATCTTTGAGATATGCGTGTATAATCTAATGGATCTATATTTAGTTTCTTCATATCTGTTTATTCATGTAAAATAATTTGCAAGATAAACTTTGTTTTGTATACAATGTAGCAAATTGCATTGCTAATAATATATTAATTCCATAATGTAAACATTAGAATGATCTTTATAATTGGTGATCTTTGTAATATCAAATACAAGTACGTCTCTCTCATTAATATACGTTAGATTTTTTATTATTTGCATTATATATGCATATAATATTTGTGCAAATGATTTGATTTGCCAATGATACTCGTAGAATTCTTACCGAAAAATCATCGTGATATTTTATGTATATACTTACCTTCTAAAAGCTAAGTACGGTGTATGAGATTGTTGACTGAAAATCAATGGTTTAAGACCGTCCGTGAAGACGAATAATTCAAACAGCGATATCATATTGGAAAAGAGAATTATGAAAATATAATCTCGTGCAAATTTTTGTCCTCTCCGAAATTTATCCATGTCCAACCAAGGCGGTCTGTCTGTTGGACTTCGACCGCAATCGCCGCGATGTAACGCTGCTGATATGAAGAAATGTAAAGAATTTGGTAGATTTGGAACATAAATTTTTATGTTTTCCGTTATATGTTTATATTGTTCTTCATTCGTCCACGCATCATAATCCTTTGGTTTTGCAGGATTTTTATCAACGATATATTTTATTTTCTGTACAAAATGTTGTATGTATTTAACCGCGTTCTTCGCTTCTACAAGTTCATAGCGTTTAGTTTCATTGTCCATGTAATCGTTGTCGATATCGTCATTCTTCCGATTTGTAAACTTTACTGCAATTCCATTTGTAATATTTTTTAATTTTGCGCTATCTGATTTGTTATTGTTATTCAGATATTTTTGTGCTTGTTTTATTTGCTGAATGTGAATCACTTCCATCTTTTATATATTTTCCTTTAATAACTTGATGATTGATGATAATTACCTTCGCCAAGTCAATCTGTTTTAAACAAAAATAATCTCACTATACTATACGAAATAATTAAAATTTTGTTAAAAGTTGTATGTTATTATTTTGTGTACGGAGAATATTACATACTGTAAGGTTGGCCGCTATTATATATTTGTATGTATATATAAATAAAGGTGAATTTCCAGGTAAGTATAACCCTCTTGGCGAATTTAAGTTATTTTTTATAGGTCGATCGACCGAAGGAGAAGGATGTCCACGGATAACTCACTACAAGTAAACGTTTTATTTTTCCACAAAAACAATATCTATTTGAACAATTAATACAAGCAATTAATAAAGGAATAAATGGTTCAATTCACTCTATTATCTGTGAATATTCGCGTACTGGAGAACCTCGCCCAAACGGCTAAGTTCAGTCGCGTTAATGTTCAGAAACTGGTTCTCGTTCTTTATTCCAGTTATCGTGATACGTCGGCCACTGTTCGCTTGGACGGCTCAAAAGGCTCTGCCGACTTTCCCCTTTTCGCTAGGAAGTCTCCTTCCTTCGAGGTCGTTTGTCAAAAAAGTACAAATGTCATATTTTTCAGTTTTTCTGTAACGGCTACAAGTCGTATTTGATACCGCTTCGCGCATCGATATATATATATATATATATATATATATATATATATATACACAGAAAAAACAGTATCCTTGAGAGAATGCAAATATGCCTTGATTTAAGTATATTTTATCCTTATAATAGCACCAAATATAAATAATTTTGGATAAAGGATAATTTATCCTTAAAACAAAGTGCAAAATATTCTTGGTTGAAGCTGAAATTTACTTATAAATATTGCAAGGACAAGTGACAAGTGTGCATCGGATATAAGCGGTACTTTCAAATAAATATAATAATTCTTAGTTCAAATGTGACTAAGTTTGTTTTTACCATATACGATTTTTAAAACAAGAATATATCTTAAGGATAAAATTTACTTTACACAAATTTATTTATTATTAAGGCAAATGAAAATTTGTGATTACAAAGAGCATTCTATGCTTAAATCAATCAAATAGCGTTCAAGAATAAAAATATACTTGAATCAAGGATTCTTTTTTTTCTGTGTATATATATCAATGTTTATTCGCAGGCAAACTGCTTCGTATTTTACAATACACTATACATATATATATGCATCTCTTACTTGTTTATAATGTGTATTTATTTCCTATCATTTATAAAATATTTTATAAATACATGATATGAAACAAACACACATTATGAACAAATAAGAGATGTATGAGTACATTGTAGTTTTTGAAAGATAAGACACGAGATTTAAGTAAAACAGGAAAAAGAGGCCTTTTTTTTTTTTTAGGAAAGTCAATCTGATGTTCTTTGAAAGTACTTGATTTAAAAATATTGAAATAATTTTTTTGCTATTTAGGGTTTTGTGAGCCTTCATTTAAAAGCCAAAAATCGATCATATATATGTACGGTTGAACTCAATCGAGAAAGGTAGATCTCGAAAATTATATCATTTTTTTCCATAGTCTACTTTATTGTGGATATTTTACCGAATTTGATACTGACCATGTATTAATATTTAACAATTTGGAGTATTAGATATCTTTGAAAGATTTCAATTTTTTTGCGTGCGTGGAATTAACTAATGTTTATTTTAATCGTTTGATAAAATAATCTCACATTGTACTGTATTTGGTGGGGATTTTGTACCTTTTATAATGTAATATTCATTCAAAATTATTTTGCATACATCACCATGATGCATTATTTCGAATTCAGCATCTAATGTCTGCTTAATTTAGACTTTATAATATATATATATATATTTAGGTAACATTTTATTATTTGATTTTAATTTATTCTGTTTCTTATTAAAATTGTGTTTAAAATTTATAATTAAAATTCGTATTAAAATTTTGTTTAAAATTGTATATTGACTTATCGCTGTCTATCTAAAAAAATTTAAAGATTCGATTTGTTTAAGCACAGGCCTATGCTAGACCTGATCTCTGAGAAGAAAATAATAGTCGAATCTTTGATATTTCTTAATTTTAAACACGATTATATGTTAAAGAAAGGGCTTATGTATTTTGCAAACAGGGTTATATTTATTGTAAATGAAAAAAATTATCAACTTTTATTTGATTTCTTCAAATACATCGTTAAACTTTAATTTATTATTTAATCTATATAATTGTAAGTTGAGGATTGAATTATTCATATATATTCTTAAATTTAAATAATCCGATAGAGAGAGAATTCCTATTTCTTTTTTACAGATATAATTTAAACTTTGAGCTTGAAGTTCTCTTGAATGATTTGAATTATTTGAAAAATTTCGAGCTGCTACTCGTCGTTAATGATTATTGATTTTAAAACACATTGTTGCGTATATAAATTGCACAAGTGACGAATTATCATGCATTATTACTCACATCAAATATAAATGAAAGAATATTTGGCACAGGTTGTCATATTATGTTCCTCACAAGATTTAATTTTTTAATTATATTCTTTTTTTATTCTTATTACATATTTTATTATTTTCTTAAAAAATAATATATTGTATATACATATATGAAGCAAATACAAAATACAAAAAGTTTTAACAAACATATATAACAAGCGAAAGGCGAAACTTTTTTTCTATAATTTACATATAAAATGTTATATTAATATATATTAAGATACAGGAGATAGTGAATTCGTTTAAATCTTAACAGGTTTTTTTATTTTTCTTGAAATTTGTCTTCTTTTTTCGAGCTATAATTGTTTTTGTTTACTTTCTGCACGCTTCATTAAATTGTTAAAAAAGTCTCTTACGATGGATAATTTCAAAGCGTATTGAAGTATAAATCTGTAATTAAGTATAAAACATAATTTATAATATACAAAAGTCGAATATAATAGATATTTGTAAATTATTATTGTAATAAAAATTTCACTTTTTCTCTTTGCTAATAAAAACATTTTACTTACTTATAAATTTTATAAGCGATCCATTCCGAATAACTGAGAGATGTATATAAACGCGGCATGTTTAGATCTAATAAGTCTAAAGCAATTAATAACATTGTTTTATAAGGCATATACAGAAAAGTATGCAAATGTATTGGTTCAATAACACATCTTGTCATATGCTCCCATTCGGGCGAAACATTCTTGAAATTAGACGTTATCCAATATTTATAAAAATCTTGTGCGCGTTGTTTTATTTCTTCGAAACTTCCACGGCAAAAGTTGTACCTGAGCAATTATGCAACATTTATATTTCTTAAATTGTTTTAAAAAATTAAATTTTTAATTTTATTTAGAAAGATATATGTACATATATAGAGTTCATTCCGCGTCGTCGTTAATAGAACATACATCATATATGTGCATTTTTGATATGTTACTACATACTCGTCTTCCAATCCAAGATAATGTCCGTAGCATCTCCACATGTGACAAAAGGCCTCTATATCTTGATCGGTCGCATTGTGTACTCCAATATCTTGAGGCCGTACCAAAAACAAACCTATGAAACCCGCTTGTACAGCTGCTAGATCCATATTATTTATACCCTTTGGTTTATGTGGCGATTCGCTTATCGCAATATAAGGCCGTTGTCCGATTTTTTCAAGTGGACATGCCGTAGCAAAATCTTCGAGCAATATTTCACGATCTGAGCGGTATAGTTCCGCGATTTTAGCTGCAGCATCGATTTGCTCATTATCCATCTGACACAACTTTTTCCTCATCATTAAATGTAGCTTATGCGTAGTCTGCATATTTTTGTAGGCTTCCGTCCCTTTAACCCACGGTTCTCCGCGATACCAGCTCATTATTCGCTTTCCAGTCGATTCATATCTTGAGATTACGTGAAGCATTTACAAAAAATATAAGTTAATTGCTATTTATTTTTTTTATAATATGTACAAGTCATGTCGTAAATTATATATGTATACTGGTATAGAGAATTTTAATAATTATATATTTAATTTTATTATACATATGTGTAATATATTATAAAAGAGATATTACAGTATTTTTGACACATACGCATACATAGAGAAAATATTATGTCAAATATAAACATATAATTAATGCTAATAATATACAGGGTGTCCCATAGGAAATTGCTGAAACTAATCAGCTGTCATTTTTTAATGCATGCAGTTATTGAGAAAACAAAAATTGTGTTGGACAGAGGAAAGTCTGTAGTTTTTAATGGATATAAATAAAATAATTGTATAATATAATTTTTTTATTGATAAAAATAATGAATAAAGTGCTAATAATTATATAAAATTACATAAACTAATGATAAATATTTTCAACAGTGCCAGATTTAATAGCAGCTATTAAAAGAATCATCAAAAACATTAAAAATGACATGTTAGAAAAAGTTTTACGAGTTTTTGTAAAAGAACAGAATTTTGTACAAATTCAAATGGTGCATACTTCGAAAATATTTATCATTAGTTTACATATGTGATTATTAGCACTTTTTTTATTACTTTTTTTCAATAAAATAAACTGATATACAAACATTTTATTTATATCCATTAAAAATTGCAGACTTTCCTCTGTCCAACACAATTTTTATTTTCTCAATAACTGCATGCATTAAAAAATGACAGCTGATTAGTTTCAGCAATTTCCTATGAAACACCCTGTATAATTTTTATTATAAACTTGCTGTAAGATAATAAGTGTTAAGATTTACAATTTAATCTGTTGCATAATTATCAAAAACATTATACAATTTATAAAAATTACATTTTATATATTTTTTAAAAATATTTTTGGACTTTGTACGTGAATGATTACATATATTATATACTTGAAACATATCTGTGTTGATATTCAGATCTTGCAAATCATTCAAAATGGTCCGAGATAAAACATGTTAAGATCTTATATTGTAATACGTAAATATAATATATTATATTTTAAATAATATTTTAAAAATTATATAGACGTTAGGTTTAAAAAAATACCTTTTTAATCCTAATTCTATCGTGTGACCATGTCCTCCTATAATAATCGGTTTTAGAGCTTCTTCGAATGTATACACATGAATGAGCCCTAATAGATTGCTAATTATAATTGCGATAGAATTTTCGCTTACAAATTTTTGTCCTCTGCGATACTTATTTATGTCCAACCAATCAGGCATGTCCACCGATGACCGATCAAAATCGGGTTGACGAAAATAAGCTGGTATATATTGCAGCAAAGTCTCCGGTACATTTGGATAGAATTTTGAAAGATTCTCCTTTATCCAGCTGTATTGTTCTTCTGTTTTCCATGTATCGAAATCTTTATGAAACAATCCTTTATCGAACGTATTCTTTAAAAATAACATTAATTTATATTCTTCCGAATTTCCTTTTCTGTTTGCTTGCATTGTCGTTGTTTTATCGCCAGAATTAAGAGTAGCTGAATTTTCCAATGTTGTATCACTAATGCTCGTCATATATATAATAAA
The DNA here is from genome assembly GCF_048542155.1 of Nylanderia fulva. Taxonomy (NCBI): domain Eukaryota; kingdom Metazoa; phylum Arthropoda; class Insecta; order Hymenoptera; family Formicidae; genus Nylanderia; species Nylanderia fulva. The sequence continues at coordinate 1,827,982 of NW_028190807.1, read as the reverse complement.
ATAATATTTTAATACGTAACGGTACGTAACTTTTCAGTATTGCATATGCTACTGAAAATGACTGGCAGCAACGACTGCCAAGAAGTAGGAGCAGTATTTTTATTGCCCCTGAAGTGATATAAAGTTCAAGTGGATTTAATCTACGTTAGAGAACTGAATGGAGCGATGATAAGCGGCAGGATGATATATATAATCACTTATATAAGTTGTCTTACATAAAGTGTTACAAGCTGTTTTCTACGCCACTGCCAGAGATATTAATTGTAAATTTTTTTAATTAAATGGGACAAGGTGTCTAAAGATTTGATGGAGAAAAAATGTTGAGGGCCTTTACCTCAATTTAAATGTACAAAATAATGAAAGGAATTAATTAATGTAAAAAGAAATCACAATTATTTTTAAGAAAAAATATGTAGCTGATAGCTGCAAATTACATTTTTTTAAAACAACTGTTTTTTTTTACATCAATTGATTTCTCTTATTATTTTGTGCATAAAAGTATTAAGAAAATCATCGAAAATGTTTTAAGAAATATTTTATAGTTTACGTAAAACTATATCATATTAAAGCACAAAATATCTCGTAAATACTCGTAAGTAAGTACTATTAATTTTTTGATCATCTTACCTTTATAACATTTTTGCAGAATATTGCGAGGAATCGACTTATGCAAAAAGAATGAAGTGACTCCATCTAAGAAAAAATAAGTGGGGCCTCTAAATATTTTTTTTCTCCATCAAATTTTTAGACATCTTGTCCTATTTAAATTAAAAAAAAAAAAAAAAAAAAAAAAATTTAAGTTAATATTTCTAGTAATGACGAAAAAAACAGCTTGTAACATTTTATGTGAGACACCCTGTATATTAATTCTTATGTACATATATATATATATATATATATATATATATATATATACATATACATACATATATACATACATATTTCAAAGACCTCAGAACGATAATAAGAGATGAGAATAAAAAAAGAAAATAGCTTCGTGGAAATCTCTTAAGCAAATAATGAAATAATTTTTATACGTTTTTGCATCATTGTATATGTTTGTTCTTATAAAAAGTAGTTTTTTGCTCACTGTTAATAGATAGAATATAATAGCAATAAAAGGAATTTGTTAAATTATTCTTGTGAATTTCTCGTAAAGATTTTTAGAATTTATGGCTCTATTAAATATTCTACATATTGTTCTCTGAAAAACAATTTTTGTATTGAGAAATATCCACACGTGTTGTGAAATAAAGAATAATGAAAACGATTAAAGAATAGATTAAAGAATATCTCACAATTTGTGTATATTGAATAAAACGAATATTTATGTATTCGTAATATATTCTGCTCATATACATACATACATATTCTCAACAGACAATAAGTGTTTTTTTACTCACTGTTAATAGATAGAATATAATAACGCAATAAAAGGAATTCGTTAAATTATTCTTGAATTCCTCGTGAAGGTTTTTAGAATTTATGGCTCTATTAATTATTCTACATATTGTTATCTCTGAAAAACAATTTTTATATTGAGAAATACCCACACGTGTTGTGAAATAAAAAATAATGAAAACGATTAAAGAATAGATTAAAGAATATCTTACAATTTGTGTATATTGAATAAAATTATGTTTTATTCAATACTTTGCTATGTTTCGATTTATCCAATCGCGTTGTTTTTTCATTAGCCAATTCATTCAAAAAATTATTTTTATTTTTATTTATTATTAGTGTATTCTAAATACATATATATATATATATATGTTTTTATGTAACATAACAATTACATATTCCTATTTAGTCGAATTTTTGAAGAGAGCTATCATATTTTACGCGAAAGAACTTTTTGACTACAATAAATATAAATATAAATAAATATAATAACTACGTCGATTTATATACATAGACTCAGTTTTATGAAAAACTAAGATTTAGAGACTTTGGAATGAAAAGAAATAGTAGTTTACTTCCATACATTATCAAGCTGATTTACTATCTTTGTTGTCAGTGTTATATATAATCTTCTTCATTTTTTACAATTTTCTTCAATAAGAATTAAATTACAATAAGATTGTAAATGATTAACTTGCTATAATATAAATTCTTTTTAGTCCATCTCTACGACATCTTACAAATAAAAAACGATTCTAGAAAAACATTTTGATGTTATAAGATGATAATAAATCAATTATTAAACTTATTTACATATAGGGATTGACATCAAATGATAAAAAAATTCCCGGTAAAAAATTTTGTGTATACAATTACATACAAATGATTACATGTAATTATACAATACATGACTGTATATCAAATATGTTTATATATATTAGTTATAATTATATATAAGGAGATATAATTATATGTCATATGCATTACCTGTACCCTTTAATTATGTGAATTTATATTTGATATTTTTCTATTTATTTCAATATTTATCTACTCAATTTTTTTAACAATCACTTTGATGTTTGAACTTCAGTTTGATTTCTGATATTGAAATCAAATTGATAAGTCTAATTACACCCACTACCCCGGATTCTGAAATCGATCATAAATAAATCTTAGAATTTTATTATAAAATTTACTAGTTTTTGCAAATGTTAAATTATAAATAAAATAAAAAAAGTAAAGAAAGGATGTGCGATGAATGTCAAGGAGAAAGATCATATAGATATTGTCTTTAACCTTTAACTAGTAGTTTATCTTGAAGTTACGGAACACTTTTGATTATAAGAAAAATTTGCGGAACACCAAAATCTTTAAAGTTATAAAACTAATAACAATAATATACATAAACATACTTTCTATTAAAAATTATAAAGTACAGATTATATAACAGTAAACAAATTGAAATTTAAAAAATAATACTCATAAAATTAAAAAAATTATAGTAGTTTTTCTAGATAAGTACGCCGCGCTTTCATAATTTTGCGGAACACTTGTAACAAGTTTGCGGAACATTAATGTTCCGTGGAACGCCGGTTAAGAACATGATTGGCAATTTTATGCTTGGTTTGATATTTTTTGTTCATCTTACTTTATTTATTTTTTATAATGTTTCCTCATATAATTTTTTTATCGATATAAACAAGTTTAATGTTGTCGTTTTTATATTCTGATATTTCTTGTATAAAATTAAAAAAATTATAGCAGTTTTTCTAGATAAATACGCCGCGCTTTCATAATTTTGCGGAACACTTGTAACAAGTTTGCGGAATATTAATGTTCCGTGGAACGCCGGTTAAGAACATGATTGGCAATTTTATGCTTGGTTTGATATTTTTTGTTCATCTTACTTTACTTATTTTTTATAATGTTTTCTGATATAATCTTTTTTATCGATATAAACAAGTTTAATGTTGTCGTTTTTATATTCTGATATTTCTTGTATTTACTATACATTAATTATATGTAGGCGTTCTCATCTCACAGGATTTTTTCTAGGAACGATTAAAATTTTATATATGTCTTATTTTTTATTCTTTCTTAATTTTTAAAATTTATTTTTTGTTATTTTTATTTTTTTATATTATATATGCAAATAAATTCCAGTGTTTATTCAAAAGCAGAGCAAATGCTTAATTTTTTTACTGATTCCAAAAGGGGTCACATGTCCCCTCTTGCATAAATATTAAAATATAATATTTATAACTTAATGTTATCGTGCAGTTTTGTTGTAAATTCAATCGAGTTGTGTGTAGTTTAATGAATTTTATTTACATAGAAATGCATATATACAATTTTTATAAGATAATCCATAATATTTATTATACTATATGTATCCATTTTATGAAAATATATATCATAAATTACGATTTTGAAATTCTGATGTATTGCAATAACTTTGATATATAATACATACGTTTTGATATGACATTTCTTATCTCCTAAAATTTTTTCTTTTTTGTTTTAGATTCATATCTGCGCAGTTTATGGAAATGAATCCAGCAATATCAGGTAGGATTATTTATAATTTATATGATTATATTATGAATTATTATGAACTCCAGGATTTTTATAAAATCAAGAAAAATTGAAGTTTTCCATAATTCTTTGCGTGCTATAGATTTTTGAAACCTTTTTTTTCAAAACAGAATAATAATTATTATAATATTTTGCATATACATAAGTATTTAATGTCTTTAAATCGGAAAATAAATTATTTTTTTAAAGAAAAAAACTTTAAATTGTTATCCGAAACATATATATATATATATAAATTAAAACAGAGACGTTTGTATAATTTATATATTTATTTACTTACTTTGAATATTTAAACATTTAAACTATATTAATATATATCAGAACAATTCAGGAAAATAGCTTTCTTGATTTTTCTTGAAGTTCTATTTGCTTCTCTGGACTATAATTCATTGCTATATTAACTGCTTTGCATGTTATTCTATTAAAAATTGCTCGTATAGTGGAGAATTGCAGAGCATATTGTAATATAAATCTGAAATTATATTGAAATGATAAAAATACATTAAAATGTACTTATGCCGTACATTTCGCGATTTATTAATAATCTGATAAAAATTGTTATCAGATGTTCAAAAAAGTACAATATCGGTAGATTAAATGTGTTGCTATAAACACTACTCACGTCCAGACTTTGTAAGCAATCCACTCTGTGTAATTGAGCGATGTATATAAATTCGGCATATTTAGATTTAATATATCTGTAGAAATTAATGTCATTGCTTTATACGGCATATATAAGAAAGGATAAAAATTCATTGGTTCGACAAGACATCTCGTCATATGTTCCCAATCCGGTGTAACATCTTTAAAATTGGGTAGTATCCAATATTGATATAGATCTCGCGTACGCTGTTTTATTTCTTCCAGACTACCACGGCAAAAATTGTACCTGACAAATTTTATAATATAGAGCCATATTATACATATATAAGACATCTATAAAACTATTAGAAAAATTTTACGAATATAGGTACTGCATACTCGTCTTCCATTCCGAGACAATATCCGTAGCATCTCCACATATGGCAGAAAGCCTCTAAATCTTCATCAGTCGCGTCGTGCACTCCGATATTTTGCGGACAGAGTAAAAATAAAGCTACAAAGCCGCACTGAGCGCCTGCTATATCTGCGCTATTTAAACCTATGTATCTATGGGGCGATTTGTCTAATAAGAGAAAAGGACGTTGTCCCGATTTCTCAAATGGACACGTCGCGGCAAAATCTTTTGCAAGCGTTTCGTGATCCGGGGACCACGATTTTGCGATTTCGCAAGCATTGTTGATTTGCTCATTATCGAGCTTGCACAATTTTTGTCTCGTTATCAAATGCATTTTACGTGCAAATTGCATGTCGTTGTAGGCGGTCGTTCCTTTAACCCAAGGCTCTCCGTTGTAAAAATTAAGAAACCGTTTTATAGTCGACAAATACCTTGCAAGTTATTAAACCAATTTAAATAAGAATGCCTATATTAATCAGAGTGCTTATACAGAAATATCTACAAACGTTATAATATTTTATAATAGTATATTTTTTATGCAAGTTAATTAAAATTATAAGTTTTAATATAAGAATGTTGGTAGTAAGAATAATTTTAAAAAATGCAGTTTCATGGACGATCCAGCTTTTTATAGTTTTTGTTCGTAGTTTCATAATTATGCCTTCATCAATCTCTCACTCAAACTAATATAATAATATTAAAAAACAGATACCTTTTAAATCCCAAGTATGGCGTATGAGAGCGCCCACTTATAATAATCGATTTAAGAGCATCGTCGAAAGAATAAATATGCATAATGCCTAATATTTTAGAGATTATAAGCGAGAAATAATGATCACGCACAAATTTTTGTCCTCGGCGATATTTATCCATATCTAACCATTCGGGTTTTTTTTCTTGCGATCGACCGTAATCACATTGACGATACAAAGCTGGAATAAAGTCTAGCAATGACTTTGGCGTATTCGGAAAGAGTTTGGCGATATTTTTACTTATCCAAGTAGATTGTTCTTGTATAGGCCACATATCGAAATTGGTCGGAAATAATTTTTCATCTAATATATTTTTCAACGCTGCTATATATTCACTTGAATGTTGCGCGTTAATATTGGAATTTTTATTAGTGTTTTTAACTGTCACAGTTTTGGTTGTCATATTTTATAGAAAGAATTTTTCGTGATGTAAACGAATCACATGTGCTATGAGAGCTTCATTAAATAATACAAGTTTCGTCTCAATAAGATTACTACATTGTAAATTGAGAAATGAATATATATATATTCGCTGTTTCCCCTCTTTTATATCATATATTAGTTTCCCCTGCCACACTTTGCTGTGGCACTCTTAGATATATAAAAGCACGCACGTATTGCGTGATATGCAGTTTTTAATCAATAATTGATGAGTTTTTTATTTGTCTTTCTAAAGATATCATTAATATTGACCTTGTTATTCCACGATGCAGATTAACTGTCTTGATTCGCGTTGTGCGTTATATTTATAGCATTGAATAGCTGTCATCAATTAATAATTTGTTACAATTGTTCAAAAATAAATTACTAAAAACAAAATTACAATTAATAAAAATTTAAATTATTATATTAAATCGAATGATGGCAACTAAAGGCAACTATACTCTATCTCTTCGATGCATAATTATACTGATTAAATTATACGAAACATAGAGATTGACATATGAAATATTTAAATAAAAATATAAGAGAGAAAACGGATAAAATATTTTTGCACGTACCAAATATTACTGTTAGATAATTTCATCTTGATTTAATTATCAAATTTAAAAGCAGATTTCAGTAAAAAAGTACGATAAAATACATCTGGCAATTTTGTACTAGACAACACAAGCGTGCACTTCGCATGTACAATTTATCGATTTTACGTAATGATTCCATGTAATTTTATTTTTAATTTTATTTAATTCTGTTTTGAACAACTGTCAAATTGATAACCTTCGCGATGACAGCTATAGTCAACACAAGCGTACGCCTATAATTTCTAATATAATATTCACAACAAAGTGATAAATCTAAGGCCAACTTATCGAGCTGAATATTCGAGATGTTCAGTTAACTACCATTTATTACATGTATAAATTATAAAACTACAGTCATTAGATATTAAAACTAACGCAAATTACAATCATTCTACAAACGTTTCGACCGCACGCGGTCTTCTTCAGTATAATTATTGAAATATAAATTCATACAACTTCACATAATATCGAAATTTAATTATAGTTATTCAGAATCGAGAATTTTTGAGCAATTAACGCGTGTTCTAATCCGTCATGTCCAACAATGTTCGCCTCGATATGATCTCTGATTTTGCTCAGATCTCGGATAGTTTCATCGTTAATATGCGAGAAATTAACCCGTTCCGTAGGCGCTGCGATTAATAAAAAATTAACGATTAACGTATGTCGAAATTATAATATATATCCCCTACAATTGGTAAATGTCATTCATGACATTCAGTAATTTCTGAACACATAAGAAATGAACATCATACTTTTAATTGGGACAATGTTAAGATCATGGACAACGAAAATAATTATTAAAAGACTCATTTCTGAGATGCTACATATCAAGGAACAAAAAAATGGACTAAATTTAAACAAAGATACTGAGTTACTTAGCGAGTCGTATTTTGATATTTTGGATATATTAACGAACAATAAATAATAATAGGACAAATAGGACATTAACGAGTCAAACATAGATATTAGATCATATATAAACACGCACGCTCTCCGATCAAGTAGAGTTTAAAATGAACTGTCTTTCTGTATTGTTGGTTTGTTATGTGTCATCCTTAATAACTGTTAATAAGTAGCAAAATTGTCAAGAAGGACGATGATAGGTAAGCATATTACCAATTGTAGGGGATATATATTATAATTTCGACATACGTTAATCGTTAATTTTTTATTAATCGCAGCGCCTACGGAACAGGTTAATTTCTCGCATATTAACGATGAAACTATCCGAGATCTGAGCAAAATCAGAGATCATATCGAGGCGAACATTGTTGGACATGACGGATTAGAACACGCGTTAATTACTCAAAAACTCTCGATTCTGAATAACTATAATTAAATTTCGATATTATGTGAAGTTGTATGAATTTATATTTCAATAATTATACTGAAGAAGACCGCGTGCGGTCGAAACGTTTGTAGAATGATTGTAATTTGCGTTAGTTTTAATATCTAATGACTGTAGTTTTATAATTTATACATGTAATAAATGGTAGTTGACTGAACATCTCGAATATTCAGCTCGATAAGTTGGCCTTAGATTTATCACTTTGTTTTCAATATACGAGCGGACAATTTGTATTAATTTATTTATAATATTCACAATTAATTAATATTTATAAATAACTTTTAACAACATAACTTATTTAATAATTTCATATATAAAAAAATGTTTATAATATGAGATTATTAAATGTGTTATAAATGTTTTATGTTAATAAAAATTAATACTTATTAGTTTTTAAAATTATTACTTTTCACTTGTCTATTTTGTTTGCAATAAGTGCAGACACCTAAAAATCAATATGTTTAGTTTTATTTTTTTTGTAAAGGTTTTAGAAATTATTTATAAACATTAATTCAATTGAAAATTATATTAGAAATTAGAAGCGCGCGCCTGTGTTGTCCAGTTTAATAAAAAATGTACGTGATATGCAATAATATTCAATAATCAATGAAATTTTTCATATAAAGTGATATTATTAACTTTGATACGAAACTGCAGAATATAATGTTGCCACATTTATATGTTAAATTATTTATTTATTATTAAATCAAGAATTGAAACGGATACTTCTCGTCAAATTCGAATATTGATACATTCGTATTGTTGTTTATCATGCGATATTTATAAAGAAAGAGAAAATCAGTAGTTCTAGCGAACATAAATTTCTTCTATTCAAGTTTAAATAAAATTTTAAGAAAATTTTTGTTTATTTAACTTTTTTATTGTTATTCATAGCATATTAAGAGTATTAGTAAATAATTTTCAATTTTAAGAAACATACAGTCTGTCATAAAAGTAAGTGTACGAGATTTTTTCTTTTTTATAATAAGCGTCACTTATGAGTGCATATATATACATTTTGAAGTTTTGGACCTTTATCTAGCTATATTAATTATTTTATATCAAGCAAATAGAAATAAGATAAGTCTAATTAGAAATAAGTCTAATGGTATCTTATGTATACGCGTCGGGAAAAAATCATGACGCAATAAACGCTGACTACAAAATCGGATTTCCAACTGTTTGTGGGGGCAAGATTCGTAGAGTTCGGCTAAAATACTGACAATGAGAGCAAGATGTTGGTCGCTGCTGCTCCGATAATGTTCCGGCGTACAAATAAAGAATTGTGCGATTTTCTGACTAAGAAAGGCATTGTAATGTTCGTATATAATAACTAATAATATAATAATCCTTCATATTTGTCATATTTAACTTTTGGTTATTCTTAAACTAAATATAGTCACGAAAAAGAACGTTATCACCACGATACCAAACATACAAAAAGTTTCGACCGATATTGTAAATGCGATTACGGGAACAAGTTTCAGAAGTGTTTTGAAAAATTTTATTACCCCTTTCAACATTATATAGATTTAGAAGAAATATATTTAAAAAAAAAATCAAGAATAATAAATTATCTTCTTGTATTTCATGTTTTATTAGTACACTTACTTTTATGACAAACTGTGTATGTCTAATATATTTTTGCAATATTAAAATTTTTATTAAGCGAATTTCTTTTAATATTTTTTTTTAATATCAAGATCTATTTTTATTTATATAAATTTTCTTATTTTACTTGGAATTTTAAACGAAAAACTTGAAAAATCAGGGCATTCTCAGGGAATTGTTTTACAAGATTGGAGTAGATACTCTGCCAATTGCTCTGCTAAAGATAATCCAAAGAAAGAATTCCTACCTGAATTTTTATATTTGGTTATATAGTTTCCAAAATCGAAAAAACGTGTACTATTATTAATATCATAATTAATAGAATAACTGCTCCTCATGTAAATGAAAAAAAAATCAGTATTTTGATAAAATATGCAAATTCTGCATAATTAATATATATATATATATATATATACAGGGTGTCCGGTAACTAACGGACCAATGATTAAGGGCGGATTCTCTGGCCAATTTGGAGACGATTTTTCCTTAGCAAAAATGTTGACAAGTCAATAATTTTCGAGTTATGAGCGATTGAAAAAATGGGTTTTTTGAAAATTAAACGTTTTGGAGTTAAAAGTCTAACATAATTACATTCTTCAGTTAATTTCAGGTAGAGTTTACTATAATAAAATTTTCATTTGAGGCTTAGTTATAAAGATACATAATGACAAATATTGGAAAGTTGTAAAAAAATGATGACCTTTTTCGATATTTTCGCTGAGGAAAAATCGTTCCCAAATTGACCAGAGAATCCATTTGTAATCGTTGGTCCGTTAGTTACCGGACACCCTGTATATATATATTTATTGTATATATATATATATATATACAGGGTTTACCAAAAGTGTGGCAACCCCTAAATATCTCGGAAAATATACGTTTTACAGAAAAGTGTTTCCAACAAAAGTTGTAGGGTTTAAAAAGATCCACATACTGATTCTATCAGATTGACCTTGGATGGCGTCGTCAAGGTCAGGTCAAGGTCACGTTGATTTTTTTAAATGGCACCCCCTACATTTGATTGCATATTCTTATAGCTTAATTCAAGAGCTTTCCAAAGCACTATAATAATGTTCATTTTTATTACGTACTTTGCGAGTTATGAGGGTTTAACGTTATTCAAGGTATACCACATGGAGGTTACTCGCTCGGATTTGCATCTGTTGTGTGTGTGATCCAGTCAACTATAAGGCAAGATCGGTCGTGGATCCAGCCAACTAGGACAAGATCGGTCGTGGATCCAGTCAGTTGGGTCTTTGCTTTTGCTACGTATATTTTCCGAGATATTTAGGGGTTGCCACACTTTTGGTAAACCCTGTATATATATGTGTGTGTGCGTGTATGTGTGTGTGTGCGTGTGTGTGTAGTTACACATATATATTTTCACCTATTTATATCTTTTATCAGTAGAAACTCGCAAGAAATACGTTTGGTAACTTGTACTTACGCATGAGTTTTGATTTTTTTTAAATAAAATAAAAAATTGAACTTACATTATACTGGAACAGCATTTTGACCTACAAACGAAATGTTGTTGCAATCACTGCCGTGGTAAGAATCCTGAATCGCCGTTCTTGTTTGTGCCACTATATATTTTCTAATGAGTCGCGACTTCGAGAGAACATCAGGATACATAATTAATGAATTTAACTCCTGCACATTTATGACGTATCTATAGTATATCGATTAATGGTGGGATTTCGAAATTAAAAATGTTAATATTTATAAGCACAGCTTGGATATGGATATTCTGACGTCTTTATACAATATATGCACTGTAAAAAAATTTTGTGTAAAATTACAACTATTATAGTGGGTAATAATAGGACCCACTATAATAGTTGTAAATTTCCACGCGTTTGTAAATTTGCAATGTAGAAGTAAAATTAATTTCTTCATTTGTAATTGAGCTGATTGCAGAAGTAAATTCACAATATATATGTAAAATTATAAAACGGTAATGTAAAAATATTTTTTACAATTGTATTATTAAACAAATATTAAATTTACACAACAGAGTGTAAATGCACAAAATGTGAACTTAATAGTTCACGCGTTTGTATTGTTACAAATAGAAATATGAAATTCACATTGCAGAGATTATGTTTACCACACCTTTTTGTAATATAATTCTGCATGTTTGTGATATTACATTTTAAAATATAATTTTTACCACAATTATTCAGAAAGATTATACCAGTCAGTAATATATATATATATATATTACTTTTCCAAAAAATTGTCTAGTGTTGTTCCATTGAAATATCTTTTTATCTATAAAAATGGCACAAAAATTTTTCAGCGTATATTTTCTCGCTTCTGACGTCACAAATCCGACATGGTCGACGAGGACCAAGGAGCCTTGCAGTATTATATTGTTATCAAAAAAATATAAGTGAATGTAAATATTATATGTTACAAAAAAATCACCTTTCTGCATTACTACTCACATATATGATTGAAATATGGAACTATTGTCTATATAGAAATTTTCATTCAAAAATTTTGATTCGACAGATATTAAAAGAATTAGTAATTTAAAAAATATATTGTCTTTTGAAGAGAAACATCTTATGTTTTGAATTTCAAGATTAATTTTAGCACGTTTTTTTAAAATATATTCATTGGACAAAATACGGAAACTTATTCGAAAAAATTGCGACGTATAATTCTTTACATTCTGTATTACATACATAATATTTTCCTACATATATACAACAATAAAATTTTAAAAAAGTTACATAATAATATCTTTTCAACTACGGAATAAATAAAATATAAATAAATATAAATAATATTTAAGAAATGGCAACATTAAATGCGTTTATTGAGATGATATTTTCAATAAATTTAATTAATTTATATTTTTCTTTATATTCTTCGTTTCTTTAATATTCAATCTGTGTCAATAGTCATACATTCATCATGTTCTAACGATTATTAAGAGCTTTTAATAATTGCTTTAAATTATTTCATAAAATGCCATCTTTTTCTATATAATTATCTATTTCGGAATTATTTTATCATATGAAATATTAAGTGTAAAAGGATTGTAATTTATGTGCGCATTCTTTAGATTTCTGTTTTCGAATATCTGATATATTTCGTAACAAGATATCATATATCAAAGTTTATAATACTGACCTATTTGTGTTTTATAAACTATTATGAAATATAATATAATAGTTAACTTTATTTTCTACTTAATATCTGCTATATAAAATATGTATAAAATATTATAAACTATTATGAAATTATAATAGTTAACTTTGTTTTCTATTTAATATCTGATATATAAAATATGTATACATATTTTAAAATACACTTGTTATCTTTAAAAACACATTTGTTTACTAGTTTAAATATATAGTTGTTAAACGTTAACGCAAAATTTCTATATACAATTTTGAGATTGAATAAAAAGAGGATTCTCCGTTTTAAATTTATTAAAATATTTATTATGAAAGCATCTTTAACAGCATTGTTAGGATATTTTCTATTGGACAGTTCAGTTACCTTGAAAACTACATGAGAAATCCTTGCTATTCACGTCGAGGAGCACGTCGCCGAGAATAATAAATCCGCGTATTGAACTAAATTTTTATATGTGAAAAGCTGTGAAAAGATCTTCCTCGCGTTGAAGAAAAGTCAGTATGGCTTCTTTTTTCAATACTTCTATAGCGAGTTAGAAACAACGTATAACTGAGAAAGACTTTAAGGCGAGAAAGGCCGTTTACTATAAAACTGGTTATTTTAATTACCTAGCTTAATTAATATGACGAAATTGCTTATATTAATTCTATTTTATTACGTTATTTTTGAACGTTATTTTTCTCAGCTTGCGTGTTTGTCATTATCTCTTATATACATGGGTCAAATTTTTTCGGCGAATCCTGAATGCCTGCTGTCGCGTTGCAAAGAAACGAGCACCTGCTTCACAGAAGCTGCTCGTTTGAATATGCAATGGGTACATAATATACCATGACGCGTTCAGCTGTGCTGCAGCTGAGATAACTATTGGGTCACAGACAGAAATCGAACGCGTGATATTACCATGGAATTATTACTTTCGCGTAATAAGTTTTTTTTAATTATTTATACTATCAAACTACTTGAACATCAATTTTTTAAGGTGCTTTTACCTGTAATATCGTGAGAAAGTAAGATGTATTTTAAAATCGCTATTTTATATAAAAAAACATTGTCTTTCAAATCTATTGTGTGAAACATTTTGCGGCATTAATTTATACGCAACTGATTCTGAAACCAATATTTCGTCGAAAGTTGAAACTGTCATTAAAAAATATATTAATGTATTAATTATTTTATTTGACATTATATTTAATAGAATTATATCGATGAATCTCTTTATTTTAAGAAACTTTTAAATGCTTGAAACAATTTTATTCTGAAGTTTTTTCTTTATGAAAAAATATTAGATTTATATAATAAGTGAAGAGTATATACATTTGATAATTAATATCTTATGATTGCTTATTATGTTATAATAAGGAATAAAAAGATATTAATTATCAAACATGTTATACGATAAGATATAATATTTATGTAATTTTTTTTTATAGATGATAACAAATTAAGCAATGCTAAAGGATATACTGTAGAATTTGCTTGTACATATACGATTTATCGATTTATAAATTTGCTCTCTTTCTCTCTAAATGTCATTTAAAAAAATTCACACATTTAATATTGTAAGGCTTTCGCGGAAAGAATTTTCGCTTAGAATTTATTCTATGGAAATCATCGTACTCTTGAAACAGTATATAATATATATGGTACTGGAAGAGTTTCTCTGATTAATACTTACCACTTACCACAATACAAATTAATATAATTTTATCATGTACACAGTAAAATTAATCGAACATATTTTATACATATTTTATCTTATTGTGATAAATATTAATCATGGAGAAACTTATAAAATTCTTCCAATGCCATTAATTGTCCTACGATTACCACGATTTTCAAGGTAAATTCTAAGAGAAAATTCTTTCTGTGTTCGAATATATTGTACAATCTAGCTAGTTTATTCGTATAAAGGTCCACAAAGGTCTATCTATAGAAAGATTCAAACATTTGTGCGCTTGATCAGAGCGCCGTAAATGCGAGAGAGGGAGGATATACGAGGAGCCACGTGACCGAGCGCGTGTTCAACAGTAACAGCTGCACCGATGCACTCCCTTTCAATTCACGTTGAACCTTCGTCGAAGTAACACTGTAGAGATCAAATCAGTAAAGCGTATTACTCGAGTGTTCGAAAATATTCTGTTTAAATTCTCTGTGCACGGTAAAATCCTACGTTCGTACAATACTTTAATAATTTGGAACGTCGTAGAGATTATTCTATTTGAAATCATTATATAGTGCGAAATCGTTCTCCACGTTATATGTCAATGCAATAGAAAATTATGAATACGTAATTTTCAAGAGAAGTGATTGTAATCGGAGTGGTAAAAGTTCGGCACAAGAATAGATAGCTTTAAGAATAATGAATAATCGCAGAAAGTCGATTTGCAGTCGATTGTGCGTGATGCTGACGATTGCTATCATCGCGTGTATGTTGGTATTTATCAAGGTATGTGCGCACATATTTTTTTTCGTAACGCTTATTTAATTGTTTTGATTTGAAGCAATTTATATATTGATACACGGCGAAAATTTTTTTTATTTACCCTGAAAATCATGATAATTGTGGGACAATATGCGGTATTGGAATAAGAGTCTCTGATTAATATCTATGTATCACAATAAAAATACTTATATGTACATAGTAAAATTAATCGAATATATTTTATATCTTATTGCGATAGATATTAATATTTTTTATTGTGGTAAATATTAATCAGAGAAATTCTTATAAAATTCATTTAATATTATATTGTCCCATCCGGTCACCATACTTTTCAGAGTAAATTTTAAGAGAAAATTCTCTCTGTGTACAAAATGGAAGAATATCTAAATAAATTCATATAATTTTAAATTTTTATATATTTATATAATTTTTAAATATATATAAATTTATTTAATATATTTAATTAAATATATATTTAAATATATTACAATATATTTATATAATTTTTAAATTTTAAATAATCATTACTGACTATGAGAATTACGATTTTACTACAATAATTATTATTATTTGATTCCTTTTGAAGCATGTGAAACGTATCCTTGTAACGTATAGAATACACTATATACATAGATAAGGTGGTAATGTAGTTGAGGGAGCCTCTTGCGCGAGGGTTGAACCGGAAACATCAAAGTCGTTGGAACATTTAGACGATGAACGTACGAACAAAGTATGATTTATGGCAATCGAGAATTGTACGATTATCAAAATTACATATTTTATCTTTTGTCTTTACTTGTGCTTATGAGAGAAACACAAATGTGTTTCACGTTGAAATATTCTAGAATTAAACATAAAAATTAAAATTTATTATTTAATAAAAATTTTGATTTATCAGATTCTGAATCTTATGAATTATAATTCTCTATTATATTAGACTTTATAAAGATTTAAAAAATTTTATTATTTAATAAAAATAAAAAAATTTAATTAATTTAAAAATAAATAATGGTCAGCTGCACTTACGAAACTTATTATAAAGATTGATCATTTTAATTTTGATTAATCGACACTTGACAATGAAATTCAACATAACATTCTCTTATCATCCTCAATAAAAAAGCATCATTCACGTTTGATGAGGAGTACTGTATGGGAGAGCACTCGATCGACGACATTTTTTACATTTTATCGCAAACGTGCGTATATCGTTTATCGCGTATTTCGCATCGGACTGTAAAATATACTCGCATATATATATACATATGCATACGTATTCAAAGAGTTGAACGCACGAGCACAAAGCACGAGCAAAGTGCATATGTCGTTTGCAAGTTGTGTTTGTGTGTCGGGGGTCTCATGCTGCATTATACAGCACAGCACGCATTCGTCCAGGGCATGTTAGTCGGCGAGTTATTCGGTTCACTGGGGTACGCCGTGCTTTATGAGGCTCATTAGTATGCCATGGGAACCCGGAGACGGCGGTTCCGCTGGCGGTGCGATTTTCGCGATTCGTTGGCCCTGACTTGGCGCTCTTCTGCGCCCTCGCAAGAAACGTTCATGTACTATGCATTATTTGAAACAGAGGGTCGCGCACGTGTACATACGCATACATACACAGAAAGAATGGTCGCTTAGAATTGAAAATTACGATAATCGTGGGACATTATGATATATTGAAAGAATTTTATGAGTTTGATTAAATACTTACCACAATAGAAAATATTAATATCGCAATCAAATATATAAAATGTGTCTGATTTGCTGCTGCAGCATGAAAAGGTACCTTTATAAAATTCTTCCGATATCATATTGTCCCACGATTACCACGATTTTCAGGGTAAATTCTAAGAGAAAATTCTCTCCGTATATACATAGAGACACACAAGGGTATCGCAACGCCAAGAAAAATAGCGTTGTTACGACGCGCCAACGTAACGCCACGTACAATTATCTCGAATACGATACGCTATGTATCGGCAATTTGCGTATTATATCGGTAAATTACGGTATCGACTTGGTGTGGCGCGGTCTAACAGGTGAGAATAAAACGAAAGTATGTATTTATCGAAACGGTACTTTGTATGTAATGTAGTTTCATGAGAAGAGTGTATCCGCGCCGCAAGTTGAATTGCGCGAGATGAGACATAAAGGAAAGACATAAAGGAAAGGGAATGTCGGGAGGAGAACAGAACAACACACACATACACGCTTGATTGTAAACGCAGAGTTTCAGAGGAAGGATCTAAAGTTCTAACTAAAGTTTCGCACATGCATTTTTGCGTCGTTCTGAATTATTGATGTGGAAGGAGTTGTTTGTCCGAGTGGCGCCTTGGCGCGCTACAAACTGGCTGAAAGGTAGCTTGTTTACGCGGGTGATCGGTGCAATGGGGTCTCGAAGAGTCCGGATCTCATTAGCATCGTAAAAGAACTCGACGGTTTCCTTTGCGGTACAACTGTCGCATATTGAAGATATTTGCCGGCTAGGTTTCGATGAATATGAGAGACATTCGAATAACGAATGTAATTAACGATATATGGTGATTTCCATTTAGCAACACAAAACGACACAAACGTCATTCTATCTTTGTTCTACATTCTATAAGAATAAAGATAGAATGATGCTTGTGTTGCTAAATGGAAAGCACCAATAGTCGCGCAATTGTACCTTGTAGGGCCGGTTGTTCCAACTTTTGGCACATCTTTGTCTCTCTTTTTAGACCTTTTTTGAAAATATGCTGTCATGTAAAATTTACCAAAAAGCTAGAAAAATCGGCCTTGAACCATCATCATCTACGCGATATTCGGTATTTATTTCATTTTTATTTGGATGATAAAAAAAAATCAAAGGCATCTTGTTTGACAATACCTGCGATGCGCACTTGAGCAGTTTACAAGAGTGCTCTTACCTCTCCCTCGTCCAGGTGCTTGGTAACCTTCGACGACCCATGGAATATATACATATATATATACGCCGAGGGCAGGGTGTTCGTGGAACAATAGGGTGCGTAGTGGCCAAAGATAATTATCGCGGTTCTCAAGGCAGCTGCAACTGTGGGTTCACCCTCAGGGTAACCCCGGTGTCTTCCTCCGGGAAGTAGAACCGGCCGCTGTGTGTGCTCGACCGAGGAAGTCAGGTACACATACATACGAAGGGGAGAACCCAGTCTGGCGTGACTCCGCGGGTTGCAGCCTGTTGCAACTTTGGCGGTACCCTCCTCCGAATATCTCGGGAGGCCTTGCGGTTCAGTCGAGTTTGTTGAAAGCTTCCTGTCGGAAATAACGCAAGAAAGTAGTAAACGTACAAAAAAACTATGAATACATATATGATAGAATATAATGGAATATGATATACACTGAAAAATAACTAATTCAATTCAAACAAATATTTATTTCAATACTGCCTTACAAATCATTTATTTGAAACTAATAATATTGATGTGAAAAAATTTATTGTTTCAAATAAATTATTTATAAGGTAGTATTGAAATAAATATTTATTAATTTAATAATTTTTTCAGCGTACATATTTTCAATCTTTGACAATTCTTGATTGAGTATATTTATATAATAAATTATTAAGTATAAATGTTATTAATGTACATTATATTTCAAAATTTACCGAATATTATATATCTTTTCCGTACATTTAATTATTGATCAATTTTCTAACTATTAACGTATAGTCTTATATTGTCTACGTTATTTTTGATAAATGTAAGAATATTTAAGGAGAATTTAATAAATATTTCATGTTCAATATTAGTGAAACGGAAATCGGAAAGATTCAATCCATCGCGTGGTAAGCGCATCGACGACGGCTTTGAATGAAATATCTTATCCTATAATAACGTTTGGAACGTGTCTCTGTTCGGCTTTCAAATTACTGCAATTTTTCTCTCGTGCGCGAGCTATCCGCCTCTTCCGGTGACAAATGTAAGTGGGCCACGTTCCCTCAGGTGAGTCGGCGACGATGAAAATCCAACCCTGACGCGGCTTTACACACATAATATAATATGTACGCGTGTCTTTTCATATTAAATGGAAAAAGAAATTTTCTTTGTAGCCAATTATCCTCATGGCCGTAGACATGCAAAGTATCTATGATTATCGCTAATTACTTGTAAATTTAGCGGAGACGATTTCCAAAGTTGTTTTCGAACATTATTGATGACAATTTTGTTATTTTTGTTGCTATTTAATTGAATCAATGTTTAAAAATTTTATTTATATTTTGTAAATGGTAATAAAAATTGCCACAATCGAAGACCGACATTCCATCGTCCATTAAATCATTCGAGTTTTATGTCGTCGCACATGCATTCATCGATCAGCATTGAAATTTATCGGCGTCAATGTGCCTCTGAAAAAAACAAGAAAAAAGGGAAACAAAAGTGGAACACAAAAGGGACGGCAATTACCATTTCCGTTTCGTTCTTCCATTCCGGAAGTTTCTATTCATACCGTGAACGCAACATTACTTCCGTCATCACCGTTACGGATCGTTTGTCGACACCACCGTCCGATTTTTCATCAGATCGAATCGATGCATCGCGGAACGCTGTACCACGAAAAATATCTTTGTGTTATACATGAAGGAAGCGAATTCTTCGTTATTTTTTTTTTCATATTTTTTTATTTAGTCCCACGAAAAATTCCAATGTCGACATACCGCGGATTCTTTACGAAGCCCGCATTTCTACGGTTACATAATCGTTGGTTTACAACGTTCGTGTCTGCGATTGGCAGACAATCGACGAGAAAAGGATTGGAAATTGCCAAAGGTGATTTTTAACGTCCAAAGGTGTTCTTAACGTGACGCAGATCTTTTCTCTTTCACTCTTTCTTTTTCTCTCTTCATATTATATCCTTCGAGCGTGCGATGTTCCAAAGGCGACAACTCGTCCCGCATACAAGAACATTCTGCGGTTTTCGTGAACAATTTTTTTTTTTGATCGATAAATCTTGTTCAGGCAAAATCGTGTCTTCACAATTGCTGCGAGAGACGTTCGAGGATATATATCTTCGTCGAAGAATGTGACGTACCTCCCACTTGGAGCAATTACCTCGAAGAAGCTCCGGAGATCGATATTCTTTGCCTCGTTGATGCTATTCTCGAAGTATTCTCGCCGCAAATTTAACGTCAAATATAGTTGCTCGGTTCATAACTCACTTCGGTACTGTGAATGCAATTTTCCATGTATTAAGATTCTATTAAGCCAAAATTTCAAACGACGTTTTTCATCTACATTTACTTTTATTCGTATTCTTTCATATTTCCAAAGATTAATTTGTTGAGAGCTGCTTGATATTCAACAACTTATTATTATTCAATTCGCTAACTTAATAAAGCAATGATCGGCTTCAAAGGGTCGTAACCCTTAACTAGGTTCGCCATAACTGTAAATTGAAACAGTAGGCATCCTTACATGTGAACGTGGCGGCTCGTATTACGTCTAACAATAAGATGAGATGACGGGCACTTTATTGAACTGTTGGGAAAATAATGAATGCATATAGCTTCCACGAAAGCAGTTTTACATTCTCAATCGCGAAAAAGACATGTATAAAAAATAGACGATACCTTTAATTTGAATGAAAAAAATCAAAAGTTGCATAAAACAAGATTTTACTTTAGTCATGAAAAAAAGTCTCTGATAAAATTATTTTTTCTGTAAAATTGCAGATTTGTAAAACAAATAATGTACAAGGATGTCGAAGGATGCACACACGGAGAAAATGTTCTCTTAGAATTTCTTTGATTAATATTTACCACAATAAAAAATATCAATATGTAAAATTAATTTTTATATGTTATTGTAGTAGATATTTAATATTTTTTATTGTGGTAGATATTAATATTTTTGTGGTAAATATTAAGTATAGAGTCACTTATAAATTTTTTTATATTGTCCCACGATACCATTTTCATACGATTGTCAGGATAAATACAAAGAAAAAATTCTCTTTGTGTACGTAATATTGAAATGAAATATATTATATTCTATGGGCTAAGAGTCTACGACTACTTCAAGTTTGATGATGCCCGCAGATGGCATGTGTACGGAAAAAGGACAAGCTAAAGGGTTTTGAATTAAGGTCCGATGCTAATGATTCGCATGATGCGTAGTGACTGTCGGCGCGTGCCGCACGAAGCAGCTGCCAACAGCTGCTCTCTAGAAAGGGATCGCTTCTTTGGTCTCCTTACTTTTTACCTGCCGCTTTTGTGGTCGAGCGACAACGCGTTAGTTTCTTGGAATATACAATATGTATATGTCTGTATATAACACAGAAATATTTTTTAAATGAGGCAAAACTTTTTTAAATCTTGCCTATAATTAGGATCTTTATCTCTTCTGAAGCGTTGGATGCAAAGATGATAGAACTTAAGGAATCAAACTTTCATTATGCGCTTTTTTAATTTCTCGATTGTGGATCGATAAAATTTCTCTATATAAAAAAACAAGACTATATATAATAAATTTATATTAAAATTAGTTAATGTTAAATTGTTAAAAAGATAAATTATATTAGGTATTTAATTATATGGATTAAATAGAAAACATTTTAATAATATTGTTCAATATATTTATATGTAGAAAGAGAAAAAATAAATGAATTGAAAAAATGCATAGATCGAGACAGACAATGTTACTTATTTCGGGAAAATTAGTCGGCGAAAGTATAGCGGGATATATTTTAACGTATTAAGAGCAGCATTTTATGCGTGAGAGAGTACGGGAGTTCATATATCGCGTCTGGATCTGGCCAAAGTAGGCAGAAGAAAGGCGCAAGGTGTTCTCTCGCAGTCAGGTGGCCGCCTTCTTCTGTGCACCTGTTGGGTTGTTGGATGGTCAAACCTGCATTTCATCAAGTTTGATTAGAAGGGCAGAAAGATGATGGTCGGAAGTCGATGATACGTAGTGTATAATTGACAATATTGACTTGCAGAAAAAGACACACGTCGTCCGTGTAGCTTTATACCATTCAGAGATTATACATTATAATACGCAAAAATAAATTGAGTGACTATATATACGAGTATATTAATAAAACCGCTTGATAAAAGAATATAACTTGATCGCACGATGGTTGGCCTTTGACTACCTGTCACGTTTAGCGGTAACTTTTATTAATTATGCGCAATTAAGCGATAATTGTACAATTTTAGACTGGTCGTTCAACTCTTGATTGTATATGCAGGATATCTTGGCTTTTCGCTTCCTGAGATGCCTAAGAAGATATTCCGAATTAAAACGTTATATGGGGCTACTAATTATAGGTCGACGCGCTGTAATTTCAGAATCTGATTTCTCTAGAGTGATTCCAAATT
Organism: Nylanderia fulva; assembly: GCF_048542155.1. Taxonomy (NCBI): domain Eukaryota; kingdom Metazoa; phylum Arthropoda; class Insecta; order Hymenoptera; family Formicidae; genus Nylanderia; species Nylanderia fulva. Next base: position 1,805,324 of record NW_028190807.1, on the reverse strand, counting down.
TCCAAAATGTTAAAATACAATCTTAATCGATTTTATAAACAAAAAACTTTCTTCATCAAAGAGATACAAAATAAAATAAAGCGCTAAATCAACCAATTTTTTTACAATAGACAATTTACGTAAGCGCACGTTTCCTGTATATCAAGAATTGATCAATTAGCTGAGAATGTGCGTCTTCGGTTGTCCACTGAATATTATTTCCCCGTGTCCGGGGGCTCGATCGCGTGCAACCGGGAACGCTTTCCCCGGAATCGTTTCTGGAATCCGAATCTGAAAGATTACAAGCCTTTTTCTGCACGTCTGTCACAATCGAGAGAGAGAGAGAGAGAGACTCGGGGCCTACGCTCTACTAACCATCTGCCGCTCTTGTGTACGATTCCAGACCAGTGAGGGCAGGCCTCACATCAGGCACCACCGGGACGGCGTGCACTGCAGCAGATGCGGTCCAGGTTGGGGCGTGATCAGGCGCTGCGCCCGCGGCCGCGACACCGTGTGCGGAAAGTGTCCGGCCGGCACGTACAGCCCGCACCACGGCACGCAGCGCTGCTGGAACTGCGCCAGATGCGGCCCGGGTCTCTACGAAGCGCATCCGTGCACCTCGCGCAGCGACACCGTCTGCGACTCCTGTCATCGCCCGACGCCGGACAACCCCGACTATCGGCGCAAGTGCGAGGGTCGCGCGACATTCTTTCTCGCCCCCGAGGACGCGCAAAGCACCGCCGAGGAGAGCGTCCTGGTGAACGAGCCGGCCTACCGTTTCCAGCTCAACGACCGGGACCAGATACTCGAGAGAGACGTCGAGGCCATCCTGAGGGACAAGTCGGCCACTCGCTCGGAGGATCTATCGAGGATCTAATCACCGTATGAAACGATACTCTCACCCTCGTTCAATATGTTAGAGTATACACGTAGTCTCTCCGTCTTTCACGGACAAGACGGAAACGGAAAGTATACGGGATGTATCTAAATAAGGGCGACACATTTTGGGAGATGAATCTTTGTCGAAAATTAGAGGAGGTGAAAAATTAGCTTTTTAATTTTTTTCTCAAATTTTGAATAAATTTAAAAAATGAAACTTGGCGGAGATCTTTATTAATATTAAGAAAAATAAAAACTTGATTATTATCCTGATTAGAAAAGTTGAACTCTTTAAGGAGGAAGATATAAGAAACCCTTCTTAATTTTCTACAAAGAATCATCTCCTAAAATTTTCAAACTTATTTAGATACAGCCTGTATATAATTTTCGCAACAATTTTACTCAATTTGTTGTAAGATTTTCGGAAAGTCGAACGTAGAATACGCAAGAAATTTAGTTAAAACGCAAAATATAAAATTTGGTAGATTCGAGAATAGAATTAGAGGAATAATGTATGTATGTTCGATATATTGATCGATCTTTTAATACTAGTCAATTAATATTTAAGAGAGCTAATATTTGACTGAGAGAAGTAGCGTATAATCCCGGTACAATTTTCGGTTTGCATCGGAATGGAAATTTATTTATTTTTTCTCTCTTGTTCATCACACACACACACACACACACACACACACACATACACACATGAGAGAATTTCGATCACTTTGCATTACGATGCAACACAAATGGAAAACGTTCTCTATATGCTAAGTCTAATTAGCATAAAAAAATCATTTCTCTTGTGTACAAATAAACAATTGTACAACACTCATTTAGATTTATATATCAATAAAAATTACACGTCGTTAATGAGATGAATATTTAGCGTAATTCAATAATCGTGTTATCTATGTGTGTGTGTGGTTTCTACAAATTATTTCGCAGAATCGAATTTTTACATGTACAGCCATTCTTGAATTTTAATATGTATTTTTATGAAAATTTTCGCGATACAATTTTCACGTGCATTTGAATATATGAATATTGCATATGTCATTGCGTAGATTAAACTCGCTGCTATCATAGATTGACGAGAGAAGCTCGTACGCTTACAACTAATCGATATATTCGAATCCACGTCGAAATGCGGTCTTTCAAATTTCATTTGGGATTAGTGCGACGCGTAATGGCAGATGTCAAGTCGCATTTAGTTCTTGACTGCTATTTTCCACTTTATCGAAAAGCATTTTGATGTCCGTGGTTACGAATCCGATATTCCAGCCACAAATAATTCGGCATGCTTTTTGAGTCGATCTCCCAAATGCGAGCAAATGCGGTCTAAAGATATATAAGTGTCACCATAAACGAGCGTTGCAAATTCTAATGCAAATTGTAACATCCTAATGTTGCTAGATCAATATGGCCATTTACAGTTTTTAACGTTATTTTGTGTACATATGCATTTGTACATATACAGTTCTGTTTACGCGGATATGGATCTCTGTATATTACACACAAACTTACAGCGAATAACAAACTTGAATGTTACTTCAACACATTTCCAAAGATTTTTTTCGATATCATTTTTTGCTCTTATTTCGTTTGATAATATGCATATCTTTCTAATCGATATACACGTGTACTCCAATTTCGAGGATGGATCGGGATTGCCTCGTTGCATGTACGACTTTTTTTTGCTCGACGGAACTATAATTGCGCGAAATCAATGGCTCGGTATCGATAAACGAGAATGCGCCAAGTTTGATACGTTCAAGGTGAAAGTTTCATCGACACGTGTCCTCATTTGGTTTCACTGAATAATGTTATATTGGTTCTGGAGCAGCGCGCGTCAAGCTTCCGAAAATTATTTTCTCTCAAAATGAGAACGAGCTGTGGGCCACTTATCAAAAATAAAGAAGGCAAAGTATATTTATGTTTTGACTTTCAGCCTCTTTTAATGGTACGTTACGATTGGTCCACACAATCCATGTAGCAATGTAATATTTAAATTGAAGATAAAACAAATAAGAGGAAATTACAAATAAATCATCTATTCATTCGCATACGCGAGACACTCCAATAAATGTTTTGCGAACAAATATATTTTTGAAACCAGATATATATCGCTTTTTTTGTCTATTTTATATATGGTTAAGCAATCCGATGTTCAATTAATTCTCTCACGTGTCGCGCGACTGATAACTTGATAAGATGAGTAATTCGGCGAGTCGAGCCACTTGTCCACTCTGATATCGTTATACAATGATTTGTATTCTTAACGTGCATTTAAAGTTAATCCTGATTCCATTTTATCTCTATATATGTATTTTCGTTTTTATACATAAATGTGAAACTGCGACTAGAGACGATTGTATCTAACATCTAGTGCGGCGACAAATATAAATGAGATTATACGAGCCAAAACATGGCTTATTATTATTGTCTAAATCTAGATACGTTAGATCATTTAAGATAATTTACACGCGGTTTATTTTGCCTATATATACGAAACGATACATTGTCCGATATCACAGAAAATACTCGAATATCATTGATATCTATATCATATCCATTGCTGGATCTAATCAAATATTTTGTGTGTTGATTGCGTCTCTCGAATCACGATACGTTTGTTATTTCATATATATTTGCAAATTTCATAGTGAAACACAGGTATGCGTAATTATAATAATTAAACGCCAAATTACATGCACTCAGACAGATCAGAGTCAGATGCGGCAAATTTTTGCGCTATGAAAGAAATGTATCAAATAATAGGTACTATTAATTTATCTCGATATACTCTCTATACTTTAAGAATAAGTTGTTGTAAATATGCCATATAATGAAATATGATCTAATCTATCATTTCTATTGTTTTATTCATCGTACCATTTCGATCCTTTATCGTATATTAAATTTTTACGTTTATGCAGAGATACATTTTTCAGGGACATAACTTTGGAAAAGTGCGCATTCAATAAACTACAAACATAGGACGCGTCTCTTAAACAGAGATTGTGGCCCCTTTAAAATACAATTGCTTGTACTTTCATGTTACAGACTGCATGGTCACAACGAATCAACATTCGCAACAACTTTGACGAGGCGACATTATCGAACGTGTCTGAATAAATGAAGATAAAAATTGTCGTAATTGGAATAACGAGAGAATTGAGAGTTGAGCAAAGTAGACATACTTTTGTCCCAAGGAAATTTAGTTTTTCATGATATAAATCAACGATGTGTTTCCCAAACATATACATATACAAATAGATATAAAATAAATCGGCATTTTTCCCTCACCTTCGGAGAGAAGAAAAAACGTTTGTAGGATCTATTTTAGGAATCGCTAGAATTACATATATTTGGAAGAGAAAGAAAGATGTAAAGAAATGCATGCGCTACGGGAGAGACTAAAGATTGCTTTCGCGTAAAAGACTGAATGTGGAAATACGATTTTCAAACTTTGTTAAAGCTTTCCTTGGAGCTTTCTTTAAAGCTCGGGATTTATTGTGAGGGATCGACGGGTGAATTCGTAATAAAGAAAAAGTGAATATATTCGAACAATGTATATAGCTAGAACAAAACAAAAGTCCGTTACACAAGATTCGCTGCGAGATGAACGCCAAGAGAAATAACAGCCAAACTTAGCTGGAGATCAGGAGACCAATGTACGTCCATTAATTCTAATTCGACGTTAAAGCCACGGCGGTCAGGAGCCAACAACAACACGGTACAACTCATGCACATACGCTACGTGAAGAAATCAATACAATCTCGATAATTGTAAAGAGACGAAAAATCGAAATCTATCACGAATATCATCATACGATACATTCGGCCCGCATATAATAGCTCTTTTTCACTAATTTTTTTCTTTTTTTTTTCTTTTGTGGAGAAGAGGGAGGAGTTGGCTCACAATACAGAGGGCCTACTGTTAAATTCCTACAATTTGTTTAAATTTCTCCCTTAAATCTGTACACGATTAGACCGTAATGAAGAGGGGACAACGACACAGGATGACAACGCGAAAAGATATCCCGTGGAGCAGCCCAGGTAGCAAGCAAATGTCACATATTGACGTCTAATGACGTGAAGTCAGTTTGCTACTTGGGACGCGACAGACACTTGTTTGAATTGTTCTCACGCGATCGGAGAAATATTCTTAAGGTACTATACGTTCGAATATCCGAATGTTGGAATATCCCGATGATATATATATCGTGAAATAATCCTGAAATAGAAGAAGGGAGATAGGACTCCACAGCAATTCAATGCATAATAAAACGCGCATAAAGGCTTATAGGAAGTTTTTCATATTACGTTGCTTTCTGCATCTGACTTTGCGAGTATTCGGTTCGTTGACTAATCTCATAAATTCTACAGTAGGCGTAACAATGAAAATTACACGAGTTAGTACCATTCGAGATATTCGAATTACGAATATTCGATTGTATGTTGCATTCGAATATCGAATCGTACAGACATTGACTGCTTCGATCGCCGCATAATAGTCTAACAACTTGTGTATCTCGCCACACACATTTCTCTCTTAACATATAATCCGTGTATTTATAATATATGTGAAGGTATGTATATATATATAATATATATATTGCATATATATTAACGTAACTTTCATTTGAATGTAAAACGGCCCGTCCACGATTCATCGATTCACGCAAATTTTTCGCATATTTATCTAACATGTGATTTGATTTTAACATCGCCAACAGCTTCAACTTGATTCGCAATAATCTTTTGCCACGTGAAACGTTGAATCGTGTACAGGTCTTTAAATCTAAGCGCAACACGCGGTTTTCATTTCTATATTATAATAAACGAGCATAAACGCGAAGATAAAGGGATATCATTATTATATAAATCTCGTTGGTGTCTTAAAACATAATTTTGCCGAACATTATATAATCTTCCTTGCAAATCCATGACTGGTGATCGATAGTGATGGTCGAGGGTTCACGTCAATCAGTTTATTTATTTTTTTATTCTATAATTTTTGGAAGAATAAAGCTCGATAAAATGATCAACTTATACACTATTGAGATTCATTGAAAAAAGTTGCGTGCAATATATGAAGATTAATAAAAATTATAAAACGTCTTATAATTAGTATATATACTAATTATATACACATATATAAATATATGTATATGTGTATGTATAAATATTATATTGATAACATTATATAAAAAACTATGAATGAAAAATATACATCATAGGCATACATATAAATTACAAAATTTGCATATATTACACGTACATTTAAAAAAAAGACAGATCTGTTAACGATACCGTATAATGAATTTTTACATCGACAATAATTTATTATTTAACTTTATATATTTAATCATTTTTATAGATTATATTTTCACATGATTCAATATCCCCGTGTGCCTGAACGCTGATTAAATTTTGTAGCAAAGTACATATTATATAGTTTAGATTAAGAAAAACATTATATTTTTATCACATCTCTTGAAATATTAATCACCAGAAAGGAGTGAAATTACAAAACGCCCATGCTTTTTTTACAGTACTTATGATTCAGTAACGATTGTACAATAAAAAATCTAACAGTAAAATATCTAAATCTTGTCGTGTATCGTAAAATAGTAATAATTGTAGAAAAGCGAAAAAAGATAACAATAATAAAATTCTATCATGCACAATAAATCAAAAAATAAAAACTGATAGCGTCGTGTTCTCTCGACCAATCCTAGTCAAATATGTGACTAATATATGTATATATATATATATATATATATATATATCAATATAATATTTATATATATATAATCTATAAAAAAAGGAGGAATATAATAAGGATTTAGAAAGAGGAGAAAAGGGGAAGGAAGGGAGTTACACTACATATGAATATGAAAAATATACATCTTACTTCCCTGAAAAAATAAGATATAAATGGAGCTTAAGAAAAAAATTTGAGCTTGGTATGGCTACAAATAGTGCAACCTGTGTATCTCTCGTAAATGTTATAGCCATTTGTAATTAATTCAAATTTTATATGTACAATTGTATAAAGCTTTACAAAGATCAGTAATATGTCACTGATCGTTGTAAAGCGATATTTAAATCATATTTAGAGCTGCTCTTTCCATTGTTAATATTATAAAACGCGTTTCCCAAAACACACTTCAATTATTACCTGTACAGAGTATACACTCTATTTCAAATATACATCTTACGTAAAATTCTGAAAATAATCAAACATACTTCTACAATTACAAATCATTATTCTGTGTGATTTAGATTTCAATTAACGATATACTAAGATTATAATATACCTTTCGCTGGAATTTTATAAACACAAGAGTGACCAGCCATGGATTTATCATACATCAATATCAATAATATAGAAAAACTAGGATATTGTTCAAAATCAAGATTAGAATAAGGCGCAATTAAATATAAACTCTACTAATTATATAATAATTAATTTGCAGCTCTGTTAAATATAAGGATATATCTATGTGATAAACAGCTAATATTATACAACTACTGTCATTGTGCCCAAATCTACTCTCGCTCACGCGACAATCTCATGGCGAAATATCGATACGAATAATCCGTGACTCCAAATGACGCATTGGTACGAAATGATATAACAAAGAGACGTTCACATACAGAGAGATCTTCCAACTCTAGGGATCTGATCTTGATGACTCGCTGATGTTGAGAGTTATATAAATCGTAACGATACAGAGGTAAATTTGTATTATAAAACTAAATTAAAAAAAAACACATATTTGTTGCTATTATGTGGCTCGAGTGATTCTATAATATATATATAATAGCTATAAAATATCTAGTTTTTTCTGTTTCTCTCATTCTCGTTTCATCTGCATAAATTGTATAGATTGTAATATAAGATGTAAATCCATATAAAACAAATCTACACAATATCTTCAATTACGAGTTAATACTGTCTATCATAGCCAGCTTATACATATGTTTTTTCTTTCTGTACGTGATTGATTTCGATCATCTGATTCAAATCTATGTCTCTTCGATAAAACGATATAGTGACACAAAACTACCTACACGAAGATATAGATTTCGTACAAGAGCGTTAAGAGTGTAAGCTTGGGTACAACGCAAATATGTCTTAACAAGTAGTCATCAGTATCCTTTTCAACGACGTGCGAGATGACATCCTCCTTCATAATGATATATCCTCTCACAACGTAGTACTAATTTATCGATGACATTTACGCCTGCTAGGCCGTTTAAAATTGGTCCACCAGCAGGTCACAGATCTCTACCGACATTGATTCTTTACTTGAACGTACCGTTAAACGAAACATCTACAAGTAAATGCAATTAATTAAAACTGTCATATACATACACAATTTCTCTTTTGTTAAATCTTTCAGGAAGTTGACAAATTACCTGGGCTTGCTTATTTGGTTCAAGACGCAACAGGCAACCCACTTGCTGCGCCCTCATATGAACGATACCGGCGCAGACAAAGTTATCAGGATTTGGATCGATACCATCAAGCAGTTGCATCCCAAAACCTTGTAATTTTGTACGTACTTGTGTTAAATCCATCGGTTGCTGCGCTTTGAAAATCTTTTGCGATCGTTGTTGATTCGCTCTAAAAACAGATTTAACGATTTTCGATAAATCAATCTAAATCAATTTCACTTCTTTCTTAATCAAGTATATTCTACTTATATTTCATACCCGCCGAGATTTTTCCATCTTGCGAAGAATGATTCCCCGTTCATTTCCGTCGGTTCGAAAAACTTGTTAATTGTTAATGGTAACTTCATTGTGATTTTTTGTGGCACGTTATTATAAATGAAAGAAATAAGCATACTCGGCGAATCTGTGAATAAAAATATGAATACATATAATAATAGACTTAATAGAGATCTACAAAAATGTCAAAGTAACATACCATTATAGTCATCGATACATTCAGCATTGATCATTTGTTGGATTTGCGCGCCAGCCTCCAATATAGGATCAACAGGTTTTACTTGTACAGCTAATTTTGCTTGATTCTCCTCTGACCAAGATAGCTGTGGTTGAAAACTGTGTAATGCGTATTGTGTTTTGTTTCCATAGAAAAGGCCTATGCGCCCAAGATTTTGCCTAAACTCTGATTTTACACCAATTTGTATCAAGTCGCTCTCGAACAAGACACCATTATTCTTACAAACAAATCTGGAAAATAAATTTAATATAATTAATATACAGATATACATATATATATTTCAATATTTAAATTATATAAAGATATAGATTTAATTGTGCATGTATCTTACTTCTTAGGATTGTATGTATTTTGGGTGCCATTGGTAGCACCAACTTTATTTGGCATATTGTAGATATCACCCAAAACATCGAGTAATACACCTGTGTTACTAGATGGCTGAGAGGAAGGTGGGGTTGACAGTCCTAATAGATCGGCGGAAGAATTGTTAACTGCTGCAACAGTAACAGGAGTGGCTTCAGCATGGTGGTTAGTATTTGGTGCTGGACTTTTGCTTTCTCTAATTTCATTCTCCGGTACTCGACCCGGTTTTTTCTTCTTTAAAACTGCAAGGATGGAGGACTCCCTCTCGGGGAATGCCGGCATTTCTTCCAGCACGGTAGCCTATAAAAATTCAGATAAATATTTGATTATACTAATCTCACATACATATCTTTCACAATATAATACATGTATCGCGTATATTGCGTACCAAAACATCGGTTGAGGCAATGATGCTCAATTGTAAGTATTCCGATGCTCGCTGTTGCAACTCAGCATCTGCACTACGTAGATTACTGTGTTGTCTGAAGACATCTTGAATCTGACTTCGAATTTCAGGGAACAGATTGACAAACTTTATGTATGTCGAAAGCAGTAATGCTCGGGTCATAGGAGAGCATAAATGATACTGTGCAAAAGAGAAAATAGATTTGTTAGATACAAATTCTTAGTAATACATACATATATTATTTTGTTAAACATTAGAACAAACACTTACTTTGGAATGTAAGAGCTGGAACTGGACAGCTGGAGAAGACCGTTGGTCACCAGCAATGAGATTACCAAATTCTCCAAGTATGTAACCACCAACTTTAACCATATTTTCGTGACAAGCTGGTGCTTGCAATGCCTACAACAATACACATAATGTTTGTATCTAAAATAGATTGAATAAAATTTTAGCAAAACGATAAATGTATATCTTACCTCGAAGACGGTTTTTGCAGCATAACCCTGTACATCATCTCGATTGATAACGATTTGGATAACACGATACCAAACTTCCTCGGAAACATAATCGCCTGCTATCCTAATTAAGTTTAGAATAACATCGACGTACCAAGTGTAATCAGTCGCATATTTTTCGGCTAGAATCGCTACCTTAAGGACCATCTCCTCTCTAATCGAATAGTCGGCTGTTTCCAAATAATTTAGCATTTCCTGAACTATTTCTTCGGCATTACTCTTATCACACATGGCATATAACAGATCTACCGCCTGTTGTCTCACGGAAACATCTTTTTCCATTTTCATCGATAATATGACAACTTCTTGATGTTTCTTTACGGCTTCATGCGAAAATTCCGAGGTAGCCAAATGGCACATAGACTCCAGTGCCAAATATCGCAAATTAGTCTCGCGGTTCGATAAAAATTGTCCGAGTTGGTTGCATGCTCGTACTAAAAGATTCGGCTCACTGTCGTTGTGAATAATTAAACTAATGGCCTCGAAGAGCACAGCATTTTTCGCGTTTGAATGCTGAACCTTCTTTGACTTTGGTGGTTCTTGAGCTTTGTTTAATATTGTTTCTAGACACTCATTTAGTCTGCCCCTCACACCTGGATCTTCAGCTGTAGCGATATAAAATTTAAATGCAGTTATATTCTGCAATCCATTGTGCTTTTAAATAAAATGTATCCCATATATATAAATTAAATACCTGGTGGTGTATAGTTTTGCAACAAGCGTAACAATTTGACGGATAACCATGGAGCTGGTACAAAATAATACGTATAATCCTGTAGATCTGTGTAACTCGATGTAACAATCTATAATTATAAAAGAAATGTCAAATAATAATATTCCCATTTTTACATGTATAGATCAATCATTGTCAACGTACTCTACTTAATCTCGAAACTGCGAGACTAACGCAGCCTTTGTATTCATCTGGATTTCGTTTTACGAGAGCATCTATGAGCGATGCCGCGGCCGTTACAACACCCAGATGTTGATCATTTAACAGATGAACTATGCGCGACGTCCATTCACCGCCGGGTACAACGTCGGGCGCGGTGCGTAGTAATCGTAAGAGGCATAATGCTGCACTTTGTTTCACAACGTCCATAGTATCTCTAGGGAACAAATATTACTTTTTAAAATTGAATGAAAATCTAATCTAATATTTAGTAGTTGCAAATACTACTAATAGAAATTTTATATGTTGATAAATGTACTACTTCATACCCTGAGACAAGCAGTTTTGGAATTTCATTGCCAAAGGCTTCTGCCATTTCCTTGCTACCAATATTGGCGATACATTGCAATGCCAAGTTGACGTGAATTGGATTGCGCGAGCCGAGATCATTTTTTATACTTTGTATGATTAATTTGATTAAATCACTGTTGGTATTCACCAAGACTGATATGAAAAGGTAACCCTAGAATTGAATAATTGTATATTGTGTCTGCATCACTGATGGCACCAACAATTATACTTACAATTTGTTTCTCCGAATACTTGTTTGATGAAAGTAAATTGACAGCTTCCATATGTCCAAAGTCAATATCATGACCAAGAAGGAAGATGAACAGCAACTTGCAAACATATTTCTTTTTCTGGTATCCGTCAAGTGTTTTATCCCCTTTAAACTTGCTGCGAATGTTTGCTAATTCCTTGTTAATTCTTTTAATCTCTGCCTCTTTACTTTTACCTAGTAAATATTATTTATATTATTGTAATATTATTTGAAGAAAATGAAGAACACTCTTTTTTTCTTTACAAAATAAGATTACAGAATTATAATTATTAATAAAAATGCCTATTTAAAAATAAAGTGTACATTAAGAGAAGAGCAAATTTTCTTTCTTTTTCCATGTATATTTTATTATATTTTTATGCAAATATGATTGGCAGTAATATATCAATAGAAATATGTAACAGAAGAATTAATGGCGATATGCCAACTGGCTTACTGCACCAAGGACAAATACTTTTATCTATATACAGTTGTACATTAACATACAGTGCATAATCAAAATTGTCAATAAAGATACTTATAAATAAATTACATATAAATTATATAATGCTCTTTACTTAATAAATATATTAAGAAAAGATTGCATTTATATATATATTTTTTTAACTTCAACTAATGATGCCAATGTGTCACAGATTGATATTTGAGAGTCAAGCTCTATCAGGAAGATAGGCCTGTATCAGAACTCCGCCCCCTTTCTCCTGCTCTCCCTTTCTCAGTGACACTTTACATGCTATTTCAATGGCACGCTATCACTCGATGAATGACATTCCGTTAAGTTTAAAATATAAAAGGGACATAAATATAAATTTACAGGAAGAATAGTGTATAAATGGTCGAGTACAATGATTTGCAATATCAGTATTTGCACAAACTGCACATTAGAAAAATAAAGAAGATATTAATATTAAGGATAAATAAATAACAAATGTCAAACTACTTACAATTTCTGATATCCGATATGAACACTGCCAATCCACGCATGCCATCTCCTCTGACGGCCGGCATTCTGCCTCGTTTGCTTAAAACTACCTGTGAATGAGATCGAGTTATAAAGATACTTGAACGTTCGTCCCCTTCAATCTGAGACGTGCTCCAGCGTAAATATACTGTAATTGGTATTTGTTTCGCGCACTAAGAATAGCATGACGCAACGGTTTAAACGAGACGCGTGGTCACTCTTATCATATTTTTCTCTATCGCTCCTATCGTTTCTATAATCACAAAACTATTTCTCTTCCTTCCTTTCTTTCCCCACCAGATATGATTATCGGAAAAACGTGTTATCCACACGACGGAGTAAAATTCGGCTGCTCCGGCTCTCTTTCGGAGCTTTCAAGCATTCGCGAACACGATCGTCCGCGAATCGGCGATAATTGACCGTCTCGATGATCGCTCGGAGCCGGCGCGGCCTGACACATCGGAGCAGTGACGACGATGATCTTTGACAGTAGCAGCCGGGAGAGTTCGGTCTCTCTTTCCCGGAAGAAAAAGGAACGCGCGATCGTCGAAAATCGGCGAGACGGATTGACGATGCGAAAAATGCAAAGCGCGATCGATCGGAGCATTCCGCGAGAAGGAGAAACGCGAGAAGAAGCGACGAGGGAGCGCTTTCGTTTTCCTCGAGTCTTCTTCTCTTCGCGCGAGAAGGAGCTGTCGCGTCTCGCCGGATTTTCCTCTCCGTCTCGGGGCGAAATTTCCCGGCGATTTCTCCACGAAATTTTCGTTGAATTGGTCTACGTACCGGTCTGGGCTAGGGGATTGTGCGTTCACGCACAGGCTCGGGCGCACGGTAGGCGTGGAACTATTCGCGGACCCGTGCCAGAGACTTCGTGGCTGTCGCCATTTGCAACCGTCGACTGGCTCTCTGACGGACGACGGGCTCTACCCGTCAAAATGCCAGCGCGCACGCGCCGTTCGCGCTGGCGCGTGGACTTTTCGTATTTCGAACGCCGCGACTCGCCGCTACCTCCCGCTTTCGATTGATCGCCGCGAAAAGGCGGGCGTCTCCGTTCTCCGTTCGCGAACACGAGTCGAGAGGAAAGCGCGACGGAGACCCAGCGACGAAAGGAACCGGCTATAAATTTAGCACGCGAGTATCTCTCGCTTTCCCGCGCGTTCTCGCGTCGTCTGAAGGAGGGAACGGATTTTCAATTTACCGGAACGAACCGGAAGTGGAAAATCTATTTTTTTTCTCCCTCGCACTTTTATCAAAATTTACAGCTCGAGGGAAAGTTTCGTTTATTTCGATCGGCATTTACTTTCGCGAGATTACTGGAAATTATTATCTCGAGGAGTGGGAACAGTTTTGCTGACTAATCGGTCAGATGAAAACGTTCGTATTTTGAGCTCGACGGTTGATTGATCGTTGATTGCCGCTAATATGGTGCGATAGATATATATTCGACGCGGAGTGTCTTAGTTCTTTCGTCTGTTTCTTCGTTCTTTCATCGGGCCATCGCAGAGACTGTCTCTCGTATACCAGTTTTGCAATCAGGTACAGTTTTAATATTAAATATATGTAAAACTTTGTGGAGAGAAGAGAGAATTTGTGCGCATTTATCTCACACGAGTTGTGGAATTCGACGAAATGATATGTCGTTGATATATCTTTACCATTTACGAGAGATTCAAAAGAGATTTAGATAACACGTCACTTTACCTAATTTTGGCTTTGACATTTTAGTAAAATTTGAATCAGAGGCTTCTATTATCAAGTTTTATCATTATGTATTTAGATATTTTATTGATATTTATTGATCCCCTTGAAATGATGCAAGCAAAATAGCATTGAAAATTAGCAAAGGGTAATATAAGAAAAATGTTCCGCTGATAAATAAGTAATACATCATTACACGTAAAACAACAAACTGTTTCATTAAAAATTGCTTTTCAACAAAAATTTTAGTAGTGCAATAAACACAAATAATTTTTCAATATTATTTAAGTCTACGCATTTGTAAAAAGAGAAAAATATCAAGCACATTTTCTTCGATAAATTGGATTTTAATCTTAGCAAAAATTTAATAAAGTTTAAAAAGAAATTGTTAGGCTATCCTATATATATATATATATATATATAAAGTTTATGCAATAATATATTTCATAAAGAAACAAACAACTGCTTTTCTAGATGATATATTATGATTATATGTATTACAATGTACAATGCACTTTTATGCTATTCGCTATGAATGAAATCAATGTAGCTAAGTAACAATGCAAGGAATAAATTATACTTTCTCCTAAGAGGAAATTATAAGTTACTTTACACTTTGCTGTATCTTTTCAAGCAACATCTCTATTCTGCCTTTCATAACAGGTTGTCCTTTCCTCGTTTTCCTCGATAACACCCTAAAATTTTGCAATTTCTTTTCCTTATATTTTCTCAAGGCTTCTTCTCGCTCTGCTTTTACACGAATGGCATCTTCTATCCTTCTCTTCTTATCTTCTTGCTTGCGTTTGTACTCTTGTTTGGCCTTGTAAAAGGCATAGCTTTTACTTTTTGAGTTGCTGTACGGATGTAAATACATTTAGTTATATTAAAATTTATGTCGGATTTAAAAGTGAAATGTTGAACAGTGTGCGTACCTTATCTCATTTCTATTCTTGGGTTTATTTAAAGATGACGATTGTGAATTCTGCTGATCCTTTGCAAGTTCCTTGTAAAATCCACGCAACACGGCTTTCTTTCTCTTTTCTTCCCACTGATCAACTGATACACAGAAGACAAAATATTAAAGAAATAGTAAATTAACCTATTTGATGTATGTCATATACATACTTTTATACTTATTGCTATATTTTTGGAGTCTGTATTTCTTTTTGTCAAATTTCTTCTCAACTTTTTCCTTTTTATCGTCTCCCTCTTTCGCAGGCTTCTTATTTTTAATATTTTTCATTTTATAATATTGATGAAAATGTCCATGTGTCTCAACATTACAACACGTACATTAACGCCCTCGGTAATGTGTGGCTAAAATATAAAGCAGAGAGTCAAAGGAAATCTTTTACGTATGATAACAGGAAAATATAGTTACCTATTTTATCTACGAGAGAAAGAAATATATCAAAATTATGTTGCAATTATAACATAATTACAATTTTTTTTATTAAGAAATTATTTTATTATAAAAAAATTACACAATTTTTGTCAGTCATTTTTTAAAAATAATTAATTATTAATTAATAAAACATTAAAAAATAAAGAATGATTAGCAAAATGATAAAAGAGAGTAGTATAATAATTATATACGCAGATTTTATATTTATGGCCATTTGTCATCGTGTTACGTGTAAATTTATTCGTGGCGGTGACATATTGATAATTAATTTATAAACTGTGCGCAATTTATAATAGATGCGAACACAATTCACATTAGATCAGAAGTTAAATAGTATCGTGTGATCAATTATGTATATATGTCTTTTACATTTTTTATTAATGATATACACAATTTCGTGATATATACAATTTCATGATTGTATTATATTTACATTTAAAATTTTACGAAATTAAAAAGAAATTGAACAAGTATATATATTAAACAATAATTTTATAGAATATTCCGAAAAATGTATAAAATTGTATTTTTAATACTCTTTAATTTTTCTATAAATTATATGCTTTCTCTTTCTGATATTCTCGCTAAATTAAATTTCTATCTTTGCATTGCTCGATTCTCCGCTTCGAAACAAGCTTCATTTATAAGAGATCGAACAATAATTATTCATAGCTCGATATATAATTGGAGAAAACAAGCAAACTGACGTTGTTGAAAAGATAGTAGCTCTTTGGTATGTGCTACCAAGTTATTATTAGCTGACAAAATCCGAGAGAGCCATAGTATCCGAGGCCAGATCCGCTCGAAGGAGATTCTTCGAGAGTTCGATTATTTCGATCGTCGTTCCTTTCGTAATTCAATGTCGAGGATACGATCAAGAAATAGCTCGGCAATTTATTCCGCTTTCCGCATTCATGTTACGCGAAATCAAAAATATATTTATATATACTTTTTTATCATACATTTTTTTTAATAATATCGATCGAATATAAACTTTGCCCTTATAGAATAAGACTTTATCGCGTCTTTTTTTAAATTTTAATTACGTGGATGTAGTAAGCGATCTTCGGAACGACCTATAAATGCCGAGAGGTCATCACTGGTCATATACATATATAATGACACCGCGTTACAAACCACGAATGGAACTTGAGGTTAACGTGCCATGGCATCATTCAATGACATCATAATCAAATCCATGATTAGATCTATGTAAGATTAAATTTTGAGATAAATTAATTAAAAAAAAAATGGAAAATATAAATTATAGAAATTTTATTAAATTATTTCTTGTCTAAATTTATAATATTTAAGATAAAGGTATTTCTTCGTTAAAATTAAGGAGTCAAAATTAAAAATAATGATACAAAAGAGGAAGTGATCGATAAAAAATTATTGTGTGGGATAAATTTCGATTTTAGGTGATTTTGAGATCTGCGATATTTTGAGATGGGTGATATAATTTTCGTAGCGATCTTTTTGGGAGCTACATATATGTAATATACCGGTGACCTTATCTTCGATCCATATTAGGACGCCTTTTATCGATCGGTGAAACCCCCACGAAGGTGACGTCACACTCTCCAGTCAACATACCTGGTCGTGAACGTTTCAAACAAGGGAGAGGAAGTCAGCTGTCTCGTAAAAAATCTTGTACTGGAAATATAAGGAACGCACCGACATTGACATACTTTGGCTTCAACCTCGATGATCTCGATGGTCGTGATCTGATATCTTTTATCCTTTCATTGCTATTACGCGCTTTGTATAACATCGCAATATAGTATATTCCCCGTTACACATAATAATTATAAAAAATAATGAAAAAGTTAGAATTTAGAAAATTTAGGAATATTTTTTTATTTGTATAGAGAGTGCGTCTAAATAAGTGTGAAAAATTTTAGATGATTCTTTGTTGAAAATTAAGGGAGGTTTTTATATCTCCTTTCCTGAAGAGTTACACTTTTCTAAAGAGAGAGGTAAATATTAAATTTTTATTTTTTTCTCAAATTTCAGACACATTAAAAAAATGAAACGGAATATATCAAGTTTTTTCACTTATATATAAGTTTTATAAGTTTTTTAATATAAACTCCTCAGGAAGGAATATAAGAGCATATATATGTTTATCTCAATTTTCGACAAAGACTCGTCTCCTCAAATTTTTCGCATTTATTTAGGTACACCCTGTATATATCACGAATAAAACTTTATTTTGAAAAAAAAGCTGCGTTATTATAAGAACTTATTTAATCTGAATTATTTAATGCAAGTATATATTTTAATCATTCTCGCAGCTTTGTGTCATACTTGGTACTTTTCGCTTTTAATATATAATTTTGGTTTATTCCTCCTCGTCAAGCTCAGGATTAGCGAGTGCATCTGTTTGGTCAATTGTTTCTTAGATTTATTCAATTAGTTCGACGTGAGCAGACTTTTCGATGGTGTTCTGATTCATGTGAACGTATCCTTGAAGAATGTTCGGACTGTATATGAGAAATGAGGGGGCGTAAAGAATGACGTGCCGTTCCTCCATTCATTGTCAGTCGAACGCAACTCGTGACGACGCAAAACGCCGAAATAGCGTCGGCGTCACTCACACGACTCAGTTTCACAATACCGTAAAAGAATTTTCTCGTGACGACGTAAACATTCTTTTAACATTCCCGACTTGTTGACGCATCTCGACGCCACTGCCAATTTTTGCCAGACGCAATACAAGAGGAATGCGTTCTCAATTTTGCACCCAAATTTTGTTGATTTTTTCAAAGATATACAATCGGCTTGAAATCATATCTTTTATAATAGATTGCGCGATTCGTATTTGTCTGATACAAATAATGCAAAATATTATTAATATAATAGGCTGACAATCAGATTAGACGATAACGCGGTAACGATATTTACACAATTAATTTCTAAAATAACGATATCAATTTAAATTGCTATTTTAATAAGGTTGTAAACTTTTAAAATTACTTTCTTCATTATAATTTTTGTTGACAGACTATTACGGACTTTTATGAATAGACCTCGTCGATCTTACGATGAGCGTTATTGACTTAACAGAGACCTTTCAATTCGTCATACTAATTAATCAATCAGTATCGTAAAAATTATATCTTCATTTATTGCAACTCGTTAACTCTCGTGTCTTACACGTGTCATTTCTAGACTGTTTTTATTTTCAATTCGCATTTTTTGATGTTCGGTTTAATCTACGTAAAACATGTGACAGAGAATTTAATATTTAATATAATATTTTCAAAACAATTTTATATGGTAAAAATTATGATGAACATTAATTATTATTCTACTAACTATTATTATAATAATAGTGCCTTTTATTTCCGTCTTTTCATTAGAAATATGAATAATTTCACCGTGACACGTGTGTAGGAATTTACGAGATTGTTCTTTCGCGGGGGTCGTTCATAAGGAAACGATCATGCAAGTTTATTAGTCATGCTCTGTTGTGGGCAATGATGATTCGTTTTGTATCTTTTCTGAGATCGCGTGTGTCGCCTACGCATAATCTTTATATGAACAAATTCGGAGAGCTCATTTTCATATTTGACAAATTATTCGTTTTAAATACGAAAAAAAATTCAATCGCTATATCTTTCAAAAAATTAATTTATTAATCTCAAGTTTTTTCTCTATATTTAGAATAATTATTTTTAATTTGACAATTAATCTAGCGTCGGAATTTAGTTATATATATATATATATATATATATAGATGTTTTGTTAGATTTAATGTTATATATTTAATTTAAGTATTTTTTTAGTATAATCAAATATGTCATTCAATCATTTGCTTCAATAATATATATTTGAAATAATTTAAAATCGATTTCCTCTTTAAATTTTTCAAAAAACAGATACATACGAAATATTGCGTATAAAGTGTGATATATCCATAAATGGCAAAACAAACGCGCTCTTTCATCGTACACAAAATAACGTAGGCGGCGAGACGCTTCTCCATTTTGTCTCTCGATCATTCGTCATTAATGACGCTTCGACTTTCGGCCGCATTAATGTCTAATTAAACCAAAAGAACCGTCATCGTCATCGAGCGCGTCAAGTTTTGCGCGAATGTTCGGTACGAGCGACCGCGTGCGTCGCGCCGAGAGAAGCCGAGCGCGGCCGAACTCCCACGAGCGACCTCGCCGGCTATTTAAGGAGCTGCCGGCGAGCAGCGCTCATTCCTCAGGCGGGACTAGATACGCGCGCATCTTTTCGCGAGTAAGGAGTTGTGAATCGCGTTTTTCGTCGAACGCGGATCCCTCGTTCTAAGTGATATACAGTGACAGGAGACAGTGTGCGGAAAACATGGCTGATAGTGGTATCAAGCGCAACATTCCCATCAAGCTCGGCGACTTCAGCGTGATCGACACCGAGTTCTCCAACATACGCGAACGCTTCGACGCCGAGATGAGAAAGATGGAGGACGAGATGTCGCGGTTCCGTAGCGAGTTGATGAACCGCGAGAGCAACAATTTCTTCAAGAGCACCACCAGGTATGCGTATGAGAGGTCGCGAAAACGCCTAACCTCTAATTCGAAAGGTCGCGGTTATGTTATTTATTATATCATTCTCTTCCTCTCTTTCCATTTCTCTTTTTTACGCACTTCGTTGCAATGAATTCGTACGCGTAATATTTTATTCCATTTTGCGAAAGTATTTTTCTTTCAGTTATGATGTATGTAACTTGAAGCTATTGAATGTTTGTTTACATTGATGTTATGTTTACGCGCTCAATACGATGGTGTATATGTATCGAGGTTATAATCATAACGCGAGAAAAATAAAGTTACTGCGTTTTCTTATATATGTATATAAAAGAAAAAGAGAGAGAGAGAGGAAAGGATCGATAAAAATTGTACGTCACAACTGAATAATACAGTTGACACTGAAAGTATTGATTTTTCCGTGCTTCAAAACGCACGAACAGTGTAATGTAATTTGTCGCAGATTGCGACAAAAAGATCAGAGAACTTGAAAGCGATCTTTGTTTCAGTATTCATATTTTATACGTTTTTTTTCTTGCAAATTTTTTTATCATTTCCGCTCGATTGATTGATATGCGTCAGGTTTTAATATGCTTCGTAACTTTGACGTACTTCGTTTTCTTTAATCGCGCGACGACGCGTGTCGCGCATTGAAATTACTGACGATTACAAATATTCAGTCTATTCAATGATTATTGACGATTTCTAACAGAGTATAAACGTATACAATTTGTGATGTATTTGAAACAAATCTTTTCTTTTTCTTTTACAATATGAAGGTTTACAATTTCTCGATCTTTCATACTTATAAATTCTGTTTTTAGAATGATAGGAAAATCATCTACCGATCGATCGTAAGCACTTTTATAGAACAACAAATTAATTTTTTAAAGCGATTATTTATATTTGATTTATAAAATATAGAAAATATAAATATAATATCTGGCACACATCCATTAAACATTAAAAAAATTAATCTTTCTTGACATTGATAAAAAAAAGTGCGATACAATATATAAATATGGATAATTTATTACGATAAAAATCTGACACAAATTAATTTGCGCGATAATTATTACGTAATTTTACGTATAATATTAGAGAATGTATTATATTTCAATTTTATATACAATATATATTAATAATAACAATAATAGCATTAAATGTCATTAATGACATATAGGACATAGAATAGATTAATCGTAGAAAAATTCATTATATATTATAATATTTTTTCATTATCGTAAAATGTCATATCAGTGCATGCAAAAGTCGAATTGTATCTTAGATTTTTCCAACGGATAGCATGATTCAATCGCCGTTTACGGTGGTTCACGGATTACCACGATATTTTTGCATCGATATCCTCGTTTCACGCGCATTTCGTATACCTGCTATTTATAGAGATTCCGTCACTATACTCACAGACCAGAAGCAGCTCTTCTCTTTAGCGTTTCGAGCCGCGCGACCATCGTGAATAATCTCGGGGTGTATATGCGGAAATTTGCATACGCACAAACATCTAACCAATTGCGCGAACTTTATCGTGATTTGCGTGATAACGCGAATGTTTGCTCAAGTTGCGTTATACGGTCGTTCGCACGATATTTTTCAAATCATTTTGCATTTCGTTTTCTTTTTGCGTAAAATAATTTTACAAAAATTTTTTTTTAACAATTATTCTTTCGTAAAAAAAATCTTTAGTGAAAGTTAGAGCCTCAAATTTATTTTTATATATTTTTATATCCATCTTTTATATATCAGCAGTCAAGTATTCATATATACAATAAAATTTTACACGCTAAGTAGTAATTATTTCGTTATGTGATGACACGCTCATGTTAAATCCGACATGTATAATTAAATACATTCTTGTGGGAAATGCGTGAGGCTCTATACGTGTTGTTCGCGGAATTACAAACGATGTCTGTTACATAATTACGTCGGATGCATCTCGTTGGATGTGCTCGTTAGATGAACGAACTTGTTCACTGCAGTTTTGATGTTTACACTGATATACACACATTCGGTGGCATGGCTCTGAATGCAACATTATTATTGTTCAACAGTTCGAAAAAGCAGGATAAAAACGCGAGAAAAGTAAATTACATACTGATAGAACGTTTCTCCTTTTTCGAGTTTTTAACTAACAATAAGAAATTTATAAATTATTTAAAAATATTTACTCGTCTTTTATTATACAAAGAAAAAAATATTGAGTTATATTAAACGTACACGGAATTTTCTCTTAGAAATTACCCTGAAAATCATGATAATCGTGGGACAATATGGTATTGGAAGAATTTTATAAGTTTCTCTGATTAATATTTAACACAAAAAAATATTATAATATGTACATGTAAAATTAATCGAACATATTTTATATTTTATTGTGGTAGATATTAATATTCTTATTGTGGTAAATATTAATTAAAAATCTTCCAATATCATATTGTCCCACGATTATCATGAATTTCCAAGATTTTTAAGAGAAAATTCTCTCTGCGTACATTTCTTAAAATAATACCATCGTTCTCGTTCTAATGTTATATTTATGTAAACCGAAGAAAAGTGACAGATGAAAAATACACAAGTTTTCGGTGCATCTCGTTATTACGTCAACATATGATGACCTTGACATTGCCGCGTTGCTCGTTCGCGAATGGTCCCCACTACGAGGGCACTGGAATCAAGCACTAAATCGTGATGCAAGAAAGGTGAGGAGCTTGCAGGAAGCCTACAAGCCATTTTACGCAGTAATTTCTGCGACATCGAGGCGATCGCACGCGGTTTCGCGTATTAAAATCAAGCGCGTTCAGCTTTTGTAACACGAGAGTATCGACTTGCTTCTCTACCGGATCCACGATGATCTTGGATGAGGATCTTTATCCGCCCAGGCATAAAACGGTGGTCAAATTTCGGTACGTTACGCATTGACTGCGCAAGCTTCTCCAAATTCGCTCACTCACATTGACATCACGTGTATTTTTTGTTCGTATCATGTCTCGACAAGATTAGTTGTTTGTCACAATTTTGACAAGTAACAATATATATAATTTTATTGCGCAATTAATTTTTTTTATCAATTTATCATTGTCTTCGAGATATATGTCTTATCGAACTTAATAATAGTAATAATCTGCGATGCATTATAGATTAAAAATACGCTGGTCGTTTAATTTAATAGATCAAAATTTAATTATCCGCAATTTAAGTCATTTATCGTCTTATGTATGTATATATATAGTTAGAAAATTTACTCTCGTCATAAATAAATCATAACGAGATCTTTTTTGAGAAACACATGTGCTGCTATATTGACATATAAAACATTCTGTCTATAAATATATGCGCCATGGTAAAAATGGCTCGATATCGATCGATACATTCTCGATGGATTCGTAGGAGGTGAGTATGGTCCATTACGAAGTCCGAATCATCACGTGTTCCTGACGTAATGTTAGTGTTCAGGGACGTTTACCGCAAATAGACAAGTGTATTGATGTAAGATGGCACATCATATGCGCGTGCGGAAAGAGGTTTCGACGAAAATATTTTCTGACGCATACACTACGAATCTATCTAGTATCTTTATTTCCATTACATTATATATTTGAATTCATTTTGATGCAATCGGATTATAACGGCTTCGAAGTTGCTCATTAATTTAGAATCATAACAAAAATATTTTGCAGTTCTTTGTTCTTTTCTTGAAATAACCACGAGAGTGTTAAACACGATTTTAGAGCCAATCGATAAGTACAAAAATAAATTTAATTAATTATTTTTATATTAAGCACTAAATAGAAAAATCTCTTCCTCTTTTATCCAGATTTTTTACTTTATTGTAGGAGACTTATAGTGATACGTATCTTGATTGGATGTCACTTCGAAACTCATATTTACTTTTAAATAGAGGTGTACAAAATAGAATTTGATAGTTGCGACGTATCGCGTGCAGACAAATTTGTAATGCTTTTGTAGATAGACAGGCAGACAGACAACGCGAGACTCGAGCAGCAACATGAAATTGCCTCTTATAGGCAGGTCAATAGCTTGTTAGTTGACTTTGGCGAACTACGTTAAACTTTATGCTTGAACTTTCGCGAATACAACTGACGTGCTGTCGGAAGTCACGGCCTTTTGCGATCAAAGATTCGAGGAACTCGGTGCACATGCCAAAGGGAGATTAATTTAATTTCACGTATAGGTATATCCGGTTTTTGTCTCGTCTACAACTATAGTCTTTCCGTTTCTTAATGTCGGACAATGTATAACTACTATCAACTAGATTCATTGATTTCCAATCATTTACATTACGTAATGACTAAATACGATTCCGTCGAAACATATGTTCTTTCGTAGCTATTATTTTATTCGATAAACTTCCTTAATTAGATATGACTTGCGACATACATAGATGATTATCTTTCTTGTTCACTGAGGAAACCATATTTGATTGATGAATGATAATCGTTATCAATACCATGAATCATTTTTATACGCTATTTATCTTTGTCGTGTAATTTCCTAAGACACATCTACTGTTTCGCTCGACAAATGGCCATTTAGGAATTTTATTTCCACGATATAAGGAATCAGTAGTAGCGCAAAATAATGCGATTGGATTGAATTAGAAGCTATATATTCCGTCGTGATTCGTCTTGTTTGGCCTTTTCGTTCCGAGTCAAGTTTTGTGAGAGCTTGCTTGCTATGGTTGACCTCTCGTGATTTCACGAGACGAGATCCGACCTTTCTCTTGTCTAGCATAATTGTTCTCTACCGCATTCTTCCCACACAGCTTTCCTATGTAGTTTTACTTCAACCCTTTTATTTCTATTAACATGTTATGTGATATTTCTAATTTAGATTCCATCAAAATATTCAGTGGAAATATATATCACGAGAAAAAGTAAAAACGCATTCACGTTCCTGAGATAGATTCGTTGAAAAATAACATAGCTGATAGAAATATAGGTATTTATTATCAGCGACGACAGACGGCAATCTTTTTTTTCTCTCTTTTTCCTTCTTTTGTCTTCGTTCAACTTACATTGTATAAAGGAAATAAAACGTAGAAAATAGTCGTTATTACTGTTAAACACGTTACGTTGCGTGACGGAATATAGTGACATTTCGTTCTGAGAATCCTTTTACTGGAATTTATTCGACTGTCACGAAACACGCACGATGTCGCAGTTCTGTCAAATTATTTCCCATTGGGGTTTATTGTAATAAAATATAATTTTTGCTCCTATAAAAGAACAAATATTTTATTAGAAAATAAATTGATGCCCTCTTTTTTTATAGATAAAAAAACTTCAGAAGATTAAAAATATTTTTTTAAATGTGTAGTAATACTAAAAAAATTTTTTGCAGTTTTCACGAAAATCTTGTTAGAACATTGTTAGAACAAAATTATCTACTTATACATATGCCACCTATACATATTACTAATAATTATAACGTACAAAATAATTAATGTGTAGATACTTGAATTTTTTCAAACTTGCGTTTCGGAAAATGATAAATGAGATTGAAAAATAGCAGATTATAAAATTCTTTTATAAGGTTAAATCAAAATGAAACAATTCCGAGAGGAACGAGTTAAGAAAGGTAAATATAGATACACTTGAGAAATCACGTTTATCTTTGCTATATGGTAAGTATGATTGTGACAACGTTATTACGTATTACTTTAGTATTCTTAATGAGAGTCGATGACCTTTTAGATGAGAAGATAAGAAGCAAGATTTCCGGTTATCGGTATCCGTTTTATTTCATTTCAGAGCTGCAAATAGCTTTATTCTTATCTTTAGATAAGTGCTTACGATCGATCGGTTTTCTCTAGAGACCATTAATAAAATTAGCATCTATTATTAGCGGTAAAGTAATTAGTTTAGAAATGATTTCCGTGAAGAAAGGTCACTCAGATAAATGCAGGTACTGATTTGAAAAATGTCGATGTATCGTGCGAAATAATTAAAAAAAAAATCGAATAAGACTTATTATGTATGTATATTTGCCGAGTACGCTTATTATTTTCTTTAGTTATACGAATAATTTGTATATAGCTTTTACGATTAATTTGCTGCGTGTGACGTGTGTCGATTGTCTTACTGCTTTTTGTACATTGTTCTTGTTTGAAGTGAATTTGCCAGCATTCGAGAATATTTTAGGTTTGCGATAGAGTTGTAAATTCGCTTGGATGCACTTGGTGCGCACCAGTGCGTACTCACTTATTTTTCTGTATTGTTTTTTAATATCAATTTACTACAGAAAACCGAGTGAATGCGCACCGGTAGTGCATTAGTGCATGTAAGTGAATTTGCTAGTAATAGGTAAAATTATATTTTTTTATGTGTACGCAATAAGATTTTTATTGAGTCAAAATTTAGCGCTTAATTTATTTCTATTTATTTTTCTATTTTTTTTAGTACAATCAAATTATACATAAACTATTTCGAATAAAAAATATGATAAACTTTAGAAAACTATTTTTTTTGTAATTCAACTTTTAGCATTTTTTTAAGAGAATTGTTTTTAGCGTTTTTTAATTAATTAAATATAATATAAAATATGATATTTTAAATTTAAATAAGATAATAGCAAATTAAAAAAAGATATAAGAGAATTAAATGATAATATACCTCCGCGCTTGAAATGTCATTCGCTCATTGTTTCTTGGTGCAAGAAAACTCTTATTGTTTTTAAAATCAGACATACTTGATCGATTGATTGCTGATATAAAACAAATTCAAAGTTATATTTCTTTGTCAAAATTTAACATCGGAAATACAGGATACTGATATTAAATAGCAATTTAAAAGAACTCAATTGAACAATTCGAACAAAGATGGGTTTCATCAATGACAAATAAATTCAAAACAATTATTCGTTGATTACGATAATAATAAGAGTATATTACTAAAGTTGATTATAAATCATTTCTACGTTTTGTCAGAAACAATCGACGTTGGTAAAGTTACAACAAATGTAGCTCAAACAGGAATTATTTGTCGTTTTTATTAATGAAATTAGAGAGTTAGGATTAAGAGAGATTTAATCGAATAACTGTTCATCTGATGAAACCTAGTCTGAAAACAAAGTCGAGATTAATCCCGCGTGTAGACTTACTTGAGCCAAGAAACACAGCGAAGACAGCGTGACCGCGTGGATTAATGTGAAATTCACGCAATTTCTGTAACCACCGAAAGTTAACCGTATAATAATAACCCCTCTTCCTGCGCTCGATTACCAATTGGCTCTGCATTGGCACGTTGATGACTAACTATGAAGTCGGCATCATACGAGTACCAGTGAGCATCGCACGTCGACGACCGAGAAGAGCGAAGGTTGGGACAAGATCGACCCTACAGCACCGTCGAAGCGATCCGCGTTCGACAGCTTCAAAAGGTGATGCTATCGTTAGAGCAAAAAAAATGAGAAAAAAGAAAGTACGAGAAAAAGAGTCGATCGATATAGAGACAATCTATAGGATCGGAAAAATGTTACCGCGAGGGTGCGTACCCTCGATTTAATGAAAGCTTGCCAGAGAACCAAGTAGATCGCTTTGTTCTGGAATAGTGATAACAAATTTTTATTGTCCGCACCTTTCAATAAATTCTTTTTTTAATCTCCCAACCGCAGTATGCATTCTGCACATTACCGTTTATTTCTCATCAGTCTTTAACCCTTTGTAGAATGAAAAGTAAGGATTAATGAATAATTTGATAAATCGGACGTAATTAGGCAAGAAGCTTTTGAAAATTTTTATAAACATTTAATATAATTAATATTAATCATTTAATTATTATAGTATATGTATATACGGAAAAAAATATTTATAAATTAAAAACTTTATTGTTGCATAATCAGATGTTCTTGTATACTAATACATTATTGATATTTGTTACATTAATATACATTAATATACATAAATGTTAAAGGAACATGTAAAGGAAAAATAACAAGTCTTAGCAATAAATAATGCCGCAGCGTTACATTTTTTTCTACGAAGGGTTAATATAGTTGTAATCGCGCTAGAAAGCGAGTGCAACGACCAAACAAATGTCTGCACGTTCTGTGACCTCGCACTCGGGAACGTTGACCATTGTTACCTTCTTGACACAGTTCATATCTCATGTTCCTCACGATTCCGCATAGATAATAGTGTAGTACAAAAGTCAAGCCCGAGTAACACCTTCATTTAACGCTAAAAAGGCCAAGGCGAGTATTTCAATTACTAATTGAAATTTAAATAAGTGACATATTCTTTACAATTTATGCCATTTTCTCTTGTTCTTATTTTTAATAATAAAAGATATTGCTACATGAAATACAATATTTAGAAATTTATACGCCGGTCTGTTTAGCGTTAACATTGTTTATGCACGATTTTGAGTCAATGTAATTCTTTGTGTGTGGATTTATGTTACTTGTATGTCGCATTGCCACCATAGGTATGGGGTTTCGGATTATCGCATCTATCGTAGAATAGTCAGCAGGTTTTACGTTAATGTATCATGGATTTTCAACATCTCCGCTCATCATCGTTATCAATGTGCTCAACGTTTCATTTAGATTTTACACGCGAGCGATGATCATCGGCGATAACCCAAGTTTTCATTTTCAATTACAGTACCACCACGCAACAGAGCACTCAAAATAGCAGTTCCCTGAGTCCTCAGCATGATCATACTTGGTTGGATGGCCTCAACAGTCCCCTCATCCAGGACGAGGGTGACAACAAGATGCTGAAGTTGCGCTTTGACGTTTCTCAATACACGCCCGAGGAGATCGTCGTCAAAACCGTGGATAACAAGCTCTTGGTGAGTGAAACTTCTCTATTTAAGTTCTCTTAGCGAGAGAGATGTCTTAATTATTTATTTTAAACATTCATTTAACTTTGGAAAAAAGAATTCAAAAAATTAAAAAAAATGTTTTATACATCGAAATATTCAAATAAGATTTTCGATCAAGTTTTTCTCCTGATATTTATAGTGACTAAAGTCTATCTTTAGACATCGCTCTCTCTCTCTGCCTCGCGTATAAATTAATTTACTCGAACAATAGATTACTCAGAATATCACCGAGTGCTCCAATTTATCGCTCCGCGAGTGTTCCAATTTATTGCTTCTGCCTAATTCATCTGGCAAACGCAGGAAACCCGAAATTATTACACGGTTGACTCATCGCACACGATACTCTCGCCGGTACACGGTCTCTTGCACAACTTGGCAAGATGCAAATCGGGTTCGAGTTTTTGCGCAATTGGCGAGGATTGGCGCGACGCAAAGCTGCCGGTCCATGCATAACACATCGTCATAACAGTGGCGAAGTTCATTACGCGAGTTGCGGACTCGTATAATTTTCTCTAGATTAACCTCTAGTTTGTCTTCGTCAGAGATATTACACTAAAAAATTATTGAATTCAAATAAATATTTATTTTAATATACCGTCTAATAAATATCATTTATTTCAAACTAATAATATTAATATTTCACGTGAAATATAATTTATTTGTTTCAAATAAATGATTTATTAGGCAGTATTGAAAGAAATATTTATTCATTTAATAATTTTTTTTAATGTAGTTGCTATAGATTATTTTTATATATCTTTAAAATATCAGTTCTATATGCTAAATGAAAAATTTAAGATTCGGAAACGTAAACTGTTAAATTAAATATGAAGATGATATGTTCTATTCTTCCGAAAAATGTGCATTTAAATTCCACCCTGGAACACGGGAAGTAATTAGTAGCGTGAAATGCAGTGTATTTTTTGCGAATCCTTATTCGAACTGCATATGTAGAACGTCGTAATTGTTCGCATTACGTCACTTCCTGCCTGGGAAGTTGGCTTCATCGACCAAATTTACACGAGAGACGGTCATTTCATTTAGCATTTAGTTCGATGATTGGTTCTTTTGAACGATTCTGAAACGCAATTTTATTTTTCTTGGCCGGCCAATTTATATATATTTAAATTTAGTAAATTTATGGATACCTTTATCTTTTTTTCGCCCGATTACCCTTTCGAAAATAAGAATTTTATGCACGAAGTAAAATATGAAAGTTGTGGAATCTCTCTATATATCGCGCGTCTTCGAGCTCCTCTAATGCTCTCGCGTCGACCTGGACGAAAATAACTGACGCCGAAAATAAATTCATGCCAGTCGTCATACCGGCGGATTGGAATAATGTTCGACCATTGTGAACAAACGAGCCGAAGTCGAAATGCGAGACGACGCGATTATGCTTATGAATTACACAAAATACCATATATATTTTTCGTTTAACTGCACTTTGTTAATAGGGCAACTTAACTATATATACGTAATTATATTATAATATGAAATAAAAACGTTATCTGTAGTTAATTTAATACATTTTGTTATAGACATTTTTATATAGAAAAAAGATTTAGTTGGAGAATCTTTAATCTTATTGGTTATTACGCGACAGAAATAATATGAAATTTATTGTGCTTCTAAAAGTCATTTTATTTGTTGATTTGCGACGTTTTGTTTACGTAATATGTGCTAATAATCATAAAAATGTTTATTTATTTCAATAAGAAAGGTAATAAAATTGTAGAAATTAGATGGATATAGTCTTTCGCTCTTTCTCGAGCAAATAGGTATTGGCAAAAATTCTTCTACCGTTATGCATGGGTGCTTGAGGTCATTGGACCATTATACTTTTGTTCTTGATCGCGATGAAAGGAAGATTATAATGAAAGATTTGTTGACGAAGAAAGCATATATTATTTTAATGCAAT
Organism: Nylanderia fulva; assembly: GCF_048542155.1. Lineage (NCBI taxonomy): Eukaryota > Metazoa > Arthropoda > Insecta > Hymenoptera > Formicidae > Nylanderia > Nylanderia fulva. Next base: position 1,774,314 of record NW_028190807.1, on the reverse strand, counting down.
ATATTATTCTAATAATGATTTATTCGATAAATGATTGGTCAATTCGAATATTTTTTATTCCAATTTCACGGCCTCTTGAAGATCATAACGAGACAGACAGAGATTTTATAAAAGATGTTTAAAAGATCTTTTCCGCTGTTTGTTTAAATCGAAAGAGTGTCAGCTTATTTTTGCACAGAATATTTTATTATTTATTATCTTTGTACAGAATGTTTTATTTTTTACTTATCAAATTTTCATAAAAATCTGATAATCCTTTAATTTGCGATGTCATATGGTGTCACAGTATTATTGATCTAGGTGGAAAAAGAAACATTGATTTCCTTAGTATCAACTTCAAGTAGTTTATAGTAGTTCAGTGGAAATTGAATGGCGGCTGTCAAAACATCCCGCATGTCTGTTTGATATGTCAATCTAGAGTACGTTTTTATTTTCGATTTATTTCCATTTGTCCTTGGTTTTATCTTCCTTGAGAGATCATCAATACATAAAAATTAATTCAAATAATTTCTCTAATCGATTTATTTTATACTTTTATTTTCTATTTTCATAATCTTTTTTAAATTCTTTAAAATTCTTTGCTATGTACGTGTAATCTACTTTTTCCTTTCATCTTTTTTTTGTCTTTTTCTTTTTCTTCTCTTTTCTTGCACGCGAAAATAATTTATGTAAATCCAAGATAATTTTATTCAGAACGGCGCATCGCTCGTTTTTTTTATTTTTACGACAAAGATCCTCCTTTTTATAAAATGTCGCGCGGGAACACAAGTAATCTTCCATAAACGAATTCGCCAGACGGAACCTGACGGCGCAAAAAAGAACTCGAAACTGTTTGTCGTATATTGTGGTCAGGGTCTGATGAATTTAGGTCGGTTGTGCGCCGCAAACGGACCTTAAAGGGCTTGATCAAGGACGATGCTCCGAAAGACGAACGGTCCGGGCTCGAAACGGCGTGTGAATTGAATATGAAAGTATAGAACATTTCTCGCGAGTTTACGGCCACTTGACGTCATCGCAGAAGCGATGAAAAGACATACATCCTTGAATTCTTTTTCGTATTTTTTTATAGCACATAATTATAGTTAGGTTGAGTTTGATAGAAATTTAATCGATGGCTTAAACTCTTAAATGTATATTTAATATCGGTAGTTGAAAAGCTGCGAGAGAGACTATAGTTTCGTCAAATCCTAGCTGATAATTTTAAATTTTAAAGTTAAAGTATTCACGGCGACAAACAATCCTGCATATATCGATTAATTGTTGAGTTTTGTTTGTTTCGGATTTCTCATTTTTTCCTGTGTTGGAAAAGCTTCTATCTCATATTACATCTCATATTATGGGCGTTTTTAATCAACCTAATTGTAAATCTTCGAGTCTGTTTTATAATTATACGCGCAAAAGCAGAAATGGAAATAGTAACGTCAAAATTCATAATTATATTTAGTTTCTGAGTCAGCTGCCAGGCTTACGTTATTTTTGACAATCGCGATACCGAATATCGGATAAGTAAATTAATATTGAAAATTTTATGCAAAATATATTTTGTTACACAAACAAGATTTAAGAAACGAATAGAAATTAAAATTATCTATGTTTCATGATTGTGTTATAAAATTAATTTTAAAAATATAATAATCATATTTTTAAAGATAAATATAATATAATATAATAATTATTATATTTTTAAAGAGTGAAAGAGAGTGCGATAATTATATATACATATATTTAATTTTTTATAAAATTTTTAGATGCGTTTAAGCTTTCGAAATATTTGAAAGTCAATACTATTGATAGAATCGTTATGATATCGTCATGTTTACCGTAACCCACATTTCATTATCGTATAGCAAGTCGGGGATGCTAAAGTTTGGCAAATCAGTCACTTCGATGAATAGTGGTCACAACTGCTAAGATTGCACAAAGTTGGCCTCTCGTAAGACGATATCCGTCGCGAAAACTTAGATCTTACGAAGAGTTGAGTTACTATAATTCACGACGTCTCTTTCTTTTTCGCCTTTTTCTTCGTTTTCTTTCCCTCTTGGTATTGTATTACTCACAATACTTTTCTCTGCGTGGTAGTTTTCATTTTTTACCGTCGACACGATCGATATCCCAAGAAGAATGTAGTACAGGAATGCAGTACAACACGAAAATTGCATTAGCGATTTGATGACTGTTGCATGATGGCAAAATCAATTCGTGGCTTTTGTTAGAAAAACAAGCTTTTGACATCATCTTGCGTTAAATAGTTCATCTTGTCAAGGATATTTCGACACGGACTGTTAATTAATTAGAAACTTTTTTTCATCAAATCTTATAAAAGGAAACTTTTTCAGATACATATAAAATAAATATTCTATTATGAGAAAATCGACATATATTATTAATGATAAAGTGACGAATTTTTGTTTTTCTCTTCTTTTAGTTATTTGCAAGAAGATAAAATTCTCAAAGAGACATAAAACGATTGAAGCGACAAAGCATTAATAAAAAATTAAGCGAATTAATTATATCGGCTGTCCTTGTTATCTCGGGTACTTTTACTGTCATTTACTATGCTATCGGGAAGCTGTGCCAAGGAATTTCTGCAGAAAATTATGCAAGGTGTAGCGCGTATACCACCTTGAAATCAAATATGAAATGAGCGGTCTTATAATCAACAATAAATAAAGAGAAGAAACGCTAAAGATGCGATTCAAGCATTGACAGTCTAATTTCTTCTCATGGCGCAAGGTTAAGACCAGCTTATTTCGTTCGTTGGCACGTATCCGCGGACGACGACGAATAGGTGTCTTCTCTCGACGACGCGATGTCATCGGAAGACGTTTGAGAAGCGAATCGGTTCGCTCATTAACAGCTTTTACGTAATGCAATTAGCAGGCCTCGCCTACCGTTCGCGGCTCCGTCTTTGATATGTTTGCCGCTCTAATGGGCGCGGCTGTGTATCCTGCACCTGCATTTTTTTCGCGCGCGACAAAGCTATCGAGACACGCTTGAAGAAATATCGCGATTGGCGACGAGAGACAGACAGTGCGTGGCTTAAGTCACCAGGATCATTGATTTACAGCTGGTAGCGACCGTCAATAAATAGTAATCCCTCACAGTTGACAAATTTTCTGGTTAAGTTTCACAGATCTCACACGCCCCAAACGGCCCACATAAATTTTTGTGTTAATTTAACGTAATATGGATATATGTTAAATGGAGACACAAATACTGTATTAATATTTTAACGCAAAATAAATGCAAACTTAAATTTTGTGTAAAATTAACATACTTTAATGTAAAAAATAATAAAATATATATATATATTAAAAAATAAAAACTCAACATTTTTTCTGTAAATTTTAACAGATAAATCTTGTCACTAATAAAACAACATATTTATTGTGTAACATTAAAAATAGATGCATATTCTGTTATTTTTACATCTCTTTTTAGTTGTTTTAATAATTTAACATTTAAGTTTAATTAATATAACAGCAATATGTTAAATTAACACATGAATATGTTAAATATTTAACACAACAATTTTAATGGGGATCAATTTTAACAAGAAAACAAATTTTCCTACTGTGCTATTTCCTCCCCTTTATTCTCGTCTTTTCGTCTCTGTTTATACATGATGTTTCAGGAGGAATGGTCAGTATTTTACGACATGATTGTACACATCATTTTAAGCAAAAAAAATTCGTATAAACATGTGTCCTATTCTGGACGGTTATAAAGATATAGCGTGTTCAGTCTTAAGAACGAATACATTTATAATTTAATATAATCAAATTTCTATGAAACAATTACGTTATATTTTTAAGCTTACAATAAATTTGAATATTTAATATTAATTAATAAACAATAATGTCAATTAATAATAATATTTTGGCATAAGTGAATATAAGGCATTTTAATTATAGCACAGAAACCAGAAATTTCAAAGTAACACTGGACTTATCAAACGTGATCTAATGTTTACATTCGTATCTATGGTAAAAAGAATTGGCAAAAATTTAATGTAATTGTTTTATAATATTTGATTCTAAATCAATCTAAACAATCTAAAACAACCAGTTAAATGTATTCGTTCTTATAAGATTGAACATGTTGCATCTTTATAACTGTCCACAATAGGACACATGTTTATACGAACTTTCTTGCTTAAAATGACGTGTACAATCATGTCCTAAAATATTGACTATTTTCCTCCTGAAACACCTTGTATCTTTAATATTCGCTTGAATACTCTAAAATCCAAGATTCGTTCGATGAAAATGATACTATAATAAAAATGTATCGCACCGACTCTTTGGTTGTATAAATGTAAAAAATGTAATACGACTTATTTTTTGAGATTTTTAATATCACGAATCATTTTTCTTGAGATTGTGGCTCGACAAATCAATCAAGATACTTTGTACTCGCACGTTATAAAAGTATAGCACTCTTGTTTGATCGCGTGAGTCAACACTCGGCATCCTCGCTTTACCACTGATCCTCAAGGCAAGTCGCTCTCGTAAAAGCCGCGATTTCTAAATACGTCGCTGATCGAACGCATCATTAACATGATGTAATATCTTCGTCGTAACAACACTCGTTTACACAAAACTCCTCGACGATATCTGCGAGTCGCGTAATAATATTTGCGCATCTTCACACGGCAGCATAATGCTACCGCGTGTGCAATGTTTACTTTCAAACTAGTTTCTAGTGGAAATTTATTTCAAAAAATACATCAAATTGTTGCGAAACATACGTATATATTTTACGAATAAAATTGCACAGGCAGATATAGAAAAGAATATAGATGTAAGAGCTTGAAAGTAAGCTCGAGTTTACACAAGTTATAAATCGATCGCACGTTTCATCGCTTTTTTCCCGAGTCTAGACCAATTATTTCACGATGAAAAATGGGTCGTGACGTGTCACGCGACGAGTTAGATTTGAAAAAAATTAGGACGCGAGGTCTAAATAAAGTCCGTGGACATAGGAGCGGTCGGATCACTTTGCGATAAAATTCTTATCGATCGCGTCGAATTAACAAAAACATTCTCGCCCCATAAAACCTTGTTGCAAAAGGCATAAAATATCCAAGAAAAATAAACATTCTGCGAGCGCATGCCTTTTCATACAAAAATAAAATAGAGGATTGTATATTTTGCGCGAAAAACGAGGTCGAGCAAAATGATGACTCGCAAGAAAGCGACCACCCTTTAAAATATTGATTTGCGTCGACCTGATGTTGGAAGAGATAGCGGTACCGCCATCTTCTCCGTCTTGTCCTTCGTCCTGCTGCATACATTTCGATTTTTCTTCGACATAGAGCTCTCGTAAAACATAAAAAGGAGAGGATGTCCCGATTATGTCGCCGCTCTCGTAACCCACTTTCGCTGTTCTATTACGAGGAGATCCTCGTCTCATCTTCCGTCCTATCTCAATGAGTTTTCATGAGAAACTGGCAATAGGCCATAATCATATTATTATTTGTATTATTATTAGAATATGCAAGATGCAAGTCTACAAATAAGAAAAATTTTACTTCGAAAACATGCATGGAATGTTATCATACAAATCTCTGCTATATAAATTGAAAAATTACAACAGTTTAACACATTTTAGAAAACTGAAGAAAATGGAAATATGGATTTCCATAAATATGCCGTATTTTTTTGCACAAGTTTCGTTTCGCGAAAACGTAATTATATACATATCTCACGTGCATCTGTAACATAATGCGTATGCATACTTCGTGTTCAGAAAAATGAGAGCGATGTCTGATATGTTATACCAAGGTATATAGCGTCTACTAAGGAGATGAAACCTACGCTTGGTCAAACGGAACGGGCGTGACTCATGGGTCGAATGAATGAGTCAATACGGTCACCATTACGTGAATATACCCTCGTTACCCTACATTTCTAGACCCTTCAGGGAAATTGCCCGTCAAACATCACGAAGGACACTTAAAGTATTCATTATATCGTTTTACATTATCATTACTCGCGAAGATTTGGTCCTAATTCTTTACTGCTAGTATTTCTTTTTACGTGTGAAAAACATCGCGTACGAAGAAAAGAGCGACAGTACGTTTATAATTATAAATCAATCGCGACACGTATTTTGATGTTCGACACACGCGAGGCGAATAATTAACGAGAACTTGTAAATTTACATCAGCAAGCGCGTGTACGCGCATACATACTATGGGTGAATCGTGGATGGAATATTATTGCTTGTTAACATTAATAATAATCTAATACTAAAAAAATAAATTATCTTACAATTAGTTAGACTGTAAAATTACGGCGTAATTTGGCTACTAGCCATAATATATATTTTAGTTTCAAGGCGTATTTTAGTAAAAGCGGTCACGTTAAAAATCCGGTTGCAACATCTTGCGTGTTTTTATATAGAGTTTATTTTTATAGGAAAAAATTGTTTTTGTTGTCTATAAATATTGAATGTGTATCTAGATCTACAAAAGATCACAAAAAGAATAAAAAAATTTACTAAATCCAGCCTTATTTAATTAAAATTGATAATTCTCGATCGGAGTAAAGTTATGTAACTTTTTCTGCAGAAGCATTGCATACAATTGCGTCAATTTCTCAGGGAACTGAATTAATATGAATAGCGATGAAATAATAAGATTCAGATCTATCGTGTACTCTAACAACGTCTCTGATAACACAATGCAATTTTTGTTTCAGGTCCACGCTAAACACGAGGAGAAGACGGAGAGCAAATCAGTATACAGAGAATACAATCGGGAATTCTTGCTGCCGAAAGGAACCAATCCCGAGAGCATTAAGTCTTCCTTGAGTAAGGACGGTGTCCTTACCGTGGAGGCGCCTTTACCAGCGATCGGAGCGGGCGAGAAGTTAATCCCGATCGCGCATCAGTAAACTCGTGCAACGAAAATCGATTTCTCATTTCCTGTCTCGAACTCTTCCCGTTCCAACTACCATTCAACTTACCCAACCTGTGGACCTTTTCCGTAAGTTTTTCTTTTTCATATCCTTTTCTTTTACAATTCCCTACAGTATCAAACTTACCTATTGTTATAGAGATACGAGTCGATTTATGGTATTACGCGCGAGAAAGTTTGACCAATTTTAACTAAGAATAACCGCGTCAAGTAATGCGATTTTCATTAGTCTAAAAAAAAAAAAAAAGAAAATCAAACGTAGAGATCAATGTAAAGTGCTATAAAGATAAATATTCAGATAATGTTTGATATAAAATATTTTCCTTTTTCATACGAGCAGCTTTATTCCTTTGATACACATGGTATTTCATCTTCCCTCGTAGAGAAATGACGTAACTTTTTCAGAAAGATGTGCATTGCCTTTTTTGGAAAAATATATTTTAGTTATTTTTTTTTTTTTTTTTTTTGCGAGAAGCTGTGAGCTATATACTGTGCTTACTTGTGCACCGCGCATCAACGAATCAAAACTATTACAAATTCATGGAAAGGCGATTGTTTGTAATGGTTAACTTATATATGTTAGTTTAGGTGTACGTTAAAAAGACTATAACACAATGCTTAGTGTGTGTATATACATAAGCATTATATATTGATATTATTTATGAATATTTTAATATTTTCGAAATATTTGCGCATAATATTTAAAGGCAGACACAAGTTTAAATAAAAATCAATGAGAAAATTTACATACAATTTATATTTCCCGAACAAAGAGGAATATCCAAAAAAACATTCCATATCCTTCACCAAACAATAAATATGGAGTGAGTAGAAATATGCATATAAGAGAAATTTGTAACAATTTAGAGTGTACTATTGTTAAATTTTAGTTAACAATAGTATTTCGATTGGACATTGATAACAAGATATATATTATCATACATTTTTAATGCATCTTTATTAACAAAATATTTTTTTATATATATATATTTAAATCTCTTACGTTAAATTATTATAAAATTGTTGCACAAATGTTTACATTGTTGCTTAAAATATAAGAGAATTTAAACATATTTGAGAATAAATAATATTACACGATTGACTTTTGTATTCACATTATCTCTAGGAAAAAAGAGTATTTAACGATAAAAAAATATTAAATATAATCATATATATATAAAATTTTTACGATAGGCAATCTGTTCATTATTATAATCGATATGAATCTATATGTGATTATATCGACACGTATGATGTATGTATAAAATAGCAGAAATTTAAAAATGTTCATGAATTGTACAAGATATATATATATATATATATATATATATATATATATATATATATATATCATATGTCAATATATCAATTGTATGATATATATATATATATATATATATATATATATATATATATATATATATATATCATACAATTGTCATGGATCTATAGTTTTTTGTTTCTGCTTGATAAAAACGTATTTTATCTCTTAGATTTATATACAAGATTATAATACGAAAAAACGTATTATCTTTTATCATTTTGGCTTTTTTCGAATTATGGTAAAAGTGATAAAAAACATGTTATTCTTACGTTATCTACTTATCGATAAAAAACGTACCAACAAAAGTTTAGTAAATAACGTACAATAAATTGAGACTGGAAAAACTATATATATTACGCGACTTTGCTGCGATAGAAAGGGGTCAGTCTCATATATTGATAAAATTACATGTTGCAATATAAAACATATTTTTGTTAGGTTTGTATCTAACTAGCATTCACGTAACATGTTTATCATGTGATAAAAGAAAAGCACGGTTAAAATTTTTATATACTCGGGACTTCGGCGGAAAATAGTGGCGCGTCCGATGCGGTAAACGTTGGCGATTTACCTTCTCTCGCGATGCGCAACGCTTGATGAACCGACACGGTGTCGAGTTCCTTTTGATTCGGTTTCTCGTTATCAAGACAGATATCGGCAGCTCTCTTACCAAACGGTTCCAAAACTTTGACTCTATAATCCACTATCGTCGATACTGGATTACCTGTCAATCTTAGATGCTCCAGACAAGGTAGATGGCCGATGTGTTTTACCTCCTCGATCTTCTCGATGCGATTGCAGCTTACGTCCAATCCCTCCAATGAGTACAACTTTGAGAAGCTAGCGAGTGATGTTAATTTGTTCTGCGACAAGTCGATGTACACGATATAGCCGAGTCTTGTGTGAAGATCATCCGGCAGATTGGTAAAGTTATTCGATGCTAGGTACACTTGAGACAATCTCGGCAATAACGTAACGTTGGAAATCTCGGACAAGTGATTGTTGTTTAAAGTCAGACATTCTATATGCGGCAACAATTTAATCGCTTCATCTATGACTTCTATGCGATTATCACTGAGATCCAAATGTGTCACTTTTAACCACACATGAGAATCATTAGCATTTATGATATTTTTATGAACCTCTTCGCACATGGCCAATTCCACAATGTTTCTTAGCTTGGTATTAGTAACTTTTAGTGTAGTCACGGTATCTCGAAGATTTCCCATATTATAGATATTATCCACAGGATATCGATCAATCGTCAGATATTGCACATTTTTGAAGGTGGATAATTCTATCGACAATGCAGATGAATAAATATTACTAGTTTTATAAGGCTCCAAACTTCCCTCAATTGTGAGACTAGTCAAGTGGGAATTAAAGTCCAAAACGTGACTAAAGTCATATTTTTTATCCACAACTTCCATAGATGGACACGGTTGTTTTAATCTCTCGCTAATTGCATACAGCTGAAAGTAAATAGGAACATTAGTATCTTTATAATAACAATTTGTGCCAATTCAAAATTATATAGACTATATTTAGCACCTGTACAGGATTGAATTTATAGCTTGAAGTCTGTAGCAGAGCATCGCCACTCGTAAAGAACTCCAAGGCCATACTTTGTAATAAAAAGTATATATCATATACGTGTAAGTCTAAGAATACAGCCAATTCTCTTGGCATTGCCTTCTTCAAATAATTATAAACACAATTGAGATATATCTCGAGACTCTGCCTGCGCTTCTCCACAAATGCTTCGCATTTGTTACCGATGAGTTTCTTCGGCGGTAAAATATCCTTTTCGACGCAATGCTCTGAAACGAGCTTCTCGTGCAATTCCGCAAATTCATTGTATCTTGAACACAAGAGGAGAGCTATATATTTTTTCCGCTCAACCATTCTCTGTAGTCTTGCGTTAATTAGAATAAAAAAGCGCGTAGAATTTCGAGTAAAAATGAATAATTGTCAGTGTTACCTGTGTCTCACAGTCCATTTGATCGACGCGATCCCGATCTCGATGGAGTAATACGTGACTCCGTCCACCGTGTCAACCGACGGTATTTTCAAACGTACGTTTTCCTGGTTCGACAGCAGACACGCCATTATTGTTCCGATGCGGGGTCTCGGTTCGTTTATACGTGGCAAAGCGATTTCGCGCGACAATCAGGGACCGAGAGGTTATCCCTCCGCGTAAGATCGCGCGATCTCTCCGGACTCACACAGCATAACCCGATGCTCATTTAGGGACGGAGTCTGCGATATCGGTGCATCGAGTTCTACGTATCTCCGCCTACTGCTTATCACTCTCGTTGCGACGTTGATTGACGTTTATTTATTCCAAAACCGTGGACTGTATTTCTGTGACACGGGAGTGCGCGTCTTTTGACATCTTTGACAGTTGCGAACAGCTGCGGAGACACTGCTGTCATCTGGCGGCGAAGTATCGCGATTTCGCGCGAAAACGCCGCGAACGACCGCTAGATGGCGTTTCGTGCGTCGTTCGCACGCTTTGCTTGATCTGTCGTCACAGTTCTGTAACCGGCGCGGTAGTGGACGGCAATTATGTTTAAACTGTGGTACTTTGTCCTCGAAGAGGATGGGAATTCATAGAGGAAGAAGAAGAAGAAGAAGAAAAAGGAGTATGTACCTACTTCTTATATCGCGTTTTTTTCTTCATTCGTATTTTTACTTGCTCGTCTTTCTTGTCTTCTCCGAACATCAATCTATTTTCTCGCTCGTGCGGAAAGCACGACGCCATAACTTGAGTTATGAAGCGCGGGAATGTCCTTGGACATAGGATTCTGTAAAGCACAACTTTATTAGAGAAACTAGAGATACTCGAGTAGGTCTATACTTTATATATGTCATTAATATAGATATAGTTTTATAAAAGGTAAAATGAAAAAATTCATGTATGTGTATATGCATCTTCGTAAAATATTCCTGCACATATATAATCATATATTTTTTAATAGCATTTTTTGGCTAATATATGTATACATACATACATACATATATATATATATATACATGCATGCATTTTTTCATTTTACATTTTTATATTATTGACGATCTATATATATATATATAATTTTATTAGGATATGACACAACAAAAATTATTGATACAATTTTTTTTTCATTGAATTTCCCAAAATATTGATAGCTACAACAGGATAATGTGAATAAATTTTGTCAATCAATTGAAAATTTCTTTTGTGATGACTTTCGAAAAAAATTTGGTTCAATAAATATTGAATATAATTTACCAACGTATTGTTTGATAATGACTCAACACTTCTGTGCGAGCGAGGAACCTTTTTTTAATCATATTTCGTTATATCATGAGAATTTATCGGCGTTTCACCGATAAGACGTCCGCCGAAAGAGAGAGACAGAGAGAAAAAGAGAAAGAGAGAGCAAGAAAGTGAACGAACGAGTATCCTCAAATATTGTGCATACACACAAAGTGCGTGCACGACTTTGCATGCTTATCTCGAGCGACCACAGATTACGAGAAAGAGGCGCATATTCAGCTAGGAAGGAAATTCGTGTTTTCCTAACGCAGGGGCAGATCGTGCTGCCACAAAATGAGCTCGCTCGCTCATTCATGGCAGCTCTCATTGGCAACAACCTGTTGCCGCAGTGGCGTAACCGGAGATTTCCTATTGGAGGTGCTACGTGTCAGAGACGACACGGTTGATTACAGATTAGATGCACAAAGCGTCCTCGAATTAGCAGGGAATAAATATATAGGGAGTTACGTACTTCTTGGGAAATCAGATACGATTTCTATAACGTCATCAAGACGTAAATAATTCTCTAACTATGAATCATGAAATTTTCATTTTGTTTTATTTGACTTGAACTGTTGTAAAATTTAATTTGAAATATGTCGCATTAAAATTTCTATAACGTTAAAGTTTGTCAAAATTAATTATTTTAAATTTTACAAGAAATAATTCTATCTAGTTGGAATTGTAATAAATATTGATGTATATTTATATATTTTTAATTCTAAAAAGGATTTAAAACTGAAGGTATCTTATTGTTTCTAAAGTTACTATATATTTAAAAATTACGAGAAATTATTTTAAAGATATGTTCTATATAATATCTATACATAGAGAGAGAAATTTCTCTCAGAATTTATACTTGAAAATCATGGTAATCATGGGACAATATAATATTGGAAGAATTTTATAAGAGTTTCTCTGATTAATATTTACCACATAAGAAATATATTCGATTAATATTACTATGTACATATTAATATTTTTTATTGTGATAAATATTAATCAGAGAAACTTTTATAATATTCTTCCAACACCATATTGTCCCACGATTACCATGATTTTCAGGGTAAATTCTAAGAGAAAATTTCGAATTTTTTTCTCTAATAAAAAAGACGAATAAATATTTCAATGTAACTATAAATTTCTTATTGTTAGTCAATTAAAGACTCGAAATTGAAAAAGGAGAAACGTTCTGTCAGCGTAATTTATACTATTGAATAATGACAATGTTGCATTCGGAACAGAATATTGTGCACTTTTATAAAAAAAATTGTCATTAAAAAAAATCTTTAGTTCCCACGTTTTTGGCCAAGATATCGATCGAGGCTTTCCGGCTCTCCCTTTAATTACGCCACTGCCAGGTTGGATGCTGCGTCAGGAGCAATGGCGGCTTACCTGGCTGGCTATGCTCGCCGCTATCCCCCTCTCTTCATTTCCCCTCACCTTCGTCGCGTTCCTCGGGGGCAAGCCGACGAACCTGTTGCCCGTTCTCATCCAGTATCGTGTCGGTTTCGTCCTTATGCGGTTCGTGTGCTCTCGCGGCGCGCGCGCGCGCGCGCTCAGGTGTGCGTGTGTGCGTGTTCATTGAAAAAAACGCGGCGGAAAACGCGTGCCGCGTACATGCGGGAAAAAAAGTTGTCCTCGGGTGGCCGCCAGGTACGATCACGATCATCGAGAGAACTTCCTCTTCTCGACTCGCGCGTCGACGCGTCATCCGGAGTATCCGCGCGCGCTTTCTCGAGCGTTTTCATCATCGCCGATCATTGTTCGAAACATTTTTCCGAAAATCGGCGACGAGTCTTTGCTTCTGAACGAATACCAGCGGTAAACAATGCCGCGTGTTTTCGCGTCGATTTTTTGGAGTATCGATATATATTATCGATCGCGTGACCATTTGTTCGAATGTACGATGATCTTTTTAAACGTTGGCTAAGGCATTTCTTAAATTTCAATGATCGCTTCCTCCAAAGAGTTTGCGAAATCTACGTTATTATTTCTCTTCTGGATATCGCTGCGAAAAATCTGGCGAACGAAGCGAGAAATGTAGCTTCGTTGCTGACAGGAGATTTATTGACAATTCGAGAGAGAGAGTTCAGTGCGTTCGCTAAAAAAAAAAAAAAAAGATTAATCGCGTGGGAAGTGTGCGTATTGAATGAAGTAAGTGCAGTGACATACAAAGTAGATAGTGGATTATACCTTTCACGATCGGTAAAGACGTCGATCTGACGACCACATTCCAGAGGACGCGTCCGTTTCTTCGTTATTTTAAACCAAGGACGGTGAGTTTCAATGATTACAGCTTGATCAATCCGCCCATGATAGACGTACAAATCTATCCGGTTGTCGTAAATGTTCTTCGTCAGCGTCTGAAACACAGCGAACGAGATTAATTCAAACAAATCGACGTTAATGACAATGTAATGCAATTTCTGTCTTCTTTTTTTGTGCGCTAGATTCGCGGATGACAACCTGTCTCTGATTATACAGAAATATGTTATCAATGTAATTAGTACAGCAGTGTCTAATTTTCGTAATTACGTAAGACAGTGGTTTTCGTTATACGGAAAGCGAAAAGAAACGACGCTTCTTTCTGTGTTTTTAACAAGATGTGACTAAAAACGCGGACTGTCAGAATACAAAATAAATGTTGCGATGGCTTTTGTGATTCATAAGCATTCTGGTAAAGAGCTACGCAGATAGATATATTTCGGCTGTGGGCGGATTCCGGCATTTTTGCCACGTCATTGGTACCGACGTGACATAGAAAAAGGTCAGAAGATCAGAAAAAAAAAGATGCTCGTAAGGAGAAAATTATGCAAATGCAATTCTTAGTCGTGGACGAATCAAATTGTCACGCGCTGGAATGCGCTCTGAAGTTTAAACAAATTTAAAAGTTTATACATTATCATGCGCATTACTGTAGCACTGATGAAGGAAACGAAAGGCTTCTGGAGCACATCAAATCTTTCGCTAGTAATTTTTTCAATATTTTGTATCTTAAATATTTGACTTGAATTTTTTCTGACATAACTGTTCAATATAATTTAAAAGTATATTTTTTTATTATAGTAGAAAGAGGGAGAGAAAAAGAGACAAAAAGAGAGTGAGAGAGAGAGAGATGTAATTTAATTTTAAATATTTTATTGTGCAATTTAATCTTTTATTATCGATTTCGCATATCGATATAAAATTTCATTTATTTCATGAACGAGCTTTTCCGATATACGCGTATTTATTTCCTCAATTTCTGAAAAATTTATTTCACGAATATCTCCTTTCTCTTTGCCTATATACAAGGTGTATCTAAATAAGTGCGAAAAATTTTAGGAAATGATTCTTTGTCAAAAATTATAGGGAGTTTCTTATAAAAAGATTTACATCCCTCTCTCTGAGGAGTTACACTTTTCTAAAGAGAGAGGTAAAAATTAAATTGTTTTTTCTCAAATTTCAGACAAATTAAAAAAATAAAAATCCACCAAGTTTTGATGTTAATTTGTCTGAAATTTGAGAAAAAAAAAATAAAAACTTAATTTTTACCTGCCTCTTTAAAAAAGTATAACAACTCTTCAGGGAAGGATATAAGAGTATATGTTTATATAAGAAACCCCTCTTAATTTTCGACAAAGAATCATCTCTTAAAATTTTTCGCACTTATTTATATATACTCTGTATATAATACATATATATATATATATATTTTTTTTTGTTGAAAAGGCGCAAGTTGTAATTTGCGAGAACTGTTAGTTAAAATAATGACGCACGCACATGTCCGGCACAGAACAGTGCCCTTCTGTGGCTTTAAATTTAATATCGCCGTCTTTCTTGCAGCTCTTCGTTTCCGATTACGTACTTGGAAGAAGAGAGACAGAAGGAGAGAAGAACCAGGAGAGGCTACTCCAGCGAACGAGAGAACAGAGGATGCTGGATGCCGTGAGACCGTTCGTCGAAGCAATAGCCGGGATCGTAGCGGAGGTGAGTGCCCGCTTCTTTCTCTTCCGCTTGGAATGTTGCGTTGTTTCTCATCTCCCGTATCGAGGAGAAGCCCTTCACGTTCGATTAGAGCTCAACGATACCCGTTATAATAAGTCCTTATTTTTCTTTTTTTTAATTTTTTTTTTCGATTTTTTTTTTTGCCGAGAAAGTCAGTCAAAGAACACTGATCCGTCTCGTTTCGTCGTGAGAAATAGCTCGCGTTATATACGAGCCTCTTTGAATGAAGTTCGCTGCTTTCACAGAAGTCGGTTAATCTTCGCGCTGACGGCTGCTCCATAAATCATCTTGTTTAATTCGAGTCTTTTAAATTTCGATTGAGCTTTGATCGAGTGATCTAAAGTATTTTCCGGCATTTCGCGTGCGTGCATAGTTTTCCGTCTCTCTCGTCTCTTAGTAATTTGACGATCGAAGAGCACTATGTATATGTTGTACATATATATACAGAAGCCCATTGCAGTTCGCCGATTTCTCGGTGCAGCGAAATTTGATTAAAAGCAAAGTGCAGTTGCGCTTTGCGTAAAATAACGCAATTAAGCATATCGAACGTGGTTGAGCAAAGTGTAATTTACACCCGAGCGCGTCCGAAATCGATGAGAAATGTTCCTTGTTTCGCTCAAGCTCATTTGAAATATAAGTAATTGAACAAAAGAGAAATTATGTGCATTTCAAATATTCATTATACTACGAAAAAAGAACACTGACCACATTGCTAAAAGCAGTGGAAAAGAATTTATAAAAATATAATTTATCCAACGTTTTATGTTCATAAACAATTTATTTGTTTATCATGAATTAAATAAAACGTCACAACAAAGTTATCAGGTTGATTTAATTTAATTTTGTTAGTATACATTTTATGATATGTGTATAAAGTTTATACATATAAATTGTAATTCTCTCTACTTCTATTTTCAAATATGAATTTAAAATTCATACTGTGAGTTGTTGCTATACTGCCGGAATTTATTTCATATATTCTACATAACTGATGCATATACGATAAGTAAAGAAACCACAAAGAGAGAGAGAGAGAGAGAGAACGGAGGAGAGTTTTTTAATTATAGATGCAGACGTTAATTGCGTACTGTAATATCATTCTATTGAAAATAAAAGTGTTGAAAATTAAAAAAAAAAAATAATTCTTATATATAAATTATACAGGGTGTATGTAAATAAGTGCGACAAATTTTAAGAGATGATTCTTTGTCGAAAATTAAAGGGTTTCTTATATAAACATATATTCTTATACCCTTCCCTGAGGGGTTGTTATACTTTTCTAAGGCAGGGAAAAATTAAATTTTTTTTTCAAATTTCAGACAAATTAAAATCATGAAACTTGGTGGATTTTTATTTGTTTAATTTGTGTGACATTTTTTTGAGAAGAAAAATAACTTAATTTTTACCTCTCTCTTTAAAAAAGTGTAACTCCTCAGAGAGGGATGTAAATCTTTTTTTATAAGAAACACCCCTTAATTTTCGACAAAGAATCGTTTCCTAAAATTTTTCGCACTTATTTAGACACATCCTGTATATTACGACGATAAATGTGTTTTTATGTTGTATTTCGAACCTCGCAAGTTTTCCTCATTCATGGTGTAACTTCTTTCGTGACATAATGCAACGCATTCATGTGAGACACGTTACGGAAATCACACACGTTACGGAAGCCGATCGGGAAATCGGGAATTAGTCTGCCGGAAAGTTATGTACGAAATGAAGCTTTTATCATGAGTCACGAAGCATACGATCGATAAAAGGTGACGTAAGATATCTAACGCAAATATACGATCGCGTATAATTTTAAAAACTTTTCTCGAGCACCCTTTCAGTGGAAAAATTATATTCAAAGAGCTGTACGAAAGCCTTCCTTTATCTCGAGAAAAAGCGATATTGTTGGATATTTAAAAGAGAAAGAAAGGAGTGAACCAGGGTTGGGCAGATATGTATTTTAAAGTCTCTGAGATACGTATTTAAATATGTATCTTATTTAAATATCGAATAATCGAGTATTTCGTAATTAATTATTTAATTTAAATATATTTAAATGTGTTTATGTAATTACATATATATTATTATTATTATTTTATAAAGTTTAAAGTTCAAATAAATAATTTTATCTTTCAAAGTGTTAAAATTAATTTACTTTTGATATTATTTTTATATACATAATTCTACCGTCAGTCTATATTATATTTATTATTAAAATAATTATAATAAAATTATCTATTATTATTATTATTATTTAAAAAATTTCATTTTTTAAATAATAGTAGATAATCTTTTTGTAATTACTTTAATATGAAGTATACAGTATACTTTCATATGAAGTATATAATCAGAAAATTAAAAAAAAATTGTATTTAAAAGTATTTATAAATGTATTTAAATAAATCTCAAAACCAAAGTATTTCAATAGTATTTAAATATATATGTCAAACAGTATCTTGTATATTTAAATATTTTATTATTTATTATTTATTATTTTTTGTTTTATTTAAATATTTTGTTTCGAAGTATCTGCCCAACCCTGGAGCAAACAATGTTCGTGCAAACAACGGAGTGTTTAAAAAAACTCGTAAATGGATAGTGAGCGAATTAAAAAGAAAGAGAGCGAGAAAGAGAAAAAGTCGAGATATCTTGCATAGTGCAAACGTTGCGTCCATATCGATATAAGAGTGCCGTTAACACGACAATTCCGAAGTCCGAACGTTAAAAGGAGAATCCTTCTGTTCGCGCAGTTCGCGCTCCGGCAATAACTATAAGCCCCTGCACTCGACAGCCTCCTCCGTGCATTCAGTATGCACGCTCGACTGCAGCCAGACGACTCACCATCTCGTTTCACTTTGATGTTGTGACCGCGCTGCATTCCTTCCTTCTCTCCTTTACCATCGCGTCCCCGTTTACCCGTTTTCTTTTGTACCGCTCTTCTGCATCTCTTCTCGAAGAGAGCCACTCTCTCTCTCTCTCTCCCTCTATTTTTGTTATACAGTACTTGTTCAGTGTTGCACACACAAAGAAAACGCCATAACGCGCGTGAGATGAGGTCATACTGAGGGAAATGTCGAGGGACATATCATGCACGCGTTCCCTGCCAAAACTAAAAGTTTTCCGTTGGTTTTACATCCCTTGTGTTCGCGCAACGACCGCCCCACAATTTATCATGTGATAATGCTTTTTCGCAAAATAATACGTCCGCATGTGCGCTCTATTTTCTCGTTCCATCAACATCATTTATTAAATATATTCCTGCCTCTCATTTTCATTGATTCGCTCACTTCTCCTGAATTATTCACAAAGGTAATTTGATAATATTCTATATAAATATAATATATATTCGAATAAATATACCTACATAGCAAAGAGAGTTATTTTCAATACGTATCGATTTAACGGAATGACCTCGGAAAGGAACTGCAACTTACTTAACAACAAATTCTTTATAGCGGATATATATATATATATCGCAAGATATCACACAATTTCCCTCGTTCGTTTCGTTTTATTTTATATAAATGTAGCTCGCGAAATATACACCCGGCGTACCGAGAGTGCACACGACATTGTCGTTTTTGTCGGAATTGAACGAGACAGAAGTCTCTCCTCGTATCGGCGCCACGTGGCTACTTTCTCGAGTGCACTCGATTGCAATGTGCACGCACATTCGAGCCCGGCGAAAGTATCATGGGGTGAGAGAGAATCCGTCCATTCCCTCGCTTCCCTTGACTTTACTCTCTTTCCTCTCTCGTTTTTTTTTTTTCAAAGCTTCGATCTCTTTCTCTCTTTATTTGAACCCTCGACTTTACCTTCTCTCACTGTGATCGATTAAAGTTTCGATGGAAGCCTCATTTCTCACTTTCGAATTCCAAGTGCGCCTTGGAATATCGATCTTCAGGTTTGGACTTTTTTTATACGATTCGCTTAAGTAAAGTAAGAGGGATACATAGAATCCCTCGAATTGCTCGATGCAATCGGATTCCATGAGTTATTTCTTAAATCTTCAATTTCCTTCGCCTCGCTGCCGCGCGTTCCCATGAAACTATAGTTATGGCTCATCGAGCAAGATATTTTGATATATGTGTCTTCAATATTTTCCAAATTTAAATCAAAATGTTTATTTTTATTAAATGGATAAGGGTAAAACGAGAGATATACAATTTTATTGTTACGTTCGGAAATGAAATCGGAGCGTGCCCCAAATTGAATCGACATCGATATCTTAAAATGGAATGTAAATAACGAAACTATCTGTCTAAATTGTGCTATTTTCAAAATCTTCTCAAATATCTTTACAAAAATAAAAAAAACATTTTTTTTTAATTTAATTCTATCATATTTCACTGCCAACTTGATAAAAAAGCCGTATCGTTATCGAAGCTCAAAAGTTGCATGAGAATAGATGAGAATTTTTTTAAACGTTTAATAAAACAAAAGATTCTTGTACAGTATCCTTCACACAATAATAATAGTATTCCAAGTAAGAAAATTGGACGTAGCATTATATAGAAAAGTTTCTTTGCTCGCTATATTTCTCCTTCCTAGCTCGTCCGTATCTAGGGACCAGTGAAACAATGAGAAAAACGCAGCTAAAGGAAGGAAAAACGCTTCTTTTTCTCGTGACTATATCTCGGCGTAATGCTATCCTTCATTTTTATATAGTTTTCGCGGTTTCCGCTTTTCTCCGACGGAGGAATTTTTCTACCTGCAATTTGACTCGTGGAAAGATACTCGCCAATCTTGAAATCATTGAGCGAAAAATTAACTGTGATACAACTTATATTATAATTTATAGTCCATTTAAGAACCTGCATAAAGATACCTTGTATTTACGGATAGGAAAATTATAGAAACAGGAAATAGCACGTGCTACTAATTTCTTGAATCTTTTAAACTCGACATGAAGAAAGTTCTGAAATAAGTCATATTATAAGCAATCAAAACGCTATTAAAGCTATAAGAAAAATAAAATTAAAGACATTTAAAAAATCCTTTGAAAACCCCATTGAGAAACTTATATTTTCTATTAGTATTCATTGAATTGAAAAGATTGAATGTAAAAGGAACCATCATTGATTATGATTATAATTATTTGCAATTCTTCATTATTTTGCTATTTATAAAAAGGAACATTGATTGAATGAATCTATTCAAAATCGTATTCCGTGTTTTCTCGTGCAATTATTCGTGAATATCACTATTTAAAACTGAATTAGAGGAACAAAATTATTTTGTCCAAATGACGACGATGAGAAGCATTTTCACGAATCGGATAAAATTGCAGCAGCAATGGGCGAATATTTTATTTTATTCTCTTTTATCTATCTTTTATCACTGTAGCTCATCCTGTATATATTACAAGCGCATTTACAACGCGGCTGACTTTCAAAAAAAAGGAAAAAAGGCAGTTTCGACATTATTCATGATATCTCAAAAATTCATGAGAAAACGTAAGATCTGAATGTGCGAAGCAATTTGGACGTTTAACTACTGACATTTTTAACCATTTGATAATCACAAAAGTGTAATTTTTTAAACATAGATAGATGGTAGATGGACATTTAAACGAATTTTCCTTTAAAAAAGTTATGAGTTAATCAAAGAAAACATTAGATCAATCTACAAATTTATACATGCGTATATTTTTGAGAAAGTTTTATACAAGATAAATTATAATTAATTTTTTTAATTCAATATAATTTAATAATTAATAATTTGGCTCTTGTAAATTAAAAAATTATTAATAAGAGATAGGCCAACTAAACGAGCAAAAAATTGTTGGATGTTAAGTAATTTTATTTTATTATATAATAATTGGAAGATAAACGTTTTGACTGTATTTAGTCTTTTTTAACACACAAAATTAAAAATAAACGTGATGTCATGTCTGTGTATAGTTCAATTCAGTGGTTATGACGAACGATTACAAATTATAATCATATATAAAATAAATCGTTCGTCATAACCATCCTACTTACGAATTTAACTATATATAGACATAACATCATGTTTATTTTTAATTTTGTGTATTGAAGAAGACTTTTGAGTAGAGTCGAAACGTTTACACCTTTCAATTATTGTACAATAAAATAAAAATTACTTAACATCCAAAAATTTTTTACCAGTTTAGTTGACTTATCTTTTATCAATAATTTATATTATTAATAATTTATTGGCAAATTGACGCAAATAGATTTTTTTTTGTAGAATTGCAATGCTTAAAAATTTTGGTCCGCGTGAAACGTCGCGTAAAAAATCTTGATAAATTCATAACACGCGTCGTTAACCGCGAATCGTGTACCGCGAAAAAGTCGGCGCTGAACAAAATCAATCGATTTTGCGGGCGTACTCTCCGCTAAATTGCGGTAGCGGACGCGAATGGCGTGGGTGATGCATCGCCGGCAATATCCACCTGTTTTACGTGAAATACGAAAGGGAGCTCCGCGCGGTTCCTCGATATTGCTCACTGTACTGAATTATGGGAGCGTTGCCTTCTCGACCACCCGAGTGCATGAATATTGCCTTCCATCTCTTCGCCGATTGATTCCCTTACGTTGTTCGTCATCGATATTCTTAGACGCGCCGGACATTGGCTGCACGCTTCGCATCATCGGCCCGTTTTTCTCATCTTATGCATTCTATTATGCAACATATAATAGTGCAATTATATACGCGAGTTAGTAATATGTCCCCAATATTTCATACGTAATATATTTATTATGATGTCGAAGATGGGAACCAGAGTGTCTAGCGGTCAGGGAAATATGGAAAACCATTAAATTGTCAGGAAATTTTATAAATCTGGAATTGTCAGTGAAAAGTCAGGAAATTTTACTATTTATCCGGATATTTTTACATTCTACATTTGTCTCAATAATTTGAAATTTTTTATTAAATAAATATCAACTTTTCCTTGACTCCCAGCACGCTAATTTTCTGTGTTGTTCAAAATCGATTCATCTACAGCGTGTTCGTTAATATATTTTCATCGTGTTTGATAGAGACAAAACTAAAAAATTTGATATAATATAAATAAAAAAGGTGATTATTTAAATAGTTTATTATAGTGACATGTTTGTTTCAATTATCGCGTACATAATGCAGATTGTATAATTGATTTAAATTTTTGTTTCAACTTCCGAACCTGTGTTAACAAAAATATCTCAAGGATTTAACATTTCATTGATTTATCATAAAGATATATGCAAATTATATATTTGGAAAAAATAATACTAAAAATTAATTTCTGGTCTTGGAAAATCTGAAAAAGTCAGGGAATTTTTCTCATTGAGTCTGCTGGACACCTTGAAAAACATCTTTCAACTCAGGTTTTCAACTAGATTGTAAGATCGTACGATTACTTATTATCGTTCAATCTAATTTAATCTAATATTTAATAATTATAATATATAATATATAATTCATGAAAGCATGCACATATATCGCATGCACGTTGGGGAAGGAATCAACGCTTGCTATCTCAATTGACTTCCGGTTTTTTTGAACGGAAAGGATTAAATGACGCGTACGACGGAAGCGAGCAACTATCGATCGATGTAAGAAGCGAGTTTAGGTGGAAAAGGAAAGAGAACACGCAACGTCGAGCATTCGCACCGGATGACTTGTCTGTGCAGTTTATCTTTGACCGTCTCTCCTCCGAGAGACTCTCTTTGTCTTTAATAAATTTGTCGTCTTGGACGGAAAAGAGCTGCGTTTCTCTCTAGGTAAACGGATTACACGCCTATACGGTCATTAGGGGAGATTTATTGGATAGGAGGATTGAAAAAGGGGGAAACAGTATCAATCTTAATCTTAATTTTATAATCATTTTATTCCCTACCATGAGAGAGTATTTGCTTCCCTCTTGGAATTAGTAAAAAATCTGCTCTCCTGTGAATAAACACTGGAATTTATTTTTACAATTTTATTTAATATAAAAATATTAAAATAACAAAATAATAGAAAAATTGAATTTAAAAAATTAAAAAGGAATAATAATAAGAAACAAAAAATTTTAATCATGCCTCTCTCTGGAAAAAATCCTGCAGACGCCCATGTTCCCTATGTATCTCTGCGTTTCTATATTGATATACGTATGTAAAATGCAATCGAAGAGGGACGTTAAATCAGTAATAAATGTCGGTCACGATGGACTTTTCCTATAATATCGCTCTCCTTCTTGCCAATCCTTTTTTAATGAACTTTTTATACGTGAACTTGATACTTAGCGTAAAATCTTTTTTGTAAATATAGCTTTCATAATTTTTGAAATCGCTAAGTATTACATGGTCATGTATTTCATTTAAGCTCTTTGAGCTTAATTCTTAATTAAAAATATTATGCGACCAAAAATAATTAAAAATTAATTAAAAATTAATTTTGAGTCGAAAGAAGTTGTTGATTTCTAAATTATCATTAAAAAAAAATTATTTCTTAAACATTCTTAAAAATATCGTTCAAGTGTATTAATAGAGATGTGTGGAAGGATCGCAAAAAAATATTTCTTCATGTCTCGCGTCAAGACAGGAAATGCATGTTTCGAGGTGATGCAAAGAGCAAAATGTACATGTCAGAGAAATAAACTCGAATGTCATATATTATGCTATCGTCGCATTTCGTGTTTCTGGGATTTGCATGTGTCGCAGCATGCTTTAATTTATAATATATTGCTTTCACAATGTTTTTCTTTCTCTATTCGCTTAACGCGATACGATATTATTATGCTCCGATAATTATGGCCAGTCCTAAGATTAAATTCTCGTAGACTCGGGTTAATCGAGGATGCAATGCTTTATCGAAATAAGTTTAAATTGTCGGCGACAAATGACGTGTACGTTGCACGTGTTTTTCGTCGTTTCACGAAACATCCGGCTACGCAATAAATTAACGAGATTTTTGCGATAGAAGCATCCGTGCTCGTGAAAACGAGATCCGGATTCGCAGAGCGTAAGATCGTCGCCCTTATGGCGTGCACGTGTGTCATTTTCGAGTTCGTGTCCTTTCTCGCGTGAATGTATCCTGTACATTCACAGCGCGGTCTTTGCCCATTTTTCCGCTGAGGAGTTTTGCGAGTTTATCCGGTCGTTTCTAATATAATAGAAAAACTAATCACCATTAATAATAATACTTTGCCCTGCTCTCGTTACTCCACTTGAATTTCATTGTCGACCGTCCGCAGGGAGAGGCTTAGAATCAATAAAAAATTAAGCATTTGCTCTCCTTGTGCATAAACACCGGAATTTATTTGCAATGTTATTTAATATAAAAATATGAAAAAATAATAAAATAAAAAAATTGTATTTAAAAAATTAAGAAAGAATAATGACAAGAAACAAACAAAATTTTAATCATTCCCTTCCCTGAAAAAATCCTCCGGACGCCCATGTTGTCGATAATTATCTTATTAATTATATATAATTGTTACTCATTATTCCTTGCTACCATTTAGCAGGCGATAGGCCATCATTAAACCGTTTCGTTTGATTGACGTTTAGTGGCACTTGTTTAAAAAAAAGAAAGGAAAAAACACACTTTGCTTCTATAAACGAACGTGCAATGTTGAATGTTTCACGTTTATCGTGCGCGCGCCTCTGAAGAGCAAACGAAACGCAAAAGAAGCTGCAGTCTGCAGCCATGTCCGGTTGTTGATCCGCCTGGTTTGCAGACTACAGCGATGCGTGTGTCGAGCAAACGCGTTCCCGCAGTTATACACCGATGAATGTTCTTATGCGATGCAATCGTACGGTCGGACACACTGGCGTAACATTCGGTGGGTTATGTACCGAAACTTTTTTTTTTTACATTACGAAATATTTTAAAAAATCGTCAAACTCCTCTATGCTGAATAAAATCAAATTATATGAAAAAATAGATTAACTTGTTAATCTTTTAATCGAAAGTAATGTATCATTAGATGTATAATATTATTTTTTATAAAATAAGGAATAGTTTTTACATACGCGTTTGTGATAAATAATAATAATGACAGGGATGGATGCATTTCATTTCTGAGAAAATATTGCTATGCTTATTCAAATGACATTATGCGTCACGCACTGCTGACGTACAGACGGAGGACATGCGTTCCTCCTCTCTTTGAAACTCTTCTTCTTATTTCTTCTTCCCTTCAGAAAGAGAACTTCTCTCAGTATCGTTCCGAGCGTTCGTCGCGAGGGAACTCGCGAATTTTCAACAATGTGCTTCGATATATGACGTGTCGCGCGAAAATTTAATTTTCTAAAAATTTCACCCAATGGTAAATAAAACTCAAACTGTATAACGCGACAAAAAAGAAATCGACAGTTAGCTTGAAAAATCGCCATTATTTTTTGGCGATAGAAATACTTTTTTCTAATTTTCATAAAAATCAGTATTTGCGTGAATAACAATTATATGTATATATTTTGTGATACAAGCAATGTTGAAAACTTCTTTTGGAATATCAACCGTATATAAAATGACGCGAATTTTTGTTTGAAATTTATTTTGCGGACTGAACTTGGACTAAACTTCTCGCGAAAGGTGCTTTTGTTCTCAGGATGACCTCAGAAACTTCATCACGAATAAAACGCGCGCGATCGAACGTTGTCGTGTAACGATGACCGGTAAATCGCCGGTAGTTTATAAGATACTCAGAGCGCGGATCACGGGACGATGACGTTTTCTGAATATTAAGAATCGTCGAACAATTATCAAGGAGCACGGCGGAACTTGGGATTCGGGAAAATTATGGTATTTGTAGCTCTGAAAAGACATTCCTCACGTACGTGCTCGCAATTCCGATGAACGGAATACGCCGGTTAAATTTCGACATTGTTTTGTGCTTCATACAAATCCTGCGCACATTCCTATCGGTCCATTCCCGCTCTCTTATTTTGCTTTTATACGTATGTACATTTGCACTTCTCCAAATTTCGACTTGAAATTTCTAATTAAGAGGATGCTGCCGTTGTTCTGTTTTATCGACTTTAAATTAGGTTAGATTCACTTCTTATTGAATATATAGATTTAAAAATTCTCCACAATGAAAGTACCAATAATAATGAATGGAGAACTCGACTTCGATTCCGCACGTAAATATACGTACATAATTAATTCAAATACTAATCTTTTGATACAGGCTTTTAATCTCAATTTTAAATAAAAATACTGTAATTTTTTAACTTTTATTGTCTTTTAATACGAAAGTACAACGCTTCCCGTTCATTATTATCAGTATTTATTCATAATTTTCTTTAATTGTGGAGAAGGATTTTTCAATCTGTATAGCCAATAAAAAGAAAAGCCCTTGAACTCAAAGTCGGTAAAACAGTCATGGTCAGCATCCCCTTAATTGCGAAATAAAATTACAACACATATATATATATATATAAAATATATAATTGTTGTTTCACACATCTTGACGCGAAACGTTCTTTGAATCCGAGATCAATGTATTGTAGTATCCAAGATGATTTCTACATTGCACAAACATGGAAATACATATATTCTCCGTAACTTATTCATGAGAAAACGCGACAACAGTTGGCGAGGAAGTACATCTCGCTCCGACTCTTTCCACACCTATATAGCATTCAAAAATTGAATTCGCGCTTATATCCGCTTTGGATAAAACGTTTCCGAAGGCGCGGACAGACGCGGCGCGGATCAAAAATCGTTCCAACTTTTCACCCAAGGTTGCTCGCTCTTCAAGGTAAACGTATTCGCGCCGGGTGTTTTCGAGACTTCATCGACCACGAACGCTATCGGGAAGTTCGTTCACGTAAAGAGCACGCGCGCGATAGATCAGACGGGCTTTTTCGATTCCTACACCGTTCTTATCCACCTATACGCGCTGTTCTATAAACCGTGGAGTGTATTTCACTCGGACCTTCTATATCGGGCGGACGTGCTCTCGTTCGAGAGCCAAGCCGCGTGTTTCTTCTTCTTCTTTTCCGTGCGGATGTCGATGTCGATACCACACACCCTCGCTGCTCGCCGGAAACTAAGACGATTCGGAGGATTGGATAAGGTAGAGCAGGGATAAAAGGGAGTAAAAACTTTGGCGAGAGTGGATTTGATCGTCGCGTGAAGAGAACCGAACCATGTCCAAGTGTTGCGGCTGCATCGGCGCCTGCACAAAGACCGAGGCGTATCAGCCGCTAAAACCTCACGTTTATCTGCGCGACAATGTTCACGAATCGTCCGGAAACGCCAGGGAGATTCTCAGAAGCCCGAGGGATCGTCGCAGGAAGCCTAGCGTTCGCTACGACGTGGTGAGAACACCCGGAAGTGCCAGGTAAGAGAGACTTTCTCCACGGAAGGCGCGGATTCGTCGCGACCGGAAGGATGACAGAGATTCGCGATTTAAAAAACGGCATACCTCAAAATTTATATATAATTATATTATATATATATATATATATATATATTTATTATAAAGGGTGTATCTAAATAAATGCGAAAAATTTTAGGAGATATTTTCTCTGTCGAAAATTAATGGGGGTTTCTTATATAAATATATATACTCTCTCTTATACCCTTCCTGAGGAGCTAAAAAATTGTAGACAAATTAAAAAAATAAAATTTGGTGAATATTTTTCATTAATAAGAAGGGGATATTTATTAATATAAAAAAAATAAAACCTAATTTTTACTTCCTTTCTTAGAAAAGTGTAACTCTTCAGGGAGGGATATAAGAAACCCTCTTAAACTCTTAAAATTGTTCGCACTGATTTAGATACCCACTGATACCTTGTATATAATATAATTATATATAATAAAATAATCAAGCTGATTTTTTTCTATCTATATCGAACAAATAGAAGTTTATCTGGAACAAATGTCTTAAGCGTATAGGATATATGTGGTCCGTTTTCAGTCAGTGTTCCACGTACATTTGGTCTACCGGGGGGGAAATAATATAGTGCTTGAGCAGGAAATATGGCAAACTATCTGGCTGAAATTTGACGTGAATTCTCTGGCGTTTTCGAGAGTGCCGTAATTATTGCGTTTACTGATACGAAGCTAAGCGCAAGATTTACCGTATGCCGTTATTTACCCGGGCGTTTATTCGGTAAACAGCCCCTTTCGTATAATACGGGCGGATGATCTACAACCGTCTTTACATTTAATGACGAATTTCGAAACGTTTCGCCGGAATACACGGGCGCAATCTCGTTTGTTCGCACACAAGACAAGTATCGCGAATATTTTCTAATAATATTCATCGCGTCAGAAAACGAATGTTCGACTCCGTAAAAGCGTGAGAGAGAGATAAGCGAGATATATAAGTCATTACCTCATATAATGATGGCTGTCTTAAGGCCTGTGCAGACTTGTTGCGTGTACTTACGCGCCTCTAAAGTGACTCATAAGAATAATCAATGGCACGAAATGTGCAAAGTAGCGTGACTTTTCTCCGTTACGCATTTGTCTCTCAGAAAATTATCAATCTTCAAAATATATCCGTATACCTTGTCATCGGTATATTAAAAAGTAGAATTGTAACATTGCCTCAAAAAATGTCAATATAATTTTCGTAATCTCATTTAGCGCATCTTATAGCTTGAATTTAATCCAAATATATAATACTTCGAACCTTAATATGTTGGAAACGCCCGGGATATGCTATCGGTTTGAAATACAACCGTGCTTTGACCGTCGCATTTTGCTTAAACCAATCGTAGCCGAACATGACTGGAATGTCGGAACCGAGAATGACACCGGCGAGAGAAATTTCGGAGCATTTTCGGAGCGAGCATGAAAGGGGCGTCGTTGCGAAGGGATAGGCGAGGGTGGGTGGAAGGTTGAAAGGTCACGTGACCACCTCGGAAGGGATGACGGTGGGGTGGGGGTGACGAGAGGGTGCGCGCGGGTCTCGTGATTTTTACGCTATCGTAACGGAAGTGCCGCCGTCAGTTCCGCAGGAACTCTCGCGCGATACGGATGTCCGCGAGCTGCGAAACCGTCCTTCTGTGACCGCGTGTGATTTCGACCTTGTAATACCCTCGCGTTATAACATCTCCGCTTCTTTCGCGCTTCTTTACTTTAAGCTTTGTCCCAAGGCGAAATATCTCTTTGCTTCTTTCACTTTGACTCTCTGCCGTGCTTTTTCTCGTTAATTAACCGTCCGGTGTATCAAAGTGATATTCTCTAGATGTAATCTGAAAGTGAATCTATGTTTTATATATATACGATTGCTCTTTTACGTCAGATAAGAATTTGCAAATGTCATTGTTTTTTTATATAAAAAATATTAGATACGATTGAATCTTCTTCTTTGAATAGAAAAAAAAAATTGCAGAAAAAGTGCACGCTTTAGACATCGTAATAAAAGCGTGAAAGAATAAAAGTTATACGTCATAAAGAGATTTGAATTACAGTTTAATTAGCGCCGTTTTAAGATACATTCAAGAACAATGCTCTAAAATAAATCTTGTCAATGTAATATCGTTTGTTAACTCGCTTCTCTTTTACCGTGTTTCAGTCTAGCGTGCAATTTTCGCAGAGAAGCATTCGCGAGCTTTGAAGAAACTCTGTGTAATTGTTAATCTAGCATCGTTTGCATCGCGTATCTCGCGAGATGAAAGTTTTCGGAAATTCAAAGAAATAAAATTTATTTTTCAGCGAAATATCCTCAAATGCAATTCAAATAACGGACGAACGTCAAAGTAGTATATATCAGGCTTTCTTTGTTCTAAAGTTAAAGTCTTAGCGTCGAAAGAAGATATTTAGCCGGTAGGAGAGCTTTGCTCTCTTGAGCTTTAAAGCTTATTCGCCCCTACTGCATTATCTATACGTAACATAATCTCTGCGTCTCCCTTTTATCGTTATTAGACTAATTTTGCCCAGCGCAAATAATGCAAATAAATAAATTTCGAGCGAAATTGCCGCATGGCGTTCGTAAGAACTCTAATTAATTTCGTCGTATCGTCCAACCAGTTTGTTGCAGTTTTACGTTTTAGTTGTAGGGTCACTTGCAAGACTTTGAAAAACTTTGCGAAACTCTAATAAATTGTTGTTGCAAACGTAATCATTTGCTACGTAAACTCGTAAACTTTAATACGTCGAATGTTTAATTCATAGTGGATAAACGGAAAGTTAACACCGGGTACGTTTCAAACGGATCAAGTATTCCGTTGGAAAACTAGCTATCATTGAGTTTTATTAATTTGAATTTGGTTCACGGTCGTCGTTATCTTAATTTCTGTAGCGCTTTTAATATATTTAAGCATTATTAATTGCTCGCGAGATACAATTGTCAGTGTTTGTTGTTATCTAAATAAAATTAATATAATATATTATATATATTATAACGTTCTGATAATTTGGTTTAGAGTCATAGTATATAAAAATACTTAAATATTATTAAGTAGCAGCATTTAAGCAGTAAGCAATAGAAACTTACAAATAAAAATATAAATATACTTTTATATTCCCTTTATTTAATTTTATCTTTTATGTAGATATATTTAAAACAAAATCATCTTCATTTTATCTAACAATAAGAAAAATTTACATATTTTTATCTCATCTTTACCTAATTGTACAATCATCTAAGCACAACACTGTCAATTGTATAACATCTGTAAATTACATATATATCTCATTGAATGATTCAGTTAATCTTTTACCGAAACGACGATTTAGCCTCGTGCTCTTCGTTATGTACATCAAATTGCTCGAAACATAGTCCTGACCGCATTCTTTTGCTTTTGACTTTCGCAATTTATTTAGTTTAATTAGCGCCCGGCGTTTTGCCCGCTATCGCATATTTCGTTTTAATGGGCCTTTAACGGCGTCGTTTTTTTTATTTGCAATTTCGCGCACGTTCGTTAGACACTCGCTCCTTTTTTTCGCCCGCTAACGAACGAACGAACGTATATTTCGCGTTCGCAGACCGCGAATTGTGCGCCCGCATCGCCGCGCGTCGTGGGGTGAAAGTGAATAAGTCGTGTATGACGTTTACGCGTGTCTCGCGTGCATACGTGCCGACACGCGACTGTCGACCACGAGGCGCTCGAGATCGATCGACCGACCGATCGATCGATCGCGGTGAATTCCTTTAATTCGTGTCACGCATAGAGACATCGATCGTACACGATCGATCCTCTCCTACTTTGTACGCTGGATAAATCGAGGTGAGGAATTGTCGGAATATCGATCGGAGAGGGAGATTCCGTCCTCCGATATTGTCTGAACAATTTTTATTTTTTCAAAATGAAGTTTTGATCGTAATAACTCTCGCCGAAACTCTCTTTCCAAATATTGGACGATTAATATTAATTCTGTATCCTAAAAGTTTCCAATTGGGCATTTATAGGATATAGAATTATAGGAATATAAAATGTGAATATAAAATATGACATGATAAATAATGATATGATATATTTAGGGGAAAAATGATAAATTATATCGACGTGTGTGTGTATAAAATTTTTCAATAGGTTGCTCATAAAATTTGTAAAATTTATTCTGCATAGATTAATGTATATCGTTGTCCTAAATCTTGAAATTTAATGACAGCCGCTGCCTCGACCGATATTACTTCGTCGGTATTGTATGATACATATTAGATTGCGATCGACGGTGTGTACACGATTCGCTTTAAATTCTAATCGCGCTCGTGCATATTTCATCCAAATGCATAAATTATGCATTAGGTTATTTTTACCATTTTCACAGATTTCAACTGTATTTTTCATTAATATTTCATGTACGATTGCATATACGATACAATGCAATGAAAATGCATTTATTTCTTTAATTAAAGGGGATGTGTTGATCACTCTTTAATCAAGTTATAGTTTGAAGTTTCGCGATCAAATGTGCATTGCTGTGTTGAATTTGGGGTTGCTAAATATTTAGATTGTCGAAGATACTTCCGCCAATCTGATAGATTCGCGGAAGGGACAACTTAAGCACCGGATTTTCGAGGTTCAATTAGTTCGGCCTCAATTTTATCGTATACGAATGAAAGCACGGAGGATCGAAATCAGTATAAACGAGCGACCATTTGTTCAGACAACAACGGGATCTATCAAGCAGTTTTCAGCTGAGTCCACGCGAAATAATTTCGCCAAGAGCGAACGAAACAATTTGCGGAAACGCGTCTGCGAAATTTGTTTTAGCCCGTGTAATCCGCTCGGCAGCTTTTCGTTTATACACAAGAATGCTAAGAAATGTCAATTTTCTTAAATTTGTGAGGGTGACGCTCCCATATATTCTTGCATTTCGACTTTGCTATACAGACTCTCCCAATTTTCGCTCCGGAAAAGTTCTTCTACAATTTGAAAACGCGAGCAACTTTGGATCCGAACGAGGCAGGGGAAATAATTACTTAAAAACTTTAATTGTAATAAGAATTAAAAAGTTTCGGCCGAATTAGAGTTGATGAAAGAATAACGGCGAAACTTATCAATTTAGCTTGATAGATAAATTGTCATTATTCTTTTTCTCATTCGGAAATGTATTATTTTCGAAGAACAAAAAATTTCAGTTATCTTGATTAGAATTAATATGTATTGGATCAATGTATTGGAAATCCAATTGTTCAATATCGATTTTATATTGGCTAGACAGATGATTACAGCAATTTTAAGTATAAAAAAGTTGGTCCTTGGAATAAAAAAAGTCGGCCAGATTAGCAATCTTGACGATGAAAAGGGAAGGAAGGCGGAAAAAAAGAAGTGGCAAAAATGGCGCCGCGAGATGAATGTCGAATGTATTTCTACCGTGAAAGGAAGACTGCGAGGTCGAGTTTTGTCCGAGTAAATCGCAAAAACTGGAGCAACCTTACATTCGGATTTCCTCATCTCTTTTGCACGCGAAACTATATTTTTTTCCTCTTATCACGGATTTTGCGTATGTCGCGAATCATCATATCCATTCATTTTCCGCTTTTCAGCGCGACAACTCTTTTATATTCACCACTCGAACATTCGTTTTCGCCACTTTGCGCGCGCGCAATCCCGTTATGTTATTCATTAAAGGAAATTTTCCAAGAGTTAAATCGATTCGCGGTGTACCAACGGCGGAATGTTTCGAGTAAGTTAAAGTGGAAATGGAAATTGTCGTAGCTCTCGATTATCTAAATTCGTCGTGAAAACTAACTGCGAGAAGCAGAGTCGCTTTGTGGTCTAATGTCGCGTAGCGCGATTTAAACAAGTTTACTCTTCTATCTCGGAGAACGCTTCTACAAAATGCAATTTTCACTGTCCTTGTCTTCCTATTTTTCGTCTTACGAAGCGAAAAACTTTGGTGTGAAATTTTTTTATATAATTAGTCGCGCTTCAACAAGGTTGAGACCTTTTCTCGACAGAGATATATGGTAGTTATTTCAAAACATAACTATGTTCTGTCAACACTGTCAATTTTCTACTCCTGATAAATATATTTACAATTAAAACCTCGAATTATAAATTTCTTTTTATTAGAACTCCGTTTAATAAGATTCTGACTCTGTTTATTAAATAACAATGATAAAATGTTAGTAAAAGTATTAAAAAGATTTTTTGAGAGACCATTTTTTTTACTCTTTTTTGGCTAAGGAGATACTCGATAAGTCTGATGTCTAACATATTTCGCAGCTTATACACCCGGCAGCCGAGTGTTTAGAGTAGAGTGTGAACCTATTTATTTTCATCGTGGCGCACGGCAATTAGTTACAATTTTCGGTAATGCGGAAAAACGAACGAAACTACTATGGCCGAGCATATAAACCCGAGCAGTGACTTATTGTGTGACTTATGAAGGCGAGAGCGAACGGATATATATAATACCTATATACAGTCCGACAAATCGCGATTTAAAGTTCGCGATTAAAATAACGATGGTCGCGATTTCAAATGCGAGTACGGACTGTTGAACCCTCTTTAACCTCTTCTTCCGCCTCCGGGGTACCGTAAATTGTATTTAATCTCCAAACTTTGTTAAAATATAAAATGCAAATGGCGCGCGGCTCTGGCGCGTGACTCTTTCATATCGCGCATCTTTGTACGAGTTTGTTCACAATACGTTTACTTTATCACTCTTTATACTTCTCAGAATTTGATAATTATGATTGATGTTCTTTTCATTATTCATCGTTATCCTTTCCATCATCTTTCTTTTCGCACTATGTATATGTATATATATATATATATATATGTGTGTATATATATATATATATATATATATGTATGTATATATACATAGTGCGAGAAGCGAGAAAAAATATACAATATATCGTTATACTTTTATTTATTCTGTTATACTAATAGAATAGACATATACATAAAAAATACATAGACAAATGAGCGTGGCTAGAATATATTGTATACAATACATAATGTAACAAAGCGTTGCAGATGGTATTGTATGCCGTAATCTCCTTCATACACTATCGGGCATTAGGGAATTATCATAGTTGGTTATGCTTTCGATCGGGACGATGTACGGAGTCCCGTACTGTCGGAATTCTCGTGTAGAGCGCATCTTGGTCGTGCCTAATTTAATCACAGCCCAGGCATTTCGAGAGACGGAGAACTCCTACAGCTACATATGCATATGCGAGAATCCTTGCAAATTTTACCCCAGCGACACAGAAATATCAAACTCAATTACCGGACTCTTTCTATATCGATCGCGTATGCACACGTGTGTTTGAATGCGCGTTGGCGAATCCCAAATGCATCTCTGTCGAAAAAAAGACTGGAATATTTATAATATCATGAGCTTATTATAAAACGATGAGTTTCCCCAACGAGAATACGCAGGTCTCGAGAGACGATCAATTTTCATTTAACATTTCGAGAACGGATAATCAGTAATGATTTGCCTTTTCATCAATTTTACCTTTTTTTTTTATTACGCGCGTTTAACGACGCTGTTCCAGCCGAGCGCACTGCAATGGTTTACTGTAGAGTATCATTGAAATTTCTCGCCCAGACCCAGACACGATCGTGCGGCTTTTTGCGAGATTACAAACGGCCTGGATTTAACGGTTTCGCCGTTCCTCACAATCGCCTTTAAAGCGCCGTTATCGTTGTACGTATGCGAGCTTTGTATTGTGAGATACCTCGCGAAATAATATTCTTTTCTTCGGAAATATATATTCCTCTCTTTACTGGCGCCTTTGCTGACTCTGTCCAATCTTGATAATGCCTTGGTTGCGCAACGAATGACCGAAGCGATGAATGATTGAGAATCTATATGAATTGAAATTCTTTCTACTAAGAATATATGAATTGTATATTATTTGTTCGAACTGTAACGAGACATTAAACTTTCAAAAGTTGTTTCGTACATTTGAATCTTTAAGCAGTAGGTCACTGTGATAATATTTGTGCGCTCTATAAAACATTAATAGAGGGAGAGACGGAATTAACATTTAGCGGCAGAGACCGTCTAAATTGTAAAATTTAACAGCTAGTTTCTACGTACACGTTTCGTCGATGCATTTTCAAGGTGGATAAGTAGGTAAATGAAATTATTCCACTGAGTGTACGGTTATAAACGGAGATCTTCTATCTTCCTGCGGCGTTTAATTTACATCCTACCGTTGATACCGAAGCACATTGCACGCTCCTTCGGGATGGGACCCTAATAGAATTAGCAGAGTACATGAATATCAAGGTATCGATCTTGTTGCAATCGTCGCGGAAATGCATTTCGGCTTTATCTTCCATAAAGATAGGATATATTATTGCGCGACATATTGTCTCCGTCTTTTGAAAAACCCTTTTGCAAGATGTGTCAACGAGATAAACAGATTCACACCGAAGATAATAAGAAAAAAAACTACCATCGAAATGGCTTTTCTTTCTGCTGCGGATTTTCTCGCTACTTATCCGCCATTTTTCCCGCCGTTTACGAGCCGTTTGAGCGGGATGCTTTTAGGGACCATCATTCGTTTTAGGGCCAAGTCCTGCATCCATTTTCCGTTTACGTTGGTCGGCTACGTGAGTCGCGTTACGATTTTTGCAAGATTTGCACGATTTTTCTCGCAAACATAAAGATGAAGCTCGACAACACGCAACGAAAGATATTGGAGAAATCTTTAAATCGATGCGTCGCTCATGTTTGAATACGCGACGTGTAGATGGAATTAGATCGAAATATATACATCGATCGATAGTATTATTCTCGATACAGATGCCATACGAATCGGAGATTAGAGTCTCTCTCTCTCTCTCTCTGCTTCGTTTTGAATCACGGGGTCGGATGATACGGATATTCCCCAGATTTCACCAGGCACGAGGGGGTTGACCATTATTACTGTTGAAAAGCCGGCTGATCTCCTTACGGTTTCTCAAATGGAAGCTGAATGCGAGATCTCGCTTTCAAGTCTAGAGAAAATCTCTGATTTCTTCCTTCGCTTCGATGTAGCAACTCCGTTTAATATTAGATCAGCAAATCGCTTCCAATTTTTATCAAAACGTTTGTGATGCTTACTCGCATTTTCGAAATTTAAATGAAACTGACAATATACGTGAATAGCAGCTTATCATATTTCTCAGAACTCAACCATGAATGCTAAATGATACAGGATTATTCCATTAATAAATTTTGAAATATAAACTGAATTATAAGAGAATATTTTTTGATCGAAGATTATAAAAAATAATTGTTGGAACACAAATAGTCTTAGAATTTTTTTCGCGCACAGGCTTTGTTTATAGATGAGATTCGAGCAAACAGTTTGCAAAGGGTCGCTGTAAAGATCGGACGAAAGTTATCGGAATCGCGCTTTTGTGTCGCGACCGGAGACATTCGCGTTCGTTTCCTCCTGCAGCTGATTGCACCTTTGGTGAAGGAACTTTTGCTCGAGTCGGCGTACATCCCTGTCGTCCGTCCCCGGGGTAACTTTATCACTCGTAACGATCGTTTCTCTCCAAGCTACTGCTATGTACGGCCAAACAACGGCGGACGCGGCCGAGCGTATCGGCCGGGATTAATGAAACCGGCTGCGCGTTTGTTGCCGGCGTCGTTATTAACTGCCGTGCTTGTGTGTCATTGGTAAACGAACCTCGGTATCCGTGTGATGATAATTAATCGCTAAAACGCGATCAATTTTCATTACAAGCCGCATCGAGCAATGATTGCACGCGGATACGCTCGATCGACTAGTTGATCGACGACAAAAAATTTTCTGTCCGCTTAATTAGGTTCCTCGTATGTACATTTAGCGGACATCAGTGTTTGCTCTTCTCTAAATAAAATTATTATATATAGATAATAAAAATATATATTATCTATATATCTGTATCTTATAGATGAAAAAGTGTTATATTATTCTAGATAATTATCTAGAATAATATTCCGATAATTTGCTTTCAGCAAATATAGCTGTCATAGCCTTAGCCGTAGTACATAAACATACTTAAGTAGTAGAACTTGAGC
The DNA here is from genome assembly GCF_048542155.1 of Nylanderia fulva. NCBI lineage: Eukaryota > Metazoa > Arthropoda > Insecta > Hymenoptera > Formicidae > Nylanderia > Nylanderia fulva. The sequence goes on along the minus strand of NW_028190807.1, from coordinate 1,736,418 downwards.
AGGAAGCGATAAAAACTTATACAAATAAAAGTATGAATATATTTTTATATTCTTTTTATAATTTACATTTGTTATAACTGTGTTACATAAGCGATTTTAAAAATAATATTATCTGGAAGTTATCTAGATGAATCGCTACATAATTTTATGTTTTATCTAGATATATTTAAATTCAAAATCATATTTATCTTATCTAAAAGCAATTAATATATTTTCATCTCATCTTTATTTCGATAATTTTTAAATCATCTGAGCACAAGACTGTTAAGAGAATAAAAACAAAACGTATATAGAATCTTCGCGATGATTGTATTAATCTCATTATATAGAAATAAATAACAATGCTCCACAAATTCTCGATAATTGTTCGAGAGGTCAACGTGCGACCGATTTTTTTATAGCTCCATCTCCAGTAATGAGTTAATCGAGAAACAAATACTGATCGGCATAGAAACGATTGGAAATACGCTTCATTTGCGTAAAATCGCGATCACACGTTGATCGGGGACAAACGAGATTACCTTTGGGCACGTTTTTTTCTCCTTTCTTTTTTGCATTTTTGTAACGCGTTTTGTGTCGTCGTTTCTATGCAAATTTCCTTGATGTTGGGTTACAGATACAATGGTTAAAATCGAATACAGACGGACGGCGTAGTTATACACGTTCCGCAGATTACAAACTTGAAGAACGATGTTTCTTTTGCAGCGTAAAAGGCGATATCTGCATCCTTGAAAGATTCGCGTGTTTATGCATTTTTATAGACACGCAATTGTGCCGAATGATAATTTTATCTCGGCTTCGTTTATTCTTGGCTTCGTAGCACATTATCGCTAGCGTCTAACTCTTTATGACGCTCGTAATTCGCACGATATTGCAATATCTCTCGTATTCTTATATGTATTTTTTTTTTATTGATTGTGAAGTTACAAAAAGTCGGTACGGTCGGTGCATCGTGGCAATTGTTCGAAATTTCGCTCAACGGTGAAACGATAATTAGATATGCGTCTGAACGTTTTCATCTCCATTCTGCTTGCATTTGGAATGATTTTGTCATCTCGGTGCTCCGTCAGTCACGCAATGAGTCTGCCGAGAATTAAACGAGATACCATATTGTATATAATAACGAATCCACCAAAGAAGAGCAAACAACGTATTATCTTGCTCAAGGAGAAACCAGCGAAAGAGACCGAAATTTATTTGACACGCTGATAAAAAGGAATTTTTAACGCGAGATCTCGCACTGACGTTCGCAATTACATCCCCTAAAAAGAAACCATCATAAATCAAGCGTCAAAAGAAACATCCAGTCGAGTTCTTGAAGAAGGATCGAAGCGTCTTGTCGCACGTAGGGGGATGATCTTGCTCAAGGGGATGATGTTACTTTGACGGCGAACCTGAGAAACGAAAATATAAAGTGTCATATATAAATTGTATGTGTTCAATCTGTGTACATTTCCCGGCTATAATCTTATAAGATATTGTGCTAAAAAAGAGATTAAATTTTAAACATTTATCTTGCAATTTTACTCGAATCTCTTAACATAGCGACGCTCGCGTCTAAAAAAGTTTAATAAAATATCGATACTCTCTTTCGCAAAATATATAGATATACGATACGAATATCAAGCTTGCTATTCTGGGATTTTTTTAAGTGTGTATTCAATTATAATCAGTGTTGTGCTTGGATGATTTTAAAATTAGCTAGATAAAGATGATATGAAAATATGTAAATTTATCTTAGATAAAATGAAGATGGTTTCGTTTTAAATATATCTAGTTAAAGTGATAATTCATCTAGATAATTTCCAGGTAATATTATTTTTAAGAATTGCTTACGTAAACGCAGTTCTAAAAAAAATTATAAAAGAGATATAAAAATATGTTCATACTTTTATCTTTTATTTATGAATTTTTATCGCTTACTCTTCAAGTATTTTTACATGCCATGGTTTTAAACTAAATTATCTGAACAGTATTCTATAATAGATAATTTAGTAAAGATAATGCTTTTTTCTCATCTAAAATGCAGATATAATACAATTACACATTTTTAATTAAAGATAAGCTAACAAAACAAAACTTCATCTAGCTGATCATCTCATAATTAGATTTCGATGACATGAAACACTGATTATAATCCACTTTTACTTTGAAGAGCACTCTTTTATCACAAGGGACAAATTGCAGGCCGATAACGCGGCGGAGGCGCCGAAGCCGACTACAAGCCGGTATATATATAATTGTGCATTCACGCCGGTGGGCAGAGGCAACGTCTTACCTTGACCGAGCACTTCCGGTTTTTCCCTCGGTCGTTGCGTAAGCGGCTCTCTCGCGATGCGTTCGCGCGCGTGCTTTGCTCTCCTCTCGCGGTTGTGGAGCTCTCGCTCATTAAGCGAAATGAACGCGCAATTTCGCGCCTAAGAAAGTGAGACGCGGCGTTCGTGCGGCAAAGTGCATACTCGTGGCATGCGTACAATCGAATAATAATAGAATAATCTTGCGCTCTCTCGACAGAAAGTCGATCGTTCGTCAAACGTCATCGATATCGACTGCGCGTGACGTTTGTGTTTGATTTGAGTATCTCCGAGATAGCATTCTCCCTCGTAGAAATGGATGATACTCAGAGAAAATTTGCCTCGCGCGCGATTTATACACTGTCTATTATTCGAATATTCAATTGACAATGAGTATTATTTGCGAAAGTAATTCCTTCATGATTTTGCTTTAAATCAGTATTTCCCTTTGTTCTATTAGGAGTAAGAAAAAATTAATATTTGATAGCGATTAATGAAATATTGCGCTTTGTAGAGGCGAGGATAAAAATTTGTAATATTGTCATTTGTAAAAATATTATTGGGTAAGAATTCATGTGGCAAAGAATTTTGTTATCTATACAGATAAATCGATTGCAGTATAAAACAAATATTTTATCTAGAACAGATCGAATCAGATATGATACACAATTTGTCGTCGCAATATACTCACAATTCTTATTTTTATCGGACGGAATATATAAAGGTCAAGAGAGAAACTTATATTTATACAAGATATATATATATATATATATATATATATATATATATATATATATAATTTTCCGCCGGATATTTATTCATTTCCGACAGTCTCCTCTCTTTTCTCGGTAATTAACTTTAGCTCCAAGCCGTCTAGCAGGTGGAATTCATTAATCGATTTAGCCTCTCGTAAACCACGTATATTCGCGATCGTAAAGTTCGCAGTCGCAAAATATTTATCGTCAATAAGTAGATATTGAGTGGCGCAGAATTTTATTTGCCGTTGGAAAGACTTTATTTATTTAAATGCATTTTCCTGTTCCTTTCTGTGCACTTTATATCGTGCGAGAATCGATCATTGTTTTATAAAATCTTTTTTGTGAATATACTTAAAAATGTTCTTTCTCTTTGTTCTTGCATATCTCTATATATCTACGTATATAGAGATGTATATTTTTTCATCTCTCTCATATTTCTCTAACTTTGATATTTATTTCGATATATGCACAAAGAAAATTTTCTCTTAGATTTTACCCTGAAAATCTTATGGTGATTGTGAGACTGGAAAATTTTTATAAGAGTTTTTTATTAATATTTATCACAATAAAAATATTAATATCTGCCACAATAAGATATAAAATATGTTTGATTAATTTTACTATATACATATTAATATTTTTTATTGTGATAAATATTAATCGGAGAAAATCTTATAAAATTCTTCCAACACCATATTGTCCTACGATTACCATGATTTTTAGGATAAATCTAAGGATAATTCTAAGAGAAAATTGGTTTCGTGTGCGACTTCACCTATTAATACTAAAATTTATTATTTTTAAGATACAAGTTTTAATTTAGAATAAGTTTGTTTAAACATATGTATATATACACTGAAAAAATACATATACTTTTACGTGGAATTACTTGTTCAAAACGGAAATAATTACTTAATTATCAATGTATTGTTTTTCCATATTTTTTAAGGTAAAAATACATACCTATTGATGTAAAATATAGATAAAATTACTATTTTAATGCAATCACTTGTAATTTAAAATTTAGTATCTCTTTACTTTATTAGAACTTTATTTTATAACCATTTTCATTCATTTTAATTATAACATTATTTTATATCATTTATATACATTTATTAACGTTTCGTATGCACCATTCCAAGTTCAGTGGAATATTTTTAATTATGAAAATTGTATATTTTCATAATTAAAAATATTCCACTGAACTTTAGTATTAATATTTCATACGAAATATATTCTTTGTATATTACATGTAATCTGTAATCTTCCATATGAGTAGCAATATTGCATGATTATTGATGGGTTAAAAAAAACCAGCAAAATCATGTAATTTCACACAAATATTTTTCAGTGTATATACACACACATCCCACGACAGATCTCGTCATACTTTTTATCGACAGCTTTCTTTCGCGACAGCTCTCGTCCGGGCATTGATTCTCGCAGTAACATGAAAAACACATCAGGAGGCGGAATTTTCGGCACGCGAATGTACATTATGGTACAGTGCTGTCGATCCTCAGGTAGCGTGACGTAAAGTTCGGCAATCTTGCGGCGAAGTCGGAATTCGCGGATCCTTGCAAAAGACGCGGCGCAGAGTTTCCCCCGATGCGGGAATTCCGCGAGAGTTTCGAGTGCCCCGAGATGTCATTTATGAATGCCACTCGAAACTTTAATCGCTTCGTCCGCGGAGAAATTTGCACGCTGACGCAGCGTTCTGAGGGCGAAAACGCAGGATGAGAACTGCCGTCGAGTCGTTAAATTTCCTCCAGAGAGATATGCGTAATGCTCGTTCAACCGCTAATACTTGTCGTTTCTGAATTGGGCTATTGAAAACTTGCGGCAGAAATTTCATAATATCGTGCTCGAGGAGGCAGATAACAGGTCGATAATATTTAATATTAAACTCGCTCTCCTAAAACAGCGATGGCACGCAAAACTTTGCACGATTTGCATCAGAAACCGAACCATGTTATTACTGCGATTTTTCGGGAACTCACGTATATCCGTAGTACTAGGAATCGCCTAATCATCGCTTGAAAAGAGCCATGGAATCGATCCAAGTCGAAGTTGTAAAACACCTAGGCATTAATCGTTTCGTCTAATTCGATGCTAATGTACGACGTGGATCGCTGCCAAGAAATCTGCAAGTCTTAGCAGGTCATTTCTAAAGGATCCCTCAACCGCGCGTGTTTAAAGAATTCCTTAGACTTCCTTATTCGAGTTGGGACAAGCAAAATCTCTTGGACTCTTACAGCCGGAAACCTGTCCGTAAACTTTGTTTTCTTTGACCTGCGAAAGACGCCACGTCTGGGAGCGAAGAAAAAGGATGTTCGTAAAAACGACACGTATAAATGTCTCGCGCATCGTTTCGATCTCCTGTTAGTATGTTTGCTTTGCACGCAAACTCGTTAAACTTTCGTGCATTCGAGACGGTTGCGCGAAGGTGCAATAATTAACTTGTGTTTCCGAAACGCAATATTAATCACGCCATGCTGGATGTTTGTCGGATTAAGTGGACGTTCGATTAGCCAATGCGAGCTTCAAGTATCAATTTTTGACGGAAGAATTGTTTCGACTGTAGAAATAAACGAATTATTCTCTCGTGTAATTATATATAAATTAAAAAATACATTGGCGTGGTTTCACAGAAATAGAAATGATAACATTATAAATGAGATAAAAATGTATCAAAAGATAGAACAATCGTTATTATCTGTTCGTGGAATAATTCAGTAATTGCATTCTGCTATGCAGTCGCGTTATGATAACAAAAAGTTTTTAAATTAAATTTTTGTTTAAAAAATAACAAGTAATATTATATAGATCCTTAAAGTTTGAGACGAAGAGATTTTCCTCAACGCGCGCAATTAACATCTTGAAAAAGAGAAAAATTGCGCGACAAAAAAAAAGTTGGATAATAGCTTTCGAGAAATTAGAAAGGCGCGAGAGCAATTTTTTCGCAAACAAGATCAACATCCGTAGCAGCGACTCGATTGCACAAGGGAGATTTCTTGGCGAATTTTTTCGCGTTGCATGGCTACATAATACCGTGCGCGGCAAGCTTTCTCATTGGAAGTTTATCCGACCGACCTAAAAACCGACCCGTTCTCCGCCTATAGTAATCTTGAAGCGCACGAAAGCACAAGGTGAGCAATATTGCTATGTGTAAGTGCAACTCGGCAGATGGTCGGGGCGTTTTCCGTCTCCCTGCTAGTGATACATTATATCTTCGAGTGGCCCTTTAGGACACTCAAGAAACTTGCTTTTATCGATCGAATATTCCGCGCGAGAATTTAGAGTTTAAATTTTATCTTTACTTTTTCATTTATTTATAAATTATTTATTATTTGTACTTTTTAGACACGTTTTATGCAAAATATTCTCTCTTTTTTGTATAAAAATTTTGCTAAAAAATTTTGCAAAATTACCGCAGTTTTTTGACAGATATTTTTCTAGAGTTAGGGTTCTCACAGTGTATTATTGTCATATTTTTATATGATTTTATATCAATCAATTGATGATCGTATATAGTATAATCGCGAGTTTGCTCAGTGACGGTATTCCCTAATCTCGTTTCAACGAATCGTCGCTTTACTCAGTGACGTGCGTCATCACTTATCATCGCGTCGCAAAAGAATCGTACGGTCGGAGAAAAAAACGCTAGGCTCTCTAAGCATTAAAAAGGAAGATTCATACCGAGTATCATCGTTGTGGAAGTCGTAAATCGCGAACTGCGCGACGCGATAAATAGCTTATAGAGATCACAGAAAATACAGAGGAAAATTGTAAATTATTTTTATCGTAACGGGGACCTTTTTTCTCGAATCGCGAATATTTTCTCGACAGTAAGGTATAATAAAAATTAATTTTGAATTATGATAAATTCATCAAGTAAAAATATAAATTATACTGCAACGCACACCTATTTTTTATAACAAGAAGACTCTTAAATGAAACTCTCTCTCTCTCTTGAGTCTCTTGAAGATTTTTCAACGTAATTACACAGTTAAAACGCCTTCAACAAATCGTTAAGAGATTTTTTTTCGCATCAAAGTCCTCGTGGGAACTTGAGTTCGGAAGTAATTACAACCTTCGGTTGGCAAAATTTTTGTTTCGCTTCTCTTTTTGCGGAACGATAAGACTCGAATGACAAAGGAAGCGCAATGACAAGTAGAGGCAAGTTTTGGATCACAATACATTTATTCATATGTATGTTGAATTCCTATATACTTGATGGAAGATGAAACCTCGTATTTCCATGGGGACGAAGACGCGAGGAATCTATCTCTTGATCTCGCGATACGAATCTTATCGAGCGTGAGAAGCACATTTTTCCTACACGCGAGGAGAAGACGAGGAAAGAAATCTGCTCTCGTCTCCGTGATACGGCCAATAGCTCTTTGGGATGTCTCTCTGCTCGTACGGATGCGAATAGAAAATATCATGCGATCTTTCTAGCTGTCGTGTCCCGTCGAGGAGACTCTTCTCTCCTTCGGTATAATCGTCATGTCTAAATGCAGCTGTGCAATTCGCACAACAGTGTTGTACAGTATGCAATGTGTACTGCTGAAATGATGGAAGAAAATGTACATCTTGAAAATAGATTTACACGAAAGTCAGCATAGTTTTCCACGTAATATTTTGCGCTTTAAATATGTAGTAGATGATATTTCACTGGAAGCGCACGTAATATTTGATCTGATGTTTTGTAGAATTTTGTAACAGGAGATGCATCTTTTAATAATCCGCGCCTGTATTATATTATATATTGCATAAAGAAGAAATAGAAAATTTTTAAAAATATTAAATTTGTTCCGACATCGCAAAGAAGATTTAAGAAATACTCTTGCGTAAGAGAGAACATTTTTAATTATTTTGAAAATAATATGTTGATTAAATTGAACGATCGACTCTCTCTTACACAATTAAAAAAATAGAAATTATTTCAGCAAAAGTATCAAGAGTATGTGTAATATCAATATTTATCTAATGTCGCATTTTCTGTGGAAAGATAAAATACGAGATTTCTTTTTCCCCATGAAGAACAAGAAACTTGTGGGAGATAAAAATATTCTCGCTTTGTATGCACATTCGATATAAATCGTCTTTTGTAGACAATTTCGACAAACTGACATGAAGTTTCTCGCCACAATAGTCATGCATTTAGGTGCGAGTTTACGACGATAAGTCTCGTCGACATCCGGTGTCCTTGCAGGTTGCCGTTTGCTCGAAAACGGCACGTCGAGATGATAGAAGAACGCGTTTTATTGCTATTATTGCTGTTTTATCGTCAATCATTTTCTTCCTTTAATCCGGTCTCTTTCATTATATATTTATTACGACGCACGCAAATAAAGATGCAAAAAATAATAAACGATAGAGAGATGGAGAAAGAAGGACAATTTCCTCGTTTAGTAGCTATCATTTGCATCGTGCTTTGTCTCGCGCTGCATTGCAATAAAACGGTTGGGTCCGACAGGCTATTAAAATAGTATAAAACTGTATCGAGCTTCTCGAAATTGCACAGGAGCTGCAAAATTAAGAGACAGAAAGACCAGCTTACGGGTGATACGTGAAATCCACGGACGTTACGTGTAATCCACCGATGCGGTCTCTTCATATTGCGGGATTATTTTCTACGTTTTACAAAGGGTACTGCGCAAACGTTATGCAGCGAGGATATAACTGAAACGAGACGACACATTCTAGGCGTAGCCACATAACCCATGCGTTGTCTACGAGAATTGGGACCATTACGAGTCTTGAGTAATACTATTATATAATGCTGAGGGTGGAATTAATTTGATCCCTTAGCTTCGTTCAAACACCATAATGGTCGGGATATTCCTGCGTTCCAATTATCTTGAATAAACGCTCCAATTATCTCGAATGCAGGATTATTTGTATAAGCGCATTACGACCGTGATATTAAAAAGCGCGACGCTAAAGCCGTAAAATTATCATAAATCCCAGTCTTGGCGTCTTCCTGAAAAGACTGGGCGTAACTTGGCGAGGTGTGCTCCGCTGCGTATAATTGTTCCGAGGATATGTGATTATTCTTGAGAAACGCGGGTTGGAAGAGATGGTGTTTTATTCACAGCTCTTTGTATCGCGGTATCATTCAGACCCAGTGTTTGTGCTGTTATCTTAATAAAATTATATGGAAGATCATCTAATAAAAATTTGTATTATCTATATCTGCATCTTAGATGAAAAGAATATTATCTTTACTAAATTATCGAGAATAATTTTCAGATAATTTTGGTTTAGAATCTTAGCACATAAAAATACTTAAATAGTAGAACTTAAGCGGTAAGCGATAACGATTTATAAATAACAATATGAATACATATATTTTTATATCCCTTTTATAATTTATATTTTTTTAATAACTATGTTTACATAAAAGCAGTCTTAAAAATTATTATCTAGAAAATTAATGTAGATAAATCGCCATCTAATTTTATCTGTTATCTAAGTATATTTAAAACAAAATCATCTTCATCTAAGATGAATTTACATATTTTTATCTCATCTTTATCTAGCTGATTTTTACATAATCTAAACACAACTTCTATTATCTATCATCTATCTATCATAATCTAAACACTGCTTCAAATTGTGGTGATCAGTATTGTGTTTAGATAATTTTAAAATTAGCTAGATAAAAATGAGATAAAAATATGCAAATTCATTTGTTTTAAATATATCTAGATAAAAACTAAAATTATATGGGACTGATCTAGATAATTTCTAAATAATATTATTTTTAAGGCCGCTTATGTAAACACAGTTATTAAAAAATGTAAATTCTAAAAGGGATATAAAAATATATTCATATTTTTATTTTTATCACTTACTGCTTATAAGTTCTATTACTAAAGTATTTTTATGTGCTATGACTCTAAACCAAATTATCTGAAAATTATTCTAGATAATACTTGTTTTTATCTAAGATACAGAGATAGATATAATAATACATATTTTTATTTTCTATATAAAGATAAGATGATGTGAAAAAATTCATCTAGATAATTTTATTGAAATAATAGCAAACACTGGTGGTAATAACATACCGGGTACTGGAAACCTATCGTTCAAAGAGTTGCATCTGTCGAATCGTTTGTGAAAATCACGCAACTTGCATACTGCATTAATCATTTGCATTTCTGTTATGAAAAACTCAAATCGGTTGAGGAAAATAACTTCATTTTATATTCGCTATATGATTTGTGTATAATTTTCATTTCTCTGTCCTGGTTGCGATTCTCGCACGAGACGTGTGCAGGCTATCGCCATCGATGTTTGCCTATAAACCACCGCGGAAATCGAGGATATATCGGCGGATCGAGATCGGTAATCGCCTTTTCTACCGAAGCTCGACCAGCCGGCTATAACCGTGAATGCGGATCGCGAATTTGTACGGCGGACACATGTTCCGCGACACGATGGACATTTCCTGATATGAGAGGCACTCTAGAAAAATTGCATTTCCATTGCATTCTCTGCACTACATATAGGACGTCGCTCTGAATAGAACGTTATAAACAATCATCGAAAAAGAGAGAATATGTCTGTATTTATAGAGTTCTTTGCAAGTGTTGGGAAATGGATTTTTAAATACCAAAAAAAAATTCTTTTTATTTCAGTAAATACTTATATCGAAAAATGATTGTTAAGAATATTTTACATTGTAAAAAAAAAAAAAAAAAATTGCATATGTACTAGAAAAATTGCATTCTCTGCACTACATATAGGACGTCGCTCTGAATAGAACGTTATAAACAATCATCGAAAAAGAGAGAATATGTCTGTATTTATAGAGTTCTTTGCAAGTGTTGGGAAATGGATTTTTAAATACCAAAAAAAAAATTCTTCTTATTTCAGTAAATAATTATATCGAAAAATGATTGTTAAGAATATTTCACATTGTAAAAAAAAAAAAAAAAGAAAACATTGCATATGTACATAGATATTTGAAACACGTATTGTTCATTCTCACCATTGCTATTTACATTATTTATTTTCTGCCAAATGAAATATCTTTCCATTTTCGTATTCGTATCTCGCATAGGTTCGTGCATAAGGTTTTGCCTCCCGCTACGATAAATTATTGATGAAAAATATCTCGAGATATCCTACCGCTTCCTCGCGAACGATTCCATGTCACGGAAATATAAATCCGTCTATTTTGACCCGCCCTCTGTGATGCACGTAGGCAAAAGTTACGGTGGCGCGATCTCTCGTGTGCGATGAAATTCTAAACGGAGCGGAGAGTTCTCCGGAGAACTTTCGCAGCTTTTGTCACGGGTGGCTCGAACTTGGAGCTTCCGTCTTTCCGAGTGCGGTGTACGTTTCTCTCGTTATTTTTTTTTCCTCCCCCGAATTCCCAGAGAGAAGTCGCGAATCTCGTTTACCCCCCTTCATTTCTCGCGCGTGCGTCGCATGCACTTTGCCATTACGCTTCCCCGAACTTTCGCAAATAAATACGGCTGCCGTGTATATAGAGGTAGCTCGAGAAATTGAAATGAATACGGAGAAGGTGTACCTTACGGAGAGGTCACGTGGAAGCGCACGAAAAGAATCACCCAAAGTCTCTCTTTTTCTTTCTCATGAAAAGAGAAATGGAAAAAAAGAAAAATGCATAAAAATATACCGAACCGTGGAAGAGAGACGAATATTGTAGAAAGGAACGGGAACCTAACCCTCTGTACAAATTTGTTTATTTCTGTAGAGCACGAACTTGTAAAGTTTAACGAATCGGCCATCTTTCACCCTGTGTATCTAGGCACGAAGTAAAGGTTGAGTAATAAAGTGCTGAGATTTAATTGCGTGTTTGTGTGCCAGTTCCCATGTACTCTCCGAAGTAGGTATAATCCGGATAGAATTCGGTGTGTGCTAACGCTAAGCTGAAGAAGAGGAGGATCTTCCTTTCTTACGTCGGAAAGATAAGAATAGGTATTACGACGTTGTTAGGCCAACAACGCGGACGAGGAGAGAACTTTGTAAGACTCTTCTTTTATCATCGTGTTCCGTTCGGGTATACTTTTTTTCAGTCTCCCGCTCTCACAATTTCGTTTTTGTCTTTAAAAGTTTTCCCTTCTCTCTGAATTTGTTCTTTCTTCTTGCTAGGTAAAGGTTCTCGTCGGTTAATTAACGCGTGCAGCCTTCGCTTTAATAAAAGTAAAATAATTTCACGTAAATTGAAATAAAAAATAAAGTATTTTCAACGGATTAAATTTTGTAATTTTTACATGAATTTTATATACGATCCGTAAATATATCTCAACGAATTTTAATAAATTGTTTTTCTCACCGTCGCGCATCCTTTTGTTGAATGCACGTTCGAGTTTTCTTTATGCCAGGATTATACAGTTAGCCGCGCGACAAAACAAAAATAGGCCGCGAGAGAGGAATGTCGTAGCGTTCGCTCTAAAAACTTTTTTCAAAAGCGGCCTTTATCCTTTTTAACCGTACCGTGAGAATTTACGACCACGGGGTTGTCATTAAATTTTACAGAGAGAAAGAAAGAGAGGGCGTTCGTCGTTGAAACGTTTATCAAACTTTCGTTCGGCTATCAAGCAATTTTCCGTCGTAACTCTAACGAAGCTTCCTCGCAAATCCGCAATAATGTAGCGAGGTCCATAAATTTAGCGGGCGAGGAGGCCTCGCCGCAAAGTTGGTTTGCGGATTTTATTGCCGGGACGATTATAACTTTGTCGCGACACCTGCGACGTTTACGGTGGACATCCTCGGCGCGAAACATCCTAAGGGCGCGTTTATTTCACTGCGGTAATGCAACGTTCAACTTACACGGTGTACTTAATCTTCCCTCGCGAAGATAAAGACCGGACAAGTGTCTGTTTCCAGAAATCACGTTAATCTCGTCGTCATAGCGCGACGACACAATCGCTATTTTATCGTTTCCTCTCGAGCAATGCTTGCTGCTATCGAAAGAAAATTATCTAGGAAACTTTGACGTCATCCTATCTTTATATAGATAATATAATAAAAGATTATAATAAAAATATGTATTATCTAGATCTGCATCTTATAGATGAAAAAAAGTATTATCTAGAATAATTTTCAGATAATTTTGGTTTAGAACCGTAGCGTATAAAAATATTTAAATAATAGAACTTGAGCAGTAAGTGATAAAAATTTATAAATAAAAATATGAATACCTATACTTTTATATCTCTTTTATAATTTACATTTTTTTTTATAACTGTGCTTGCATATAAGCAGTCTTAAAAATTGCCATCTTCATCTCTTATTTAAGATACATTTACATATTTTTATCTCATCTTTATCTAGATAATTTTAAAATCATTTAAGCACAACGCTGCAGCAGAACCCTGTCGATTTGACGATACGACAGGGTTTCATTTCCTGCGCAGAGATATATATCAGTTCCCTTATTGTCGATTATCTCTGTCTCGCATGATGCACAAATGACTTTTGTCATGGAAATCTGCGTTCGATAATTATTCAATTATATCGCGATTATAATCGCCCGTAATACTGGCGTGCACTTGGCATTTAAGTTTCGCGAACGTCGTGAAAGTCGCGCACACAATATACGTACGAATAAACCAAACTTTGGAAGATTCTGTTTGTTCCGCCCGAACCAATAAGATAAGACTGCACCAGCTGCATCGAGACAGCTTTGCATCGGAATAAGGAGATTTCGGAACTATTCGAGGAGACAATTAACAAACAATGGCTTTATCTTTTACATGCACACATTTACATATATATTTATATGCATATATATATATATATATATACACATTTTATTGGGATCAACGTTGCACGAATGACTTCATTTGAGTCTGAATTCTGCGATGCAAACTTTCTTGAATGCGCAGATTTGCGGTACTTTGATATTATATGAACTTGTAGACGCCCTAAAACTTTGACGTTTTTTCACTTGCCTCTTGTAACGATGATGACGTGCAAAGTGGCGAAAGGAACGAGAGAAGAAAGCGGAAATCTATGGAAATTCGATCGTATTTTCGGCTCGATTTGTGTCGAAATTGGGAGAATTTCGAGGCAAGCGAGTAGCCTGGAGGGTGAAACACTTTAAAAGTTTGTTGCACTCACATATATATTAAGAGAATGCTTCGGTGGTAGCTCGCGTCCTTCTGACCACTCCCACGACTACAGTCCTGTCGTCACATGGTCCAGAAGTTTTCCGTTCATCTCTCCAGCGGTTCTCATTGAAATTCCAAACACCCTTCGCGCCACGTGAATATAGCACGCTCTTTCGCTCTCTGCCTCCGACACCGAGTTTCAATATTTTCTCAACAAGTTATTTGAATGCGCGCTACCGATCTTTCCGCAACCATTCGCGATAATAAAGCTGCCCAATATTTCAGAAGACATAATAATGGAATGAAAACGAAATACTACATTTTTATCTCCTTATAATATGAGGTTCTTTTACTTAAAATGTACGATCGCGCGAAAAAGTGAAACCAAATTTTTCATCAAATATCACGACTTGTTATTTTTTTATTTGTCATTTCATTTCAAGCTCAAGTGATTTAAATTATTATTCAACAATACACAAATCGAAATGATATTGAAACGTTTACGCATGATAAAGAAAGAAACCTGTGTGAGTCATATTGGGGATACTAGAATTGAAAAGAAAGTAATTTCCTCCCAGGGACTGTCAAAAACTGGCCAATATTTAAGAAGCCATAATATAGTGCAATACGAAAACGATATAATACATTTTAATTTTCTTATAATGAGGTTCTTATTCTTTCTTTAAAAAAGGCACTGTTAACTGACAATGAGTGAATTTAATATTATTTTAATTTGCTGAGTTCCTAGTATGCACATAATTTTATGTTTATGTCATCGAATTACTATTATGTATATAATTTTAATTCACCGAATTACTATTATATGCATAATTTTAATTTGCTGAATTTCTATTATGCTCTAATTTTCATTTCTATTATGCTATAATTTGAATTTGCCGTATTTCTCTTATGTAAATAATTTTAATTCTTGAATTTTTATTATGTTTTAATTTTGATTTGCCAAATTTTTATTATGTACATAATTTGTATTCTTAAATTTCTATTATATATTTATAATTTTAATTCTATTATGTAAATGTACATAATATTAATTGGTCGAATTTCTATTATGTACAATTTCAATTGTTTACATAATATATATAATATAAATACGGCGAATTATGTGCCTAATAGAAATTCAAGAATTAAAATTATGTACATAATAGAAATTCGGGAATTAAAATTATGCACATAATTGAAATTCGGCCAATTAATATTATGTACATATACATAATAGAATTAAAATTATAAATATATAATAGAAATTTAAGATTTACTATTTACGCGTGGAAAACTCCCGCGCATATAGTAATACATGAAATCGGCCGATTCACTTTCGTTGTTCTAGTACTTTAAAATGCACAATCATGTGAAGACTATTACAAATAAACACGCGAGAAAACATAACAAAATTCTTTATCACTTGTTATTATTTTTTGTCATTTTATCATTAAACCTCAAATGATTTAAATTATTCAAAATGTATATGCATATAAATTGAGGTAATATTGAAACGTTTACGCATAATAAAGAAAGAATGTGAGTCATATTGAGGATATACTAGGATAAAAAAAAAATCATTTTCTGTCAGGGATAGTCAAAAGCGATGCTCTTTTACGGGGTTAAATCGCGTAGATTGCCATTGTCGAGCGACTTGCGTCGTGTCGACCACGGAAGGTTCGTAATTTTATTTTGGTGAACGAACGGACATCGAGTTTGCTATCGATGACCCGGATAAGGTCTCTCTCTCTTCCGTACTGCGGGAACAAAAGCCGAATTAATGACGTTGTAGACGAGACAGCAAAAGCGAATGTAACGAAACCTTTTGGGGAACGAGTTAAAACGTTGGAAGTTCCTTCAACAATTACGTTTGATATTCGTATTAGGAATTCAACAATCTTTAAACAAACGCGCCGTTTACCTGTTGATGCTACACGAACCAACTCGCTGAATATGAATAGCTTGTTTTTTCACCCTCGTTCACAATAGCGACAAGAATTCGAACCTAAACCTGCCTCCCTTTCTTTACAATATATGTATATACCTGTCTTTTCATATTCTTCTCCGCAGGTGCAGGAATACATTATTATGAAATACTGAAATAGTTTCGTCAAGTGCGACGCACTTGCTCTTCAGGAAGTAAAGAATATTTATAGAATCACCTTTCAAAAAATTATGATTATATATTAAAATACAAATTATTTAACATCTAATTTCTTTGTTGGCCTTTTTTTCTTATTAATTTTTGAATTTACACGAGCCGATAATTATTATATTTTTTTTATAGAAACACTTGCGTATACAACACAGTGAGCAACGCAAATACTTTGAATTATCTCTGTTAAATTTATTTCAATATATTATACTTGATAGAATTAACACGCACATATATGGTTATACATGTACGTATAAACGTATTCGATTGCAAGGATATGTTTTATTACGCGATAATGCTTTGTTTTCGCGCGGCGTTTGAATTGAATGGACGTGAGACTAATTGTAAATGTGAAAGACGAATTATTTACATTTTATTACATACGTGTAATCTTTTCAAGAATTACTGCGACATTAATGATATTAATTGAATGATTTGTTGTTGACACACGGAAAAAAATTAACTACCATATAGCCTTTTAGTTATATCCATATATTACAATCTGAATTATCATTAAAATTATCATGTCTAAATTTTATCTATGATAACTAATTTTTATACTGAAAAAAGATTTGTTAACTTGACTAAATCTTTCAGCTAAATATTATTTTGTTAATTGAATATAACAATATTTAAATTAGATGTAATATATTAAATCTAACAAAAATATTAGACTTAAATATACTAATATATGTTCAATTAACAAAATAGTAATTTAGTTGAAAGTTTAGTCAAATTAACAAATCTTTATTTTCAGTTTAGCTGTATATATAGGCTAAAATTTACTACAGCTAAAATTTAGCTACAGTAGCTATAATTTTTGTTTATTGCAAATATCTCTCTTTCTCTCTCCGTTTCTTTAACAAAATATACGGATTAATTGGTAAAAATGCTAACAAATTCTCTCTTAATGGGCAATAACGCATCTATTTTACACGCGTTATTCGCAATAAAGATCAGGAGGCGATATAAAGACCGAGAACCTTTAGGGAATGACGGTTAATAGTTTTTGACGCAGAGAAGAGAACTTGTCACCTTTCAGAACATGTCGGAAAGCGCTTGGCCTTTTGTTGGAGCACAAGCGAGAAACTTGAACCGAAAGGTACGAGACGTGACGGGAAAGTTCAATCAAGAGATTCCGTGGAGCTGCATATACGCGGTGGAAGCACACCGATGTTTAAGCGTAACGAACATTACGTCAAAATCCACGTGAAATAACGCGTGTCGACGATATTCCGCAGCCGTTGTTCCGTACATCCTAAAATCTCGTTACTTGCGTTCCAACGTGTCCCTCGTATGCGAACCCGGAAGTATTTTCTGTGAAATGAACTTTCTTCCCCGTAATTTCGTCTAATATATCGAGGAATGTGCCTTATAATCTCTCCCATTTATTTTGTTTTTAATGGTATGGAAAACTTTTTACTGGAATTTTATACATTCAAAAGCTTTATTATTTTTTTCTTCAAATTACAATCTCCAATCAACATAATTGAAACAATTACTTTAAATAGGGAGATTGAATTGCTTGCAGTGTTGTGCTTAGATGACTTTAAAATTAGCTAGATAAAGATGAGATAAAAATATATAAATTTGTCTTAGATAAGATGAAGATGATTTTGTTTTAAATATGTCTAGATAAAAGATAAAATTATAGGGCGATTCATCTGTGGATAATTTTCTAAATAAAAATTTTTAAGTGCTTATATAAACGCAGTTATAAAAAAGTGTGAATTATAAAAGGAATATAAAAATATATGTATTCATATTTTCATTGATAAATTTTTATCGCTTACTACTTAAGTTCTACTATTTAACTATTTTTATGTGCTATTGGTTCTAAACCAAAATTATCTGAAAATTGTTCTAGATAATTTAATATTAGTTATAAAGATAATACTTTTTTTTTTTTCATCTAAGATGCCATTTATATAGTTTTATTTAAATAACAGCGAACACTGATTGCTTGGAATAATGAAAATTGTTTTTCTTATTTTAAAGACGTTAATTATATATGAGACGTACTCTGCTGTGTACACACATACAATATATTACATATATACATATAACGAAGAAAACGTAACTGAGTCGGCTATGGATTTCCGCGCGAGCTGCGCCGGTTGTCATCAGAGACGGATTGAAGGGGGACAATGAAAGAAAGGACGGTAACCCGCACACAGGCTAGCGGAACGGTACGTTTACGAGACTCCCTAAACGCTGTGCTTCCGAGAGACGATGGAATGAATGATGCACACTCGCGAGACACTACGAAACGTTGCATTTACGAGCGTTGCGCCGGAAGGCTGCATTTACGAGAGACAGCGATATGCCGCTTTTACCAGAGACAGTGATGTATTCGGCTTTAAATTGCGAGTAATGTATAAAGTTCAAAATCGTCCATTGAAAAAGAGGAAGAATATTAACTCAGATTATTTTTCTAATTAAAATTTTCAAAAATTATTCGCGAAAGTATATAAAGAGAAAAATGAAAGAAAGAGATAATTATTGCGCGAACTGTAATTATTTCGAGTAATGAAAATGAGGGAAATCCTGATCAGAAATTGAATTTATAAATTTAGAGGGTATCCTAATATATTTTATAAATTCGCTACCGACAAGAGGCGGTAAGAGGTCGCGTTTGAGAGAGAGATGAGACAAAGATATGCTTGTCAGAGACGGTAAAGCAATGAACTTGTGAGAGACGACGGAAGGATGCATTTACTAGCTGCGGCAGGGACGGATTCTATAATTTCCTTCTTCTTTGAAAGGCTTGCTTTACTGTTAGTGATTTTAATGAAACACTACACGTACATTTATCTTCTTCTAAGAAAATAAATTATCTAATAAAGGACTTACATAAAAAATATATTTATAGAAAAATATAGAGAAAAAATGTATAATGATACATTAAAGTAAAACAAATACATATACATATATTTATTTCTTGTTTACAAAATTGTTAATTTAATTTTTAATTTCTCTAATTACAGCTTTTATACACTATAATATTAAATTATTATTATAATAAATGAGTTTATTTCGCACACGCAGCTTCTAGCCAAGAAAGGAACTTGGTTTACAAAATCCTAAACCTTTCATACATACATACATACATGCGTACATAAATTCTAATTCCATAAAGATTTACATAATTTAATAGTTTAACTCTTATATACATAATTACACAAATCTTAATCTAAAATTAAAAATTGAAATTAAAATATAATAAAAATTAAAATTATTTTTAAAATTTCAAACTTTTAAAATTAGAATTAAATTACAATTCTTTAGTTGTATGACTCTATGTTTTATAATACATTTATAATATTAAATTATTACTCTCGTGAAAGAAATGGAGAAGACAAAAAAAAAAAAAAAGAAAAATGTCAAAAAAGTTTAATCGAAGATGCTCCAACATTTACACGTTTTTTTATTAAAAAATTCTACATTACACGATATATATCAGCATTAATGTATTATTTTTTCTTTAAATTTTCTATTCCGCAATAACAAACATTAGTTAATTCATTAAAGGAGCGATGTAAGAACAACGACGCGATATTCTTATCATAGACAGCGGCCGGCTAAAAGAGAAGACTGAAAGGGTGAGGGAAGAGAGTCGACGGCCGGCGCCGACGTAAGGGTGGGGGTGTAGTGAGCGCGGAGTGTGGCTGCTCAGTCAGTCCGCCCGGAGACGCGCGACCGAGAGGACGCGTATTGTTTTGTCGGAAGAGTGTTACGTGCACGTGGTCGCGCGCACATTACTCCTTTCTTTGCCGCGCCGATGCTTGCCGACAGAATCGCGTGTGGGTGTGTTACCTGTGTTGCGTATGTGTGTGTGCGTGCGCGCGCGCGTGCGTGTGTGTGTGTATGTATGTGTGGGTGTATGCAGCCGAGTGTAATGCGGTGTAGCGTTTAGCGTGCTCCGACAACCACATCGTGGATAAGTCCCTCGACGCTGCAGAAGTACGGAGTAATGGTCAGCTTCAAGAGTAACAACGTACCCAGGTATTTTTCTCGGCGCACTCGTACGGATTCGTTCGATCCGGTTCGACGATCGCGACTTACCAAGTCGGGTCGGAAACCTTACATAGTGGACGCGTGAAGGGATTAAATAATTTCCGTGCCCACGGTATATTTATTAAAATTCCAAGTCGTATAAATGTCATCCCTCTTAAATGAGAATGATTAAATGAATTATTTTGATGACCGGTGTGTGTTTGGTTTTTGAATGACACGAAATATTAAAGCGCTCTCTTTATTCGGAGCAAAAACACAATGAATCCCTTTTCAAGTCCCTTAATTAAATTGAATGAATATTAAATTAAATTTTATTCAATTAACGCGGACGTATATGTTCGTAAGTGTAGATTATTATGTCAAGTTGTAAATTCGTTATACAATGGTTACTGCATCGAAAATAATTTCGCGCTACGGCGCATTAAATTGTGTAACAATATAATCGTCTTACTGCATACTTGACGTGCGCGCGCGTGAACGGAACGACGTTAATGCCACACGTAAAAAATTCATAGTTTTCACGATGCAGTTGAAAAATTCGTATCTAGATGCTGTCGGAGATAAAGGAAACGGGCAACGGAAAAATGGAGCACGTGCGCGCGCGTGCATCTTATAAAAGAAATTCTCATTCTCGAATACATATAATACTCGAGACTCTGATATCTCTAGCGGTACTTCTGCGCGAAGAATTCTGCATGGCGAACGTTCTTCCACGATAATAGAGCGAATTCCAATCATGCTTTGGAGTATTCCGATCGAAGTACCGGATTAATGGCGAACGCAGGTCGAGATTGCGCTTGTTGATACGCTTCGGTATGGCAAATCTATATATTAACGAGGGATTACGATCTATAAATATAAAATGTGCGGAAAAAACATGGTGATTATACTTTGTCGGTTCAAATTAATTTTAAAAAATGTTGTCGCGATGACGAATATTGAAAAATTCGAATATTCATGCTATATTTACGAAATTCAACGATTTGTCTGAATATAAACACGATAAGGACACGAGGCTTAATTAAAAATACAAACTGTACACAAAAGAGAAAAGAAAAACACGGGGTCTTCGAGACCACCGCGATGATGATGGCGTATTGGAGCAACGCCATTAAGGTCAAGTATAGAACGGCTCTTTGTGTACATGTATGTGTGTCTAAAGTTGGCGACTATATGCTTTCGGCAAGATTCGAACGTCGAGTCGCATATGCTCGCCGTATGCGAACCAAGTGACTTGTAAGACTATAATGAATTGCTCCTAAAATGCATCCTTCGGTAATATAAAACGCATAAAATGATCCTTCGGTATCGTATTTATAAGCCGATGTTACCTCATCTCCTACACTGCAAAAAATATGTAAAATTACATAAATAATTAGTGTAAAATTACATTATAAATAATGAAACTGTACACATTTTTATTATTTCTTATTTTGTGTAATACATTACATATTTTTTTATAGTGTGCGATGCACCATTTTTTCTAAAACTTTTATAAATCGCAAGAATTTTGTATTTGGACGTATCTTGATGAAATAAAAATCAAAGCACCACTGTATTAAAGAAAGATTAGTAGGTATACACGTTTATCTCCGAAACACACTTTTGCACTACATCGATACCTATATCGATGATATCATCGGCTATTAAAGAATAGATAAGCTTTATTCAATTGCCATTAAAAATATAATCGGGACATTGTTTGGCTCATTACGTTTGCATTTTTTGAAAGACGGAGTTATTTGCGCGGCATCCTTTCGACCCTCGAAGGTGTTCGCAAACATCGAAAGACCTGTTGGGGCCATCTCTCCTGGCCGATGTAAGGTAATTTCCAGTCAGGCAGCATCTGCCGTAAAAGCCAATGCCCGCATGGAGATACCTTGCCATCAGTTTCCGATTATCATACTTTTCTACCTTCTCTTTTCCTCGCTCCGTTTTTTTTCACCGTTCCGATCGTTTCGATGCAAAAGTTGGTGCACGACTTGTACGATCGTTTCTAGTACGAACCGTGATATTATTATCAATGAGAACGAAAAAATTGTTACGAGATCAAAGGATGTTATTGCGAAATTGTCCGTCACCGCGATATCGTGAGATATACCTAAGAATCGATATTTCCCTCTGAGAGCTTTAAACCTCAGTTTACATTAATGTCTTTTTTACACGAAGCTGTTCAAGTAGAAAGAACAAAGACCACTTAGCTAAGGCAGTGACTCTCAACTTATTTCATCGAAAAGTTTTTCTTTAATATCGGAGTATAATATAATGCCTCTGCCAGGTTTTTAAACTTAAAATTAAAAATTCCGAATCTTGTTAGCCTAATACAAATTCTTATGTTTAGCTACATTATTTATTTTTCAAATGAATTTTGATTAATTTTACCGAGTAATAATGTTTTTGATTAAACATATATTTGTTAGAAATTATATAATATATATAAGATTATACAGAATTTGAAAATTGTCTTGTTGCATGTGAAGGAATTCAAATATGCTATTGTCCGCTGTCGACAACGAAGAAATTGCGACAGATGCTATTGTAGAATTTTTTATTGTGCGTTCTCTGGAACGATACTTGCGAATTCCAGAGAAATGCAAACTGCTAGTTGGGAATCGCTGCGTTAAGCTTGAGAGATTTTACCGATGTCGGAGGAATCGACCCTGAAAAGATCATGGCGATCCTTCGAATGTATATGCGGCAATATGCTCTTTCAAAAGGGACCACCGCAATATCGGAAGTAAACAATTTTGTATTTCCTGATGTTTCCGCAATGTTTTCAAACTCTTTCGTTAATCAAGTAAAGTCTCTTCTCGAGACTTTCTTTTTTTCTTTCTTGTTAATATTCTTACATAGGAAGGAAAAAATTTTAATAATCTGCTCTAAGTTTACCGTAACAAATTCGAGAAGAGAGAAATACACATTTATCTTACACAATTAGTAGATGATTTTATATAGACATCTGCGGTATCCTTATAATTATATAATTTTAAAAATATACGATTGCGATACTTATTGCCATTTTATATTAAAAATTTTGCGAGTAATCCCAGCTTCAGAGAGATTTTTTTGACTGCAGTATGGAAAATTAAAAATAATATCAATGCACACGTGAGAAAATGCAAGCAGCCGTTAATCTGAAAATGCAATTGCCCGAACTTTATGTCTCTGTGGTTTTTCTTTTTTTTTTATTTCTTTGACTATTGTTATACAAAAGAAGAGTAAAAAATGTTCATACCGCAGCCTCATTCGTCTTTTGATTTACGTCTTACGCGCGCGATTTTTTTTCACTGCAAATAACGCGAGTCGTAATTTTTCGCCCGTAAAATGTGTAAAGTTCGAGGTGCATGCTCTGCGGCCTGGAATAAAAGCGCGTCTTTGCCGTCACTTTGAAACATTTATACGCTCAAATACTTGACAATTTTCCCTTCTGCCTCCGACCTGACGCTTCTCCCGTTTATCCTTTTCTTCTTTCGCCGAGCTCGCCTAACTTATTGCGCATACGGGTACGGAATTGCACGGATACATGAACCGCACTGTGTTCTTTCGTGACTTCCCCGTTAAACATTTGCGCGACGAACCCTCTCAGGATTTGCACGACGGTCTTGAATTACATACGTCGCAAGCACCAGCATTCATGGCGGACTTTTAGGACTTTGCATTTTTAAATCGTTCTACATATTGATCCGCAAACTCGTCGCGATAGTTTCAACGAATTCCTGTTTAAAACTTACTCCATAATCCCTCGCGAATGTTCGCGGGATAAAAATTCAAAATTATAGACATATTTTTGAGCTGTTGAAAAAATCAGAGACACGAAATAAAAAATAGTTTGTTTCTATAGAAAAATTTCAATGTAGGAATTAAAAGGGTCTTTATACAATATTTGACTAATAGTTCTAAATAACGAAATAATGATTTTATTCGAGTTCTCATTAAACAATGTTATATGAATTGCATTATTTAGAGAATCTTAAAAGGAATCCGAAATGAAAGGAAAATGAATGAAAGCTGTTGAAAAAATCAGAGACACGAAATAAAAAATACTTTGTTTCTATAGAAAAATTTCAATGTAGGAATTAAAAGGGTCTTTATACAATATTTGACTAATAGTTCTAAATAACGAAATATTGATTTTATTCGAGTTCTCATTAAACAATGTTATATGAATTGCATTATTGAGAGAATCTTAAAAGGAATCCGAAATGAAAGGAAAATGAATGAAAGCTGTTGAAAAAATCAGAGACACGAAATAAAAAATACTTTGTTTCTATAGAAAAATTTCAATGTAGGAATTAAAAGGGTCTTTATACAATATTTGACTAATAGTTCTAAATAACGAAATATTGATTTTATTCGAGTTCTCATTAAACAATGTTATATGAATTGCATTATTGAGAGAATCAAGGAATCCGAAATGAAAGGAAAATGAATGAAAGCTGTTGAAAAAATCAGAGACACGAAATAAAAAATACTTTGTTTCTATAGAAAAATTTCAATGTAGGAATTAAAAGGGTCTTTATACAATATTTGACTAATAGTTATAACTAACGAAATATTGATTTTATTCGAGTTCTCATTAAACAATGTTATATGAATTGCATTATTTAAAGAATCTTAAAAGGAATCCGAAATGAAAGGAGTACTCGTGCCATTGATCGGATTTCTCGTGTTATTGTTTATTCTTGCTCTCGTCTAATTACTCAGCAGTTCACTGTTACATGCATGGATCTTGATAACAACCGACGCGGCGCGTCTAATTACTCTCTTTCACGAAACGCACGTCAGTCTTTATTTTGTCCCAAGCATCGCTATTCTTAGAAGTTTGTGCTCCCATCTTCGTTTCGGAGCACATACTCGGGTCGATGGTATGCAATCAAAGTTCCGTCTTGCACGGAATTATTATCGGTTTATTAAAAAGCTCATCAAACGCGCCGTCAAAGGATGATGTTACGTCGTTTTGCAACTCGAAAAATTTCTAGAGTTCCGTTATAATGATGAGAAGTCTGTTAATTTATGCTGTTGCGTGCATTACATATGTATCGTGCATTATATGTATATGTATGTTTTTTCCTTTCCCTTTTTTATCAGACGGCTAAACGATAGCGGCACTGTCCGATAAACGGGGAAACTAGTTCGGTGGGGTAGATAAGAGTCCTTGACACTTATAAAGGAGACTTGAATCGTTCCTTTCGACACTTCCGGTCTCACGTTCGGCTTCACGCGCTGCTGTAACGATAAAATCATCTACTTACGAAACGTCTCACAATTTCAAATCATTATTATACTCATAACGCGAATTTCACTTTAATTAAAATCTCGGTTCAAAATCTTTTTTGCAATTACTAGAGAACATTTAAATTTGAACGTGAATTAAAATCAAACTTATGAAACATCAGTCTGCATAAGTTGCGATATTTTTGTTTTAATATATCATTTCAAATTTGCTTTATAATCTCATATTTTTATTCTCAAATTTAGAAACAAGTTCAGAAATTTATCCAGAGCAAAGTTAAAAAAAGTCAATCTTTTAATTAGTTTAGTACCAATGTTTTCTTTCATAAATAGGGATTAAAATCGGATATATAAAAATGTTTTAAACAAAAAATGGTAAAATTTCTGAATTCGTGTATTATGCACACCAGAATTTCTGGATAAGGGGGCCAGGTGCAATGGTGAGCTTTATGACCGGATGTGACGAGCGTCCCTCTACGTAATTGCTGGCAGGTGTGAAAACAAATCGAGTCCTAAAAAACGCATTCATAATGGAAAACGTATTGAAAGAGTTTTGTGCATTGTTGCTTCTCTTATTTACAAAGAAAATTACTCACCAATGAGGTCATTCTCTTTTTACGAATCTATATTTTATTGTCGATCAATACTTGTCTTTAAAATGTATTATATCTTATTTATTGATCGATAATTGTGATAAAAATGCAGGAAGGCGTGCCGCCATGATTAAAATAAGCATACGATTTAATTTGAAAAAATATTAAATGCATATCTGATTTGATAATATTATATGAAATCAGATATCTATTTAATATTTTATTGGATAAGAAAAAGAGCTTTTTGGGTATTAAATTAATTCTGACAAAAATATGTGTGACAAACGTTTCTATTAAAAGAAAAGTACAAAAATAAATAATAATTTTTCAAATAAAGTTTGATTTAAAACAAAAGAAAATAAGAGGAAAAGAGAAAAGGAGTTTTGTTTCTATAAACAAATTTATAAGATGGAGTTGAGGAGAGAATAATTTTATTGTTCCTTCTGCAGATACTTTATTACAAAAAGATGGAAACTCAATAAAAGGAAATATCTTAAAATTTTTCATCTTGATAAACTTGCATTCTCATATATATGAAATTAATAAATTTATACCTTTTTTTACGTGATTAAAAAATAAATTTAAAAAATATCTTTCTTTTATATTAATATGTAATTTAATATTATAAATTTATACATCTTTTTGTGTGATTAAAAAATAAAATTTAAAAAACATCTTTTATATTAAAAAGCAACAAACTTACATTTTATGACATACAAAAGAGTTAGAAAATTACTACAATAATTTGCATACGCAAACCAAATACATATATTACCCTGCAAATATATGCAACTCCAATCTGTTTAAATTGAAAAGCCCAAGTTTGGCGAATCTGATTTTATCTTACGCTGGTTGTTACCGACAGACGACATCTTTCTGCACGGTCGACCATTGGTACGGACCCATCGGTATATACCCGGTGGCGAATAAAAAGAATATAACCACGAGCGAGAATCTCGGCATCGATCTGACCAAGTTTTTTCCCGTTGATGTTTCAGCGAGCAGTCTACTCCACATCGCCATCTGCCTGGTACTCTGCGAGTTACCCTGAGCCATTCTCATAATCATCAGCACAACCATTCACACAGACATGAACCAGCACCACTACTACCAGCACCGTATCTCACTCCTCCACCACCACCAGCGTCGAGTTACATCACGGTGCAACGCGGCTGCGCTCTGCATTCGAGGTAAGTCGCACCCGGTATATACTCTGTTTGTATCGCCTCGGGGACCGACTTAAGACTCCGAGATTCCAGCTAATTTCTTGCTAATACATTTTAATAGACCTTATTTATTTCAACGACGATTTTCATCTCGAAATCGTATAGCGTGTTGCAATTAGAAAATCGTAAGAAATTAAATATTATTTGTCTTTAAACATTAGATTATTCAAATTCGTTCGCAGTCTTATTACATTTTTAATTTTTATACAATTCGTTTGTCATCAAGGCGCAAGCAGTTTTTACCTCATTATTTTAAAAATTATTATTTCTTTACATAATAATAATAATAATAATAATGAATATATTTTACGATTTTCATTGTAATCACAAGAAAATATTTTTATAAGAAAGGAAGAGAATATAGACGTAAAAACGAAATATGCCGAGGGCGGTAGACTCCTTTTAAGACGAAGTCTATATCTACGCACATATCTTTGGTATAAAAGACGCAAGGATGCCGAGACCTGTTTTTCTCGAAGTACCTTTGCTATTCAAAGCAACACAAGGTGAAAATAGAAGTAAACAGATTGATCGTTTGCTGCTTTGCGAATTTTATGATAGGACGATGTGATCTTTAATGCGCCACGGATGATCGATCACGTCGCGTGTTTGGCAATAATCCATTTCGAGAGTCTGCAGAGAGTCGAAAGTTACTTAGTAACGTTAGATTTTAATTATAGCTTTCGATCGTTCCATATTATTTCGCTTTATTACGCGGACTCTCTTCTATGTTATTGTCTCTGAATATTGAATTGTAGGAACGTAATTCATTATTTCAAACGCAGACAAATTCAATTACTCTCGTTTCTGTACAAAAATGAAAAGCACATGTTTGACACGAGCCGTAATTTGCAGGATATCGGCTTTTTTACTTCTGAAAAATAAAAGAAACAAATCGATAATCTTATTAAATCTGTCTAACAATAAGAACATCGATTGACGTGTTTTTAAGCTGTTTATTGAAAGGCGCATTTGTAATAGTTAATATTGCAAATATGAAATATGAATGTCGGGAGTATTTAAATCTATGGAAGTTGATCAGCTGATGATGAAATAGGCAACATAAATTCCAGTCGTAATTTCGATCTTGTGCATTTATCGTAATCGCGCAATCTCCCTGTCTTTCATGTGTTGGCTTTTGAAATATACGCGGCGAATTAAAACTCGGGTCGGTGGGTCACGTTTTCTCAACACTAGGATTATGGACGAGTCCCCAATATGCGTACAAATTACAGTTGGCCAAGTTGCTCGTGTATGCAAGCAGCACACCCGATGAACGAACCTTGCTCTTTTTTAATGCGATGAAGAAAATAAAGAACTTCCGACCCTCTCATCCCTTATTATTCCTCCTTTCATGCGCAGCGCTATTTAATTTAAATAATCAACCGAAATCTTTTTGCCAATTCGTTCAATTTGCGACGAATTAATTTTTATTTGATAAAACATATTGAGATATTCTTTTTGACAGATTTAAAATAGATTTTGTAGTAATTATCAGTGTTGCTGTTATCTAAATAAAAATATATATATTTATATCTGCATCTGTTATCCTTACTAAATTATCTAAAATAAATAATATTCAGATAATTTGCTTTAGAGTCATAAAAATACTTAAGTAATAGAAACTTGAAATAAAAGTATGAATATACGTATATTTATATTCCTTTGATAATTTACATTTTTTATAACTGTTTACCTAAGCGATTTTAAACATAATATTGTCTGTAAGTTATCTAGATGAATCGCTGTATAATTTTACCTTTTATCTAGATATATTTAAATTCAAAATCATCTTTATCTAGATAATTAAAAAATCAAGCACCACCCTGGTAATTATTTTCGTCAGATATCCCTCTTTTTTTCTCCGCCCATCTCTCTAATTTTCTGAAATATATTATTTCGCAACCCTCTCGTTGTTGCAAATGACATTTTCGACAACTCAAGGATACCGCAAGCATCATTTAACGCGACACGAAATACCGCTTTTGGTAACGACACGCGATCTCGTTATCGCTCGTGGACATAAGCCGCCTAATGTCGTTGCGAAATTAGATCGACGTAGTTCGCATTAGATGGAGGGCAAGAAGGATATACCAGGGAGCTCGAAGAAAGCGCGGCCGAAGAACTTGTTTCGACGCTCTCTTTTTCTCTCGCGAAGTGAAGGCTCCGAGTTTTCCTCACCGTTAAATCTCGTACAGCGCGTTTCGAATTTTTGTTGGACGAACGTACCATAAACTCGTTCGGATATCCGCGAGCAGCTTCTTAACTTCTTAACTGCCAAGTTCTTGCCGCAGCTTACGCGACCCGTGTCGCCTATGAAGAAATCGCAAGAAACGGCGTACTGCATTAGTGTAGCAAAAGCTGGAAGCAGTATCGCGAACAGGTCAAAGAGCTATATTGATTCCGGCCGAGTGAAGGATTCAATAGAGGCGTGTAATTACCGTTCATTTTTCGAGCTGCAACTTCAGAACGGCGGAATCAATTTTTAATCCGAACAAAGTGCTTCGGTCCATTTATTTTTCGAAAAAGTATAAATCTTTAATTTCTTCGTACGACCTCTCGAGCGATCAGTATCGAGTAAATAAAATAATACATCAGATCTCAGATTGCATTAGCAAATGGTCGGGTAAAAGTGAGAGAAAGGAATTCAATTAATACCTTCCGCCGCGAATATTTTTTTGAGATTCACAATAGAAGAGAGTGCAGGCTTGAATTTTTAATTCGCTTTCTTTGTTGGAGCGACTTCGAAACGCATACCGCGATATCCGGATCGAACGAAACTCGAGAGGGTTCTTTTCTCGCTGTCGCGGGCGCATTGTGTCTATACGTGTCGTAAGTTTATCCGCACTATAACGGCGCCGAGAGTCTAGTCGTGCCATTACTTTTCATCCCTTATACTCTCTACTTTTTCCCAGCCCTCGCGTTGAAGCGTGAAAACGTGTTTCCGCTATTCGCGACACCGAACTTGGAAGTTCACGCTCGCTCTCGTGTTTCTCTTCCGTACGATAATGAAAACAAATTCAATTGTAAGTACAGTAATAGAGGTGCGCATTGTTTATCGTTGGCGTACTTCTCATTTGAATCTCGCTCCTTGCTTCGTATCTCCCTCCTTGAAATGCCGTCATACTGTAAATTGTTCGCCTTGAGAATTGCTTCGACCATTTTTACGGTACGTGCAGAGTCGTCTTGGGGGCTTGAAATTATAGCTGATCTTTGTAACTGTATCCGCACACAGTTTTACTTCCGCAATATTTTTCATTTTTGTTTTATACTTACGTTAATATAATTGTATAACGCAACTAACGTTATTGTTGCAGTTTAACAATAGAAGATAATCTTCAAAGAGATTATTAAATTTCTCGTGGTAATAATTTATTTTTGAAATCTTCTATATCGTATATATTTGGAAGAGTAAAATGTTGCTTGAAAAAGCTCTCGATTGTGTATAGATTTTACCAGACGTTAATTTTAAAGTCGTTTATAATGTTTAACTCCAATCAGAAATATGATTTATCATTAATAAATTTAATAAAAAGATTTGTTTTGACGGTCTTAACGAGCAAGAATATAAAATACTTAGTTATACAAAGTTGTTACAACTGGTATCATGAATTAATAACGCATCTATAAATTCAAATATTGTGTCTCTTCAGTCGCTTTTTTCTTCAAATTCTAATGTAGTGTTCTGTTAGATTAAATCGTATGAATTAATATTTGTCATTAGAGAGAGAGTCGTGGAAATTGAAAGTATCTTTCTTGAAAATTAAATTAATAATGAAAATAAAATAATTGATCATTATTATGGAATTAATATTTGTCATTAGAGAGAGTCGTGGAAATTGAAAGTATCTTTCTTGAAAATTAAATTAATAATGAAAATAAAATAATTGATCATTATTATGGTAATTCAATGCGAAGCTTGGAAAATAAAAACACATATGTTCCAATTAAATATTATTTCGCGGTTTTTGTTAATTTAATATAATCTGGAGCTTTTTTTAACTATTTAATAAATCGTGACAAATGGGTTTCAGAAACACGCGTGTCCTCTCTTCCTCTTTATCTCGCAGCGTCGACGCGTCGTCGTCGTTCCCCTTCGTCTTCCTTCACGAGCGAGTGATAACGCGTGATTAACGCCCTCGTTATCCGTCACGCCCGGCACCAAGATTTCTTGCCTCTCCATCCCCTATTCTTCGCTCCCGCCGACTCGCAATAGGTCGGGAATTCGACCTGGACGGGTTTCGCTTACCCTCGTGAAAATTTCGCTTCCGTTCTCACCTTTCGCGCGTCCTGCCATTTCTCTATTTCCAACCTTTTCGAGGTGGCGGCTGCTTTTGCCGCGTCGTCTCGCCTTTGGACGAGGAACGACGAGAAAAATCGCGCCCGACGAGAAAATTATCGCGAGCCTTTCGTCACTTCTCTTCTCCGCGATTAAATGCTGTCGGTCCGGAAATTTTCATCGTGTCTCTCTCTCTCTCTCTTTTTTTTTCGCCGCGATTCTGTTTCCTCCGAGTTTCCTTTCTTCGAGTCGTCGAAATTCGAGCCACGCGCGAAATTAGTTTCGACCGAAGAACGAAGAACGACGACGACTCGGAAAGGCGGGTTTATCGATCTTTGGCGGAGCAAAATATAAACGAGACACGAGGTTAATCGATACTCGGACTGGCCGTATTTACTTGTGAATACGAATAATTGAAGGACTCGTTATATATATATAAAACGTGATGGACATATTTTTTAATAAAATGAAACAATAAAGTTTGATAATATTATGATTTATTCTTTGAATTCGCAAGATAAAAGCACATTTTTATTTGATTTTTCGAAGTAGGTTATTTGGTGTCTACACTATATCCTATTCTCATCAAATTTTCAGATGCTATATATTTATATATTTAGAAAAATAGTCACAATTTTTAGATGATACAATTTTGTACCTAATATTTTTTTTATCAATTTTATGAATTTTCCAATATTATATAGAATCTCTTATTGAATCCTTTCAGCAGAAATAAGAGTGGTTCTCCAGATCGAAATGCTACAAAATCGCGCAATCATCATAATTACACGAAAGTAATGTGCTTTACATTGATGCTTAAAAACGAACATTACAGACTGCAAAAACTAAAACCTGGAACTAAATGAAAAAAGTTAAGGGTCCGTGAGAGAAATTGCCAGAACTGCGAAAATCTAATAACAGGGAGAGAAAGAAAGGGGTTACAAAAGGGCTCCCATTCGATCTAATCTTCGGTCAGTCATCGCCCGCGGCGTTGTTCCAATCTCTTCGTATCGATTTCAGAGAATATCAATACGTCACTGACTGAGACAAGGACGATATTTACATATTGCACAGCGAGTGCTGGACTCGTTTATTTTATCCTCCGCGCTGCGCGCATAAAAATATCCATTGTCGAAAATACCTCTACATTTTTGCAATGTTTACAAAGTTGAAAACTGAGTCGCACGGTTGTTCGTAAAATTTTTCAATTTTTTTTCGCGAAAACGTCACGTACGAGCGAAATAAATTTCTTAGTACATTTTTACGACCGTGGAGCGACAGAAGCTTGTGAATCTTCATAATTTTAACATCGGCTGTACTTTGCATGAATTGTCTGCAATGACGTTAGAAAATAAAAATTGCATGAGAGAGAAGAAAAGAAAATTTTTTCAAGTAAAATAATTTAAATATAAATTTGAATAATAAATATTGTTCTTCTCTGTAAAAAAAAAATATAATTTATTACGTATAAATGCATGTCATTGTATATTTAAATGATATATCGCATAATGTTTGAACAGCGATCGAAATAGTACCTATATCTAATGCGGATTGTAAACAAAAGTAACATGTAACCAGTGTTGGGTATAGTATCTAGATACATTTTATGTATTTGAGTCTGTATCCGAGATATATTCGAATTAAAGTATCTATATCTGTATCTAGATACAAAACATGGTGTCTGAATTGCTTTTTTCAGATACATTTGCGGATACATTTTCACATATTTTTTTTAAATAGCCCAATTTAAATTTCTAAAAGATCAAGACTGCAAGTTATCAATATATCGTCATCAATACCAGTTGAGCGATTATTAAGCATTAATCAAATTTTAGTATATACATGGCGAAATAAAGTCCAAAATAAATACATAAAATAAATTAAAATAAATAACGAATAAAGTCGTAATATAAACAAAAATATGAATAAAGATAAAAGAATTATTCGGTACATTTTGCGCATATTACCATTATTATATATCATAAAATATAAAAAATGGTAGTAATTTAATCAACCAACTCTGGCTATTTAATGATCTTTATTTAATATTCACGACGTTTCGACCATGGGTTTCGGCCCTTATCAAGTGCTAAAACACAACTTTCTATATAGAAACTTAATTTCTGATCTTAAAATGTGACATGATATAATGTGAAACAATTAACTATGTTTATTAATCATAAACAATTAATCATAGTTAATTGTTTCACATTATATCATGTCACATTTTAAGATCAGAAATTAAGTTTCTATATAGAAAGTTGTGTTTTAGCACTTGATAAGGGCCGAAACCCATGGTCGAAACGTCGTGAATATTAAATAAAGATCATTAAATAGTCAGAGTTGGTTGATTAAATTACTACTATTTTTTAATTATCATCTGGTAACTTCAGAGATTTTTACATCTTTCATAAAATATAATTCGAAAGTATCTGAGATACTTTTAAAGCATCCGAGTACCTGTATTTATATACATTTTAATTTGTGTATCTGTATCGAGATACATTTTGTTCTTATCCATCACTGCGTGTGGACAACGAAACACGCTCAACGCAATGAGAATTAACGCCTCGCATTCCGCTGCGCTAGTGCGTAGGCGCGCGCATTCGCTGGAATTTGCTATACCGTAATGTTTCCGCAGGACAAGCCAAAGATGTCGGGAAGGAGAGAAGAACGGTAGTGAATGGCCGGCGCGTTGTCTCGAACTCTATAAATAACTTAAGTCCAGGCCGTACATCGTGTACCCGGGGTGTTATTTCCTCCGTGAGATAGAGTGCATCCCCCGTTATCGGTCCATGGTATCCTTCGCGGTCCTCGGAGAGGAAGTCTCTCTTCCTTTTTCCGACGTCCGGCTATTAACTCCGCGAGCGAAAAGATCGCTCCGTGCATCGATGATAAATATTAGTTGCGCGAAAAGTTTTTAGCGGAACAAAACTCTTTTCCGTAAACAAAATCCATCCTCTCCAGCGAAAAGAGGTCGAGGGCGATTCTGGGCGATATTCCGCTAATCGAATGATAACTCGTCGTTCGATCAATCTGGCTCGATCAACAAACGTCAACTTGATCGTTTTAACTTGGGTTTGGATTATTAATTCGCGGTAACACGTACAATATTCGCGCGCGACGTTACTTTAATCCGAAATTGAAGACTAGTTAATTAACTGCTTTCCTCCGTTGCATTTCTCTTCGTGCTACATCGCGTCGTCGTGCGCTAATTAATTCTATTTTCATGCGCAACTTTTTAATCCACTTAACGTAACACCGCGTCGTCGCGCTGACCATCCCCTTCCTTTTTCCACTTTCCACCCCTGCTCTCATTTCTTGCCGCTTTCGGCGCGAGGGATTCTTTATTTAAGCTCGCTGCTCTGCAATCCCTTGTGCTACTGGTGATTAAAAGTGATTATCTCCTGCATATTTCTACTCCAGGATTTGTACTTTTGGATAAAAAAAAAAAAGATTGAGGAGCAGTAATTATTTCTTATTTGCATGGCGTGAGATGAAAAATATTGACGAGCATTTAAATCGTTGAATAAACGAGAAAGATTCTATTGTTACGAAAACATTAATTAATCTAGTTGAGAGTTTATTAAGATAGATATTCTCTTATTCCAATTCTTCTTCATAAGTATATCCAAGATTTAAGATTTTAGCTCTGAATGTTCGAGAGAGATTTCTCAGAATTTTACGCTACGGTTTCAGCTCGGGCTTTTCCATCTTTGATACAAATATACGTGTAGTTCGCGGTACACTGTACGTACGCTGTTTCTCGTTTGTCTCAATTTGAGACCAGCGCAAAGCACCCAGCATCATGTTTCAGATGCCAAAGTTCTCCGAGATAACTCCCAACTCTCATCCACACATATGCACGGATATGTTGTTACATCGGATGTAAATGCATTATGCTTATAGACTTCGCATGAAGATGGTCTCTCGTTGGACGCCGCAATCGCGTATTTTCGCGCACGTATGATTACACATGACTATACTTGATTACGTATATACATATATACATATGTTACAAGCTTTCCGTGAAATCAGCTTGTTCGCAAAAAGCTCAGTCTCTTTGTCAGAGCATCAAATTTTTGTCGAGACCGGCAAATTTTGCAAAAAGTCTGGGCTTTTCGTGAAAGAGCTGAATTTACAAAGACCTTGCGTTGTATCTCACAAATGTAGCGAAACAGATAACGAACGATATTTTGAATTTGTTATATAAAAAAAGTATCATATTATCTCTAACAAAATTTTCGACGATCCAATTATTCTTTCCATACTTTGCGCATTGAAATTATTTCATCGATTATATTCAGTGTTTGCTGTTATCTAAATAAAATTATATGGATGATTATCTAGATAAAATTTTGGCGTTATCTTATTTTTATATAGCGAATAAAAATATGTATTATCTATATCTGAAAAAGGCGTTATCTTCACAAAATTATCTAGAATAATGTTCAGATAATTTGGTTTAGAGTTATAGCATATAAAAATAGTTATAATTAGTAGAACTTGAGCAGTAAGCGATAAAAACTTATAAATAAAAGTATGAGTATTTTTATATCTCTTTTATAATTTACATTTTTTCATAACTGTTCTGGAAGTTATCTAGATGAATCGCCATATTTTATCTTTTATCTAGATATATTTAAAACAAAATCATCTTTATCTTATCTAAACTCAATTTCCATATATATATATATATATATATGTATATTGTACCTATTGGATCCTCGCTTCATTTTTCTTTCCTCTGTCTATTTATTTTCTCGAGCAGAGATTTCACACTCGGCGTCGCGAACTAAGGATTTCTTGATACCGGCACTGACACTGACGTGTACACACGTGCACCCTTGTCTCGTTGTCTTTACACGACCGCGCCCGTGCGGTCATGCATCTTACTAATGGCGTGTCTCCACGATGCATCGCTTTGTGCGGTTAGTTTAAGCCAAGTCCAGGATGTCGTGCTCGGAAAGACGATCTACCCCTTCGCGCGAGCTGTAGACAACGGAAGTCTCGTCGCTCTGAGATAATGGAGGCTGCATATTTAAGTAAACGCGAGATTTTACGCGGGCGCATCGGCGCAATATTGTAACTTTATTATAACGCGCTGTATCACCTGTCGAATCGATATCGCCCATCTCTCTCTCTCTCTCT
This sequence comes from Nylanderia fulva, assembly GCF_048542155.1. Taxonomy (NCBI): domain Eukaryota; kingdom Metazoa; phylum Arthropoda; class Insecta; order Hymenoptera; family Formicidae; genus Nylanderia; species Nylanderia fulva. The sequence goes on along the minus strand of NW_028190807.1, from coordinate 1,699,614 downwards.
GTCTCTTGTGTATTCAATTTAACAGCTTTATCGAGGAGAGCGTGCGATATCGACGCGATACACTGCGACGTGAACGAGGAAATTGCCTTATTATTATCGCGCGCGACAGCGAGAATGCGCAATCATCATCAGTTCATTACCTGCGGTCAACTTTAACGGGAACGAGGGGAAAGTTTCAATAAGAAGAATCCACTCGTAACTTTCGTCTAACAAGAATTACTCTTTCGAGAAACCTTCTTGATCCTTTGCGGGACTCCGAGTTGGGATGGATTATATACGCGATAGTTGGAGAAAAGGTTTTTTTCTCAACATTTTGGAATCAATAATCATATTTTTTTTTACATATTTTTCATATATTTAAGTGTCTATGCAACACGTGTACGTAGCTTAAAAAAAAAAAAACTTTATTATGTCGACAACGCTAATGGCATCAAAATAATTTGTTGTCAACACTTTGGAATCAATAATTATTTTTTTTATATTATTCAAGTCTCTACGCAACACATGTACGTAGCTTAAAAAAAAAAAACAAAACTGTTTATTACGTCGACAACGCTAATGGACAACGCATTAAAATAATTTGTTGTCAACACTTTGGAATTAATAATCATACTTTTTTGTATATTTGTCAAGTCTCTACGACACGTGTACGTAGCTTAAAAGATAAAACTGTTTCTTACGTCGACAACGCTTAATGGCGTTAAAATAAGTGTCGTCCTGCTTCTTGTGCAAAATTATCTCTCGGATCGCAAAGGATTAACGTAAAAGAGAGGGAGAAACTTTCGCTGCTATAAACTCGAAGTGACCCCAGAGAGTGTCACTGCTACGATCTCAAGTCTCGCGATAACTACCCCGAGCGTGTTGCGAATATCAAGTGTTTTCCGAATCGGAGAGGGAAAACTCTCTCGCGAAACTTCTCCATGTCTATCGCAACATCGATGATGCAGGTGAAAGGTTCGAATCGGTTACCGCGAGTATATATTTAACACTCTCGGCACAAAACGACCACGCAAATGCTCTTCGTATTACGTAATAAGCTGCGCAGGCGGCGGATTATGCCTGCAGTCTGCGACGGTGTTACCCGGTTCAATGGTCCGCGGTCTGTTGGACAATATCGTACGTTATTAACGAATAAAAGAGACGATATTGGCTGGAAAGTTTATCCGCGGCTTTGTAGAAGAATACCCACGTCTCGCCGGATAACGAAATGCAAAACCGCTCGACGAAGACTTCGATATACGCTCAGACGCTCGAATAAAAAGCTCCGCTCTTAAACCTAGCGATCGAATAGGGGAGAGAGAAGGAGGGATTCAAAGCTGTTTTCTCACAATATATTTCATATTATGAGCTTCAATATTTAGTGTCTCCTTGCGCGCGTCTCTCCCGTGTCACAGAATTATTATTAAGGTTTTTCTCTCGCGATCGCATCAAGTTTTTTACTCGACGCTAATATTATAGCGGAGACGTGAACGATATCGACACACGATAAGCTGTCTCTTCGGACAAGTAAGGAATTCAGATGACACATTTCCAAGTCTCGCTCTCGAATTTCCTTTCGAAGCACGTCGTTTCTCGCGAAGCGGAGCGCCTTGTGTCATCGGAGAGATACGAAATACGTGCCTTGGGCTTTTCTTTTCACAAGACAAGAAGATCTCTGCATTTTCCCCATCGAGGTCGTAGGGTCGTCGCCGCCCTTGGAGCATTATCAGAGAGAGAGAGAAAGACCGACTCGGACGACCGAAAAGCACGAAGGAAAAGAATTTCGTTCATCTTCGACGCGCGGGAACAATTGATGAGGAAGAGCGCCAAAGAATCTCATCTGTTCCCGCCTTAAATATTACGCGACTCGTTGCCCCAAACAGACGCGGCGAAATTACGGTTCTGTATAGCCCCGTATAGCATAAATTCTGCATTAATGCGACGCAATAACCTGCGTCTGTGTATATCGCGCGCATATGCATCGCCCGTGTCATATAATAAACACGTGCCCCATTGTCTGTTGCATAACCATATTACGCTCGCTTATGGTTCACTATACAGACTATACGGATGACTATAGTAGACAGTGTTTATTTAAATAAAATTATCTAGATGATCATCTAGATCAAATTTTGGCGTCATCTTATCTTTATATAGATAATGAAAATATGTATTATCTATATCTGCATAAATCTTAGATGAAAAAAAGTAATATCTTTACTAAATTAATTTTGGTTTAGAATCATAGCACATCAAATATTTAATAGTAGAACTTAAGCAGTAAGCGATACAAATTTATAAATAAAAATATGAATATATATATATATTTTTCCTTTTATAATTTAACTTTTTTTATAACTGCGTTCACAAGCAATCTTAAAAATTATTATCTAGAAAATTATCTAGATGAATCGCCATATAATTTTATCTTTTATCTAAATATATTTCTAACAAAATCATCTTTATCTTATCTACGATGAATTTATATATCTTTATCTCATTTTTGTCTAGCTAATTTTAAAATCATCTAAGCACAACACTGTATGACAGGTACATATACATATATCTTTACCACGGAATCTTTCAATTTTTTAAATTATGTCAAACTTTCTCTCGAGAGTGATTTGAATTTTATTTCGTCCAATTTCTAGTATGTATTAATAATTTTTAATTTGAAAAATTATATTTCTTGTTTTCAACATAAAATTAATATATATAGGTTCGCGTTTTGTTTCTATGTGTACTTTAATCGCGGAAGAGCAATTATTATTCTATTCAAGCAATAAAAAGAAAAGTGTGCGCGAAAATAATGTTTTATCGATAAAACCCCGGACGGTGTTTAGGATCCCCTGGTCGTTCCTGCAAAAAAAATGAGAAACGATGAAGACATTAAGAATGTAAAGAGAACGCGCTTATGTCACGCGACGATTATATCGTCCCGGATTTAGTAGGCCACGGGGAGTCGAAAGAGGATACCAAAGTTGGACACTGATCAAATGTAAGAGCCTTCCTAGCTTTCATCCTGATAACCTCCTTCGAGGGCGACACGTCCGTCGTAATTTGTTGATCTACGCGCACGTGCGTGAAAGAAAGTACTCGGTCGAGTACTCTCTATTTGATGTTAAATGTTTCACATCGATACGTTTCCTCAAATCATTTTGCAACCCTTTTGCAGTCTTTTAGTCAAAAGAGAAATCTCTACTGCTGGAACTACATTTGTTTCATATATACGTAGGCGAGGCCTTTGTGCAAACCGTGACAAGGGATATTTTCCAAGATATTGATGATGTGGAAAAGCTATATTAAACGCAGCAGTGTCTTCATACTATTCATTTGTCAGGCACTTTACGTATCTGTGATATATGAATCGCGCGCTCGGAATTGAAGTTCAGGAGAATGAAGAGAGAGAACGAACCTAGATCCTATCTCGTGAACGTCATTCGCGTCACCTATAACAGGCTCTTTACCGGTAGTGCTTTTCAATGATGTCGCACAATACACGTGTTTAACAGCAAGCATATCGTTTTGCACGCTCATGTTTATGGGTCACGTTGCTCGCTATTCATTCACGAGACTGGAGGTTCTACCCTCGATCGAACGAAACGGTAAGAGACGCCGTCGTCTAAAGAAAGATTCTTCACGATATTCCTCTCTGAAAGATCCTCTTTAATATTTCCTTCGTGACGGAACGGCTTAGCTACGTCGCTTAGCGACGTGATGATAATAAAGCGAGCTCTTTGTTGGCGCAGAGAGAGAGAGTCACAGATACACGAAAAGCGAAAGGCTAATGATTTTAATTCCTCTCTCATTATGGTCGGATCGCGTAATGCCATTTCCGGTACTTTACGTTTCGCTAATCAATTTTGCACTTATAATCCAGACACGTTCCTAGAGGTAATAGCATTATATCTCTTGTATATTTTTTCGTTACAAATTACATGATTTAATTTTAATTTTAAATTATATCATGTCGAGTCATGAAGAATAAAATTTTCTTTATCGTTGATATGCTCGGCTTCATCTTCACATTTGCAATATAAATATGAGACAAGCTCTATACCCCATGTGCGAATCTCAAAAAGGCTCAGTACTGGCTCAATACTGGTGCCAGAGTCGCCAGTACTGGCTGACGTTTTGGGCCGGTATAAGTTGAGATCGGGATCATTACTGGGACAATGTCGGAATGATAACACGGGTCCCAGTCTCGGCGCCAACTTTGGCCCGACACAGAATATTAGTACAGAGGCAACGTTGATTGCCAATGTTGGGCCAACTCTTGATGCCAACTTTGGCCCGACACAAAGTATTAGTACTGGGACAACATTCATTATCAGTATTGGGCCAAATCTAACATTAGAATAACCGATATGTTTAAAATCATTATAAATTAACGTTTCAAAATAAAAATATTTGTTGTCATACACCAACGTATGGCCCAATGTATCCCCAGTGCTGATCCAGCATAATTTTTATCATCTCAGTACTATTTCACGTCTCGCCCAGTACTGATACGATATTTGGCTCGGTATAGAAAATATTTTATGTCAGTACGGTACACAAACATTGGCCCAATTTTCTTCCAGTATACTTGAACCGGTACTCGTGCTGCAGACAAAGTTGCTTGCTTCCCAGTAATCCGACACGAGTCGACTCATGCCCAGTACTGAGACGATTCTCGGCCATCGATTAATACCATTTTCGGCCTTATACACGATCAGTGCTGAGACGAGACTCGGTTCGGAACAGAATATGATTGCATGGGAGTATTGATACAGTACCAATTACCGAGACTGGTACAATATTGATCTGGTGGTTTATCCGTACTGGAACAGTATCAAGTCTTGGCAGCCAATATTGTGCCACTTCTGGGCCATGTTGACAACTCTGGCAGAAGCCCGACATTCGCACATGGGACTCTATTCGCGAGATCGATGCAAATAATTAATATTTTTCTGAGAAAGCTATATTCCAATCGCGCAAAGTACGTGAACCGGAAAGACGTCGTAATTGAAATCCTTCCTCCTGTCATCTTGAAAAAATGGATTTTCCGCGCGCGCAACACGCGAGAGATATTACATACATTCAACGTTATACTACATCGTACCCTAAAACTCTGTACGACAAGATAATTCGCCATCGTATAAGGCATCAGACGTGTATCGCGGAAGATACATACGGCCTCCGCGAAACCCTCGTAAGGACAATGCGCCGCCGGCGATTCCCGGTACAGGAAGAGGGAAAAAGGGGATGATGCACACGCGCGCGCACAGCCGAGTCGCTCGACGCGAACCGAGGGGATGAACGAAACGGGAAGAGAAGAGCGAGAGAGCGAAAGCCGCGGCGCTGCACCCCTTCTCGCTCTCTCTCTCATCCCTAGTTCATGTACTGACGCGCCGCGCCGTAGCGAAGGGGTGGCAGAGAGTAGCTCGACGGGCGGCGGTGGCTGGCGACGGCGGCGCAGCGCCGGGGGATGGAAAGGGGAGAGGGTGGCAAAGGCGCATGCCAGTTGGGCCCTCGCCGCGCTACGAGTCGGGCAACTCTAGAATTTCTCTCTCACCCTCTTGCGCGCCGGGACGCTCACGCGACGACGTTAAGCCTCCGAATTGGCGGACGCGTCCTTTCGCTATTTCTCTCGCGTCGATTTCTGATCAGAAGACAGACGGTGCCCGCGTCTATATAACGCAGGGTCATTTATGACGATCGACCGATAATATACCCTTGTCTTTCCGGCGTCGCTTTCTCAACCGATCGACTGTCTCGTCTGTCTCGTACACCGCCGATCGGGCGAACGCGAATCCTCTCGTCGACGAAGGAAGTCGACGTCGACGTCGACGGAGAAGCGGTGGTGCTGGAGAGCCGCGACGTCGCGCGGACGTCGCCCCGCGATGAACGGCACGTGAGCGTGCACCGGCTATTCTACGAGAATCGTGCCGTTCCGGTGTGTGCCGCGTCGAACGTAATTATTTTCTAAAGTGAAAAAGTCTCGCGATAAAAAAGTTTCCTTCTCGACAAAGTCTCGAGACGGTTAAACGTGCGGTTTGTTTGCGTCCGTGCATCCGTGGCATTTAGTCTCTCTCTACCCCTTCTCTATCATATTAAATATTTGAATCCAGATTTTTCAATATTGTATTTGAGAAATCCATGTAACTCGACGTTTCGCGACAAAGCGCATGCAGAATGGACTCATTTAGTATTAAATGCGATGGATATCTGAATATCGAGTACGTTCTGTATACACTGAAAAAAATCCATGTACTTTTACATGGAAATTACTAGCTCAGAACTGGAAAAGTTACTTGCTTATCATTGTAATTTTTTGTTTTTTTTTTGTTTTAAAGTGAAAATACATATTAATGTAAAATATAGGTAAAATTACTATTTTTATGCAAAAATCAGATGTAATTTTAAATTTATCATTTTTACTTTACTATTTTATTTATAACATTATTTTATAGCATTCATACATTCCTAATATTTCCTATGTGTAATTACATGTTCAGTGAAATATTTTTAATCTTGAAAACATTTTAAGAATATATTTCATATAAAATTACATACAATCTGTAATCTTCCATGTAATTTTACATAAATATTTTTTTTTCAGTGTATGTATATTATTAATTAATAGTCTTTGAAAAGAGATTCTCGTGTCACGTCGAAAAAGATAATTTGAAGAAACTTTGTTGATACACAATGAATAATGAAGAAAATGAAAAATAACATTAGCGAAAGGAACATTTAAATTCTAACATAATCTTCGTGTCACGGGGTCTCGCTTCGATTTTCGGCCGAGAGGACAACGTACGGAAAGGGTTGTTCGCGAAAGGCCAAGGGCGACGGTCTCGCTCCGGGAATTGACGAACGAGCGATCGGTCCTTTCGCGAAAATGAAGGCCTGCAATATTCAAGAATTAATATCCGCGAATTAATTTTGACATACTACGGACGCTGCGGAGGGAATTCAAGCTGAAAAATGCATATATAAATTCCATCCCTTCTCCCCCATTAATTTATCTCCAGTAAGCGTCGTCGCGACACGCGGAAACGAATGCTAATCGGGTGTATCCTCATCCCCTCGGTGCTAATTCGTGCGAGGGGTAGAAACGAAGGATGGAGAACGAGTCGAAGTCATTAGGAACACGACTGTTTCGTTAAGTTGCTCCCGCATTCCCAAATGTCAAATGTCAAATGATTCGATCGACGATTTTTCGTGCCTACGTTTTCGCGATTTTTTAATTCGAGTCGAAACTATCAAATTCGCGTTCGTGTCGCGACGAGGCGCGTTTCTCGATCGATGTTTTAATCAAGAAAATAGTCCGAGTGGAACCGCGTATTTACGGTTTCATCGACGCGAAACGTGTAACATGGCAAAAAACGGAATGGGGGATTCGCTCGGTCGAGGATAGGGTTGAAATCGATGGAAAAATGCTTCTGCCTTGGCGGTTACTGTTACGTTGCCCGTATCTCTCGCGCGTTATCATGCTTTTTTTTTTCTCTTACGTATTTAACGCACTTGACGTTAAGATTTAATTTTCGTGTAACGTTGAAAATTTCTCATTAAGTTTGGCTAAATTATTTATGCGCTTATACGCTTTTATACAACAGTTTTTCCAGGGAATGATAACTTTCGTGTAGAAAACATCGCGTTTGCCATTAAACTCTCGCTCGCAATGTATACCTTATATATATATATATATAACCGGCTTTTTAATAATCACCTGAAAGGTTAAACAGATTATACGAGAAAGCTATTAAAAAATCTGCGCAATCCAAACGATGCGGATTACGCTCCCGCGAGCGAAAATAATTGGACGAGGGAATTTATATTTTGCGTGGAAAAAAATCATCGAGAGAACGTCGTTGCTTTCTTCTTGTAATGTCGACGACAACCTTTTGATATAAAATCGACAGCGGTTACCGAGGAAGATATAGTTGCGTCGTACCGGTAACCCTGATTATTCATGTATTCGACTACTATAGCAACTCCGGCAACTGTTTTCGATGCAAGCTTATGCATGCCGTCGAATACATTAGGACCGATAATGTGGCGGGGAGAGACAACACTTCTCTTTTCTTTTTTTATTCCTAACGAGCTTCCTCAAATTACCGTCAATATTATAGTTCACGTATAGAGTATAATAATAATAATATATAATAATCGATCTTTTTATAGGGCTTTCATTCTCTCGTGTGACTGAAAGAAATTAACTACACATTATTTATATATTTTTAATTACAAGCTTGAAAGAAAGGTACAATATAAAATTTTCATTTTTAGAAATATAAAAAAAAAAGAAATCTCTGAAAGGCAGAAAAACACGTCAATTTTTACATGGAACAATAATTGAGTAGACTAATTTTTTCAGATAAATGTGACACGTCGCGTCAACAAGCTTAAAAATTTTACTTTGCATCATGCATTATTATAGATGTGTGATACGAAAATTTAATGAACTCGAAGTTGTTTTCAATGCAACTGCGAAAAGCTTGTCAGATAGCGTTTTAATATGTCTTGGTACACCTCGTCGACCGTTTAAATGAGTTTATAATCGATTTATCGCTTCGAGAGGCATCCTCCGGCGCGTCTGTCGGAGTATTCATTTCCGTATATATGACGGAGACATATATCATGAATTTACATTTTATGGTGCGGCGAAGAGACGGAGAGAAACTCGCGACGTCTCTTTATTTTCATAAATGCACGACAATTTTCGATAAACGATGATAGATTTTGCATACTCGCGTAACGAGTTTACACGAGTTTACCGAAAGTGGTTACCACGAGATTCCGCATAAGCGACAAGAATCTCCATATTTGCTCTCCAATTTTTCAACTATATAGGCACTATTTTGTTTTTTTTTTTACGATAGCGAGTGTAAATAAATATATTTTTGAATCGAGTGAAATAGCAATATATTATCGATATTATTACGTTGGCGCGGTGAGATGAATTTTGAACCCGTTTGAATTTTATCCGCTCTCCGGGCTATTTTTGCAAAATATAGATATGTAGATTGCGGGCAAAGAATGAATGTTTTCCGTCGCGCGGCTGTTTATATTAATACAGGACATTGCGCGTTCTAGCTCGGCGCGGGAAACGGCATTTCCGCGCGACAGGTAATTTGCTATTCCGCTTTAGAATCAGCCTGACTAATTGCCACGGGTTGACGATGAGAACGAATTCAAAGCTCGATGGGGTTGCGGGAAGCATACCGCGACACGTGTAAAACGCTTTGCCCGATGAGTTTCGCGCGCGAATAATTTTCGCCGATCCCCAATTTCGGCTCCTCTATAGCCTATCGTACGTTAATCTTCACTTTAACCCGACCAGGGACGGCAGTGATAAAGATCCGCCGAAATTGCGCGAGAATCCCGAGAGAGGTTTATTATCGTCGATTTAAACATGACTTGGAAGTATCTCGACTCATCTTCGAGAGGAACCGATAACGCTGAAATTCGCTCGGCGAAGCCGTCGAGAAAATCCGAAACGAGCCTCTCTGAAGCTTGCTTCGCATAAACTTGCTACGTGCGAAAATGTAAGGATTTCGCCAATCTACGAGGATCTCGAAGGATCGCGATCGAAGGATTCGGTCCCGCAGGAGAGCCGCGGAGAAGATACGAATATATTCGTTCGATGTGGATAACGCACAGCCATCATGTTCGCGTGCCTGTGGAATTTCTTCGACTGGTAAGAAGCAGTAATGACATCCATTTGTGCATAGATAGGTGATGTAATACGGATAATACTTATTCGAAGCGCTCGCGTTTCTTAACACCTTCCGTCTTCTTCTTCCATCGATAAACCGATCCATCATTTACTGTTTACATACCGAAACAGTCCTTGCTTTTCGTTTCTTATTCTTCGCAGGAACTCTTTCTTATTGCTTTTCCCGTTCCGAGGGGATAGGAATTTTAATTAATATTAATTGAGACTGTATACGCAAACAGAGAGTAGTTGGAATAAATACAATTAGAATAAATAGTACTAGGTTGATGGCCGTATTACTTTGGGGAGAAAATTCCGTCAAACACTCACGTGTTTTTGCGGCAACTCGAAACGCTTTCGTTTATTTCCGCGTTCGTTAATTTGCAGAGGCGGAACGATGGAATCCCTTCGACCGACTGCAACTTGGCGTTGCATAATTCGTCGGAAACGGATTAGCGAAGCGCGTATGCGGCGTGGAATAATGAATCCTTTCTCCTTCGCGCCGCCCTCAATTAGTTTATTATTTACAATGTTTACTCGCCTTCTCTCGCATTATTCCTCAACATTCCTCTCTCCCGTGGGCAGGAGGAGACAAGAGGGGGCATTTGCTTCCCCTTCAAATCAGTACAAAATTTAAGTATTGCTCTCGTTTTGAATAAATACTGGAATTAATTTGCACATTTAAAATAAAAAGTGAAAATAAAATTTTTTTAAATTAAGGAAAAATAAAAAAAATTAATTATGCCCTCTTCTGGAAAAAAATGTGTGCTTTCTCCTCTCTTTTTTGAATTTTTTTTTAATTACTAGAGAAAGAGAGAGAAGGAGAGGAATGAGCTCGAAGGAATTTTTATTCACAGTTTTATATTCCATTGAGACTGTCATTCATCTCTTATCTCCGTTACGCGCGAAATATTTTGAGACAATATTGAAAAATGAAAAAAGGAAGCTTCGCTGCGGAAGCACAAAAGTCCACAATGCAATCGATATCGCTAGACGATTTGACACAGCAGATTTTCTGCCTTCGCCTTTTATTATTTATGGTTTCTCGACTGATTTTCAGTCTACGTTTCGCCTCGCCTCGTTATTTCATCCAATCCATGCTTTGTTCCATCATCATTATTATATATATGAAAAAATGCTGAGTTGGAATTGTTTAAAATTGGAGAAATGGGGAGGAGAATATGTGCAAGACAAACATGACAAGAACATGTGATTGATCTATGAAAATATGTACAACATCATTCTCTCCTTTTCTTAGACCATAGAACGAAACAAACAATGTATTGTTTTCGCATTTACGCATGGATATGTTTCGCTCAATTTTTCTTTTAACTTTTTCAACCAATATTTTTTCATAAAACATGTCCAGCTTAATTTCGAAATATATATAGGAATACTATATGTGTGGTATAAAAATTTTGCGAGATTTTCTATATGAATACCTTTTATCTTCTCAACCAACATCGTGGATCTAAAAAAAACCAATATCCTGCAGAAAACTTGAAAGGATTTTAACTATCGATTATTTCTTTTGTCAGTCTAGCTTTAATCGCCGCAAGGTTTATGCAAATATGAGACGTATAAAAAAATAATACGAACGATTCATCGAGTTTAATCTCGTTGAAAAGAATGATAAGAATCTCGAATCTCGCAGGACAATTAAACCAATGGATTTTTCGACTGCACTTTATCGAGCGCATGAAAGATACTTTAAAATTGATTCTCACATAGTCATAGAAGGATCTCTGCTCGTGAATATTGCCAATATATGTATAATCGAGAGAATATATTTCCTTATATATGAATAAAAATTTGTCTCGAATTTTGAAGATGTCTGGGGAAACGCTAGCTTATAGTTGCCTCCTTCGACTTCTTTCTCTTTTTCTCTCTTTCTCGGTATTTCTTTTTCCATTTTTTTCCGCGATAGACCCGCAGGATACAAATTGTACGAGCGAATCATATTGTCGCACTTATATCGCGCACATTTTCGTAATATCGCCTCGATACATCAGAACCTTTTCACCTTTCTATGTATACACCGTGTTGGTGAACACGATGACGAGAAGGGAATCGAGGGTGCGGAACAACGAGGATCCGACAAGATCGCGTGGGAAGCGATGCATTGTAGCCTACGAGAGATAAAGGGGCGATTGTTGTCGATAAGGGAGCAAAGTGCGTATATGGGTCAAGTGCTTTGTACGCCTTCGGTAAATTTGATTAATGTACACGGTCGCTCTGGCATTTCTTTCTACAGTCTTCCTATCTTTAGTATCTCTTTCTGTAATCTAGAATTTCTTTCTACTCCTAGCTCGAGGTTAAAATGATTTTATTAAGGTGAAAATTAATCAAAGAAAAGAGAGAGAGAGAGAGAGAGAGAGAGTAAGAGATTATATACCATTTGTCTACGTCATATACGTATTGTTATTCGCATTTATATCTCATGTATTTTACGGTGGGATATTCTTGCACAAACTCGAAACAAAATGTTCATCCGCAAAACTTGCAGGAAACGGGTTGCAACTTGACAAACATAATTAATCTTCGTGCTTTCTCTCATTTCGTTATTTTGTTGTACGCGAGCTCTCGCTTTTGCGTTGCCTTCCCCTGTTTCGGTAGTTGGTATATTCGTCCACATAGTTGCCCTATCTACACCTAAGGATAATCCTATTTGTGGCTTATTCCAGTGAGTAGTATAGGCAATCAAAAACCATACTAAAGTTGGTTTGCAATCATATTTTTTTCGGTTGGTACTACTCACTGAAATAAGCCACAAGTAGGATTATCCTTAGGTCTAGGTAGGGCATAGGTGTCGTTCTGAAAGTATAGACGATCAAAAACCATACTGAAGTTGGTTTTCAATTGTAAATTTTTTCGATTGGTACGCTCGTACTACTCACTGAAATAAGCCACAAGTAGGATTATCCTTAGGTCTAGGTAGGGCATAGGTGTCGTTCTGAAAGTATAGACGATCAAAAACCATACTGAAGTTGGTTTTCAATTGTAAATTTTTTTCGATTGGTACGCTCGTATTACTCACTGAAATAAGCCACAAGTAGGATTATCCTTAGGTCTAGGTAGGGCATAGGTGTCGTTCTGAAAGTATAGACGATCAAAAACCATACTGAAGTTGGTTTTCAATTGTAAATTTTTTCGATTGGTACGCTCGTACTACTCACTGAAATAAGCCACAAGTAGGATTATTCTTAGGTCTAGGTAGAGCATAAGTGTTGTCCTGAAAGTATAGACGATTAAAAACCATACTGAAGTTGGTTTTCAATTGTAAATTTTTTTGATTGGTACTCTCGTATTACTCACTGAAATAAGCCACAAGTATTATCCTTAGATGTAGATAGGGTATGAGTATCATCCTGAAAGTATGGACGATCAAAAACCGTATTGAAGTTGGTTTTCAATCGTAATTTTTTCGGTTGGTACGCACTGGAATAAGCGACAAAGTAGGATTATCCTTATATGTAGATAGGGCATAAGTATCGTTCTGATCGAACAATACTCGACGGGTTTTCACTATTTTCAGCCGGCTGGGCCGACATTCATGGCATGATTATCGATCGGCTACCTAGGTCAACGAATGTGGCGAGGGATTGCACTCGAGCCGGGAGACGACTTCGATTGTTCGATTGCAACACGTGCATTACGTATGGCGTGCGCGTTATAAAGGTCCATTCACACGTATCGCTGACGTGTTATTCGGTATAATAGCGCTGACCGGCATTGTAGTCACGTTATTACGATATTTGCGCTTCGTTGATTGTCGCTCGTGTACAAACAACTCGATTAGCGCAACGTCGATCGTGTCCCGGAAAACAATTAAAAAGATTACGCATATAGCATTAACGAAGAATATTATATGCAAATTCGCGAGATGAATCGTAGATGTGCGGCACAAATATTTGCAAATTTAAACGATTACATATTATATCATCGAGCTGCTACGCTGTAAAATTTTATTAATGGAAGACTTCCAACGCGTAATTGATTATGTAAATATGATTGATTGTTGAATACGAGTATGATTTCAGTGTTGAAATTACGTACGAAGAGTTCAATAGAACGATCTACGAATGTGCGTAAATATTTATAATCAAGATTGGATTACATTCTAAGAGATTAATATCAAACTTGTCGTTTTGACACAATTTTTTAATAATTGTTTTAATTAAATTTTGATATTCGATTATTCGAATTTACGATATGCATATTTTTGACAGTCTACAAACTATGGAGGCATTCATTTTTTGAGAAAAAATAGAATAAGAATTAGTGCCATTAATTGCATCGAATATTACAAAGATTACGAATATGCAGAAATAACGATTCTCTCGAAAAAGGAAGGAAATGTATATTCTGTTTCAATTGTACCCTTGAGATTCTCTGAGAGGAAGCGATGTATGTTGATATATATATATATATATATATATATATATATATATATATATATATATACCGACAAGACGTCATGTATCGATCTAAACTCTCGTGTATATTCATCGCTCTTCGAGCTTGTCATAATAATTAACTGACAAGTTTGTTGAGTTTACAATTAACGTTGGATAAATAAGCTTTAAATTTTCCGCTCGAGTGTAATTTTAATTTCGATATATCTTCGAGAATTTCCGTCAATTAGATAACGCTACAACTTAAGGGATTTTTATCTTTTATATAGATTAGTCTTTGAAATAGCGATCACATTTTTTGCATTAATTTGACATCATGTAAACTATTAATCTCAAGCAAAACACTGCTTACAGTCGGAAATCTTGATCGACATCTTATTGAAATTCATATCGTCTCTTACATCTTGCTTATATCACTCTCCTGAAGAAGCGTCTCGCGTAATACCGGTTAGCCGATAACCATGATTATAAGCTGCGAGATAAGGTCTTGCGATCAATATTCAGGAGGGAGTCTGACAAAGTAACAGGATGCATCCGCCGGAAAGTTAACATAAATTCTCCAACTAATATCCTGTCTTATAACGTTAAGCGCAGCATGCTTATAAATTAGCTTCGGCGCGAGCGCGCAGTTTATTTTGGCCTTTGCTTCCAATAACTCCCAATAAACTCGTATCTCGCGACCGGGTGGTTGATCTCCGATCTCAACCGACTGTCTTCTGCGAGTCACTCGGCACTTGATTCCACACGAGGCGAGCATAAAGTTTGTCGATAAATTTCTCCGCGGTGGTACTGGTGTAGGAAGTTCGTGGTTGCGGAAGAGGCTGAGGGCGAAGGACAGATGAAATGAGAAAATGGGAGGAAAGGGAAGTCGGTTTTATCGACTCTGTAGACTGTAGACCGCGCATATTGGAAGCTGCAGACGCATGCTCGTAATATTTTCTGTTTGTAACTTTCCGAAATTGAAAAGAGCAACACTGGGTCTACGAAGAACAACACGTATCGTCTATTTCGCATGCAAACTGTCGGAAGAGAACAACGCGCGTTTTCATGGAACCGCACACTCAAGAGAGAGAGAGAGAGAGAGAGAGAGAGAGAGAGAGAGAGAGAGAGAGAGAGAGAGAGGAGGATCCTCTTACATCTTCTTCGAATATGAACCGCAACTAGACGACCCAGCACTTCGCATCGGTTTACGCGACGGGTTTTCATCCCGGATGCAAAAATATTTACGAGTTGTTGCGAAGAGAGGAGGCTTTTTTCATGCGCGTCTAGTTGCGAGTTGCTTCTTTTTTCCTCATCCATCCTTCCCTTCCAGCCGCAAAGCTGTCTCCCAGTTTTCTGCCATTAGGCTCGTCCTCGTTTATCTCCTCTTTTCCTACCTTCCTGCCGCTGGTGATCCTTCATACAATACTATATAAACGTATACACGTAACGTTTCGAAACGAAATGTGATAAGGAATAACAAAAATGTTTACGCAAGTGTGTATCAATTATATATACGCAGTGTTTGTTGTTATTTAATAAAATTATATAGATGATCACCTAGACGAAATTTTGCCGTCATCTCGTTTTGATATAGATAATAAAAATGCGTATTATTTATATCTGCATTTTAGATGAAAAAAAGTGTTACTAAATTATCCAGGATAATGTTCAGATCATTTGGTTTAGAGTCATAGCACATAAAAATACTCAAGTATTAGTAAAACCTGAACATTAAGCGATAAACTTATAAATAAAAGTATGAATATGAGTTTTATATCTCTTTTATAATGAGAAAAAATTGTTTATAACTGTGTTTACACAATGTGTTTACACAACTTAAAAATAATATTATTGGAAAGTTATCTAGATGAGAATCACCATATAATTTTATCTTTTACCTTGATATATTTAAAACAAAATTATCTTTATCTTATCTAAGATGAATTTCAAGATTTTCATCTCATCTTCATTTAGCTAATTTTGAAATAATCTAAGCACAACACTGTATATACGTTTGTTCGTGAAAAATGTGCATTGCCCCCGAAAATGAGGTTGAAATTAATTCAATGGTTGCATCTCCTCGCAAGAGTGTGTACTTTGTAAAACGGGATACTCGGGAAACTTGGATACACACGTTTGCTCGTGGTTATTCGAGCGATTACTTTCACGGTCGAGGTCTATTCATTCATATGTGTAGCTTCGCGCGCTAATTTTAACCTGACCTTCCCTACGGATGCTGCAATCCTACAAGGTCAATGGCGAAAAAAATCTCTTTATATAGCCGACTTTTATATACGTGTATCTATTATCCATCTCCGTCGTTCACGTCTATTAGCGATTTATCGGTCGTCCAATTATTCGCAGCGCTCCTTCGCATCTATTTCCGTAGGATATCGATATATCGGATATTCTCGATATAAATTTTCTGGGTCAACTGACAGGGTGAACTTAAAGGATCGCGAGCATTCACGACGATACCGTTTACACGAGGGAGTAAATTTTATCTGACGCACTAAAATATTAGAAACCGCAAAGGGTGACCTTCACCGAAAGGATGATATTTTCATGTAATTACCACCGCATTAATTTGAAGCGTGTTATTTAAATTTACGGACACGTATAACACGCTGGACCATATTAAATTCTCATTTTCACAGATGACCAACAAGCTCTCTATGCCTACGCATCACGTTTTTTAATTGTCCGTTTTACTTTGTACCTTCTCTCGTGTCACGTTTTCAACGTTCGAGCGTAATCACTCTAATTTCATTATCGCGTGCGACACGCGGTAGTGTTGTATTACGGTAAACATGTATACGCTCGTACCATGAATACTGCAATAAACGCACAAAGAATAACGAACAGTTTTTTTTTCTACAGGCGGTTCTACTTGTTTTATACGCGCGATACTTTGATGTCGACTACGTAGACGAAGCGTTTGAAAACATTTCACACAATTATCTTCCGTATTGCAACGTTTCCTAATCTAGACGAAATTATTATTTTGATTCTATTGTTTATTATTATATTTATTATATTATATATATATATCTACAATATATTATTATAATTATATATTATATAATATATATAATTTCATTATGTTTCTAAAACTATGTCAGAGAGATTTTAAGAGTGTGTTCTAGGAATTAAAATAAATAAAAGTTCTTACAAACATGGGTCCAAAATTGCTTTCCTTTCAAGTTATAGCTCTCTTAAAGATGAGTGAAAAAATTTAAAAATGTTTTGAAACTTTCGGAAACTTTTTCGCAGATCGAGAAAAAGTCTCCGAGAGTTACAATACATTTTTCGATTTTTCCCTCAATTGTAGGGGGCTATAACTCAGAGGGAAAGCATTTTTAGACCCATGTTTATAGAAACTTTTTCTCTTATTTTGACCCCCAGAATGCGCCTTTAAAATCTCTGACATAGTTTTCGAAAAACTCTGTACATGTCACTATATAATTATTATTATATTTTTATTATTCAGATCAATATTATTTTTGTGTTTTCAAGAAATATACATTCCAGCGAAATGTTGAAACATATGTCTGGTTTATTGATTTAGTCGCAAAAAAAAATTACAAAATTTAACAGAATCGATTTTTGGTATTTGTGAGCCTCGGGAGATATTCGCGGCATTTTGTATAAACGAATATGAGTGCAATCGGTCGAACAGTCCCGGTTCGTAAAGAATTCCCGGTTCGAAAAGATCAGCGCGATTGATACTATCGCGTGGCGTACGAACGTACATTCAGCAGCGCGTCGCGAATAAATGAATGTACGTACACGTCAAGCTACATCAGAGAAGGCTGGCAATCGTGGCGCATCGCGCCGCATCGCGACGACCCCAATTTCGCGATGCTCGCGAACGTCAAAGTAACGTATGTACATACATATACGGTGTATGTTCAAGTGCATTCGCGGACGGGCAAACGCGACGCAACGGGGTTGTTTGTATTCCCTCGTACGATGTTTCTCCTCGTAGAGGACGACGCCTGACGCCGCATCATTAGATGTCACGTATCGCGTACTAGCACAATCATTTCGACCATACCTACAATATAATCGAGATCCCGCGTTTATCACGGCTGAAAATTACGTGGTTTTCTCGTGTGTATATACAATTAATTGCATCACGATGGAGAGAGAGAGAAAGCTCGAATGGTATCTGCGGTTGATTTTGCTGAACTTTGCGCGTTCGCTTAGTTGCATTTTATCGTTACACGAGATTAACGTGTAATTAGATTTTTGAGATATTTTAGATTTAAAAAATTGGCTTTCTTTAAATTTAAAATATTATAAAGAGCATGATTCTTTTTTTGAAACAAATTTATCATACGCACTTTATTGTGTTTTACATAGAACTCGCACATTTGGATCATTAAAAGAATATTTTAAAAAATCAGTAACATTGCCTTTTATATGAAGGTCCTTTAACACGCGGAGCCGCAGAGTTTCGGGCAAAATTGCGGAAGAAAATAGCGATGTAGCCATCGCGGGAATGAAAACAACTCCATTAGAGCGCGCTGCGGTTTAGTACATTGGTTTTTAATTACGTCCGAGGACTCTCAAGTTCACGACGTAATTAATACAGCGCGATATTTCTCTTTCTTTCTGTTTTGCACCGCTAGAGCAGCAATTCTGCGCCAATTAAGGATAGTCATTACGGGTGTCCGTAGAGGAGAGCATTTACTCTCCCTTGGAATCAGAAAAAAATTAAGCATTTGCTTTTCCTTTTGAATAAACACTAAAATTTATTTGCATATATAATATAAAAAAATAAAATATAAAACAAAATAAAAAAATAAATTTTAAAAAATTAAAAAATTAAAAATTAATTATGCACCCTTCTGGAAAATATTCTGCGAATGCCCATGATAGTTATTAAAAACCCGCAGATCTCGAACGCGGATGCGAATCACGAGTTATTTAGAATTTCATTCAAACGCTATTTCGGGCAAATAAACATTAATCATTTCGACATTAATACATCCCATTGCACCGTTACAGTCGATTATCTTAGTCGTTGTCTAAACGCGATTTGGAGATCTAATGTTGAGTAAGAGGATATCATGGTGTTCGATGAAGCGGATTGGAAACGGACGACAAACAGAACCGGTCAATCGAATCTGCGGTTTCGGCAAACCATGATGCATTTCCGTTATCGCTTTCAGCTTTCGAGACTTGGTAAACGAATCGATAATTTTCAGGTCGATGTCGCATAGTTGTCGACCAGTTCGCCAATTTTGCAATTAATGTAGAAATTTAAGAATTGACTGTATTTAAAATTTTAATTAATTATTTTATTATTTTATTGATTATTCGGTGAGATTTATGTCTAATTTATGCGCAATTTTATTCGAAGAAAATGCAGAAAATTTGAGAATTTTTGGAGGAAATAAGTGGAAACTTTTTCTCTCACAAATTAGGACTATTAATTGAGGCGATAGAGATATCGAGCGCTCGATATCGAATATCGTACTTGGCACGATATCAGATGAACGCTCATTATATTTCGATGACGTTCGGGAAGGTTCCCGTATATCGATGTTTCAATTATCGATGTTCGAAAATGAAAACTCTTGGACATGGGTATCCGGCAGTCATCAATTGCTAATAATTCAATACAATTTTGGAAGGGACGCATGGCATATAAATCGCGCACGAAGTCGACGTTAAAAAGATCCGAGTTTTAATATATCAGCATATATATATTTTTATTGCGGTAAATATTAATCAGAGAAATTCTTCCAATATCATTTATTGTCTTATGCGATTATCATAAGTTTCAGGATGAATTCCAAGAGAAAATTCTGTGTATAAAAAATGAAAATAAAATAAAAAAATTAAATTTAAGAAAAGAATTAAGAAAGAACCAAAAATATAAGAAATAAAAAAATGTTAACCATGCCCCGGTCTCTCCTGGAAAATATCCTGCGAATGTTCATGCTCATTTCGTTCACGTGTGTCTCGTCACGTGCGACATTTGTAGATACATGTCGTCTATCTCTCTGAGGAATAAAATCGTCCGGGATACGATAAATCGATCGATCTCTCGCGCGCTAACCGAGGTGACTTTCCGAACGAATAACCCCACGTCGTGTCTGTATCGCGCTTTTCTACCTTGCAGCTTGGCTAATAAAAAGCGATGGCGCGCGTTATGCGCTTGGCACGCATATCCGTCTCTGCCTTTGCGGCTTGAAGGGCATCCTTGCGTGGTGTATTGACCCTTTCTCGCCTGGCCTCAGCGGCCAGGTTAAGATTGTTGTTCAATGAGTGTTATAACACTGAACGGGTATTCTCTCCTGCGTGAAAATTCTACAAAGGCGACATATCGCGTAATTACAGCAATTTTTCAAATGATGATATAAAGCTGCGATCCTCTTTTTCATAAAGGAGAATTATACTGTAATAAAAGAAAGGTTATATTATAATATAATATGCGTCATATAAAAGTGTTCGATATAAATATAATTCTCCTTTAAGATAAAAATTTTATCATAAAATTTAGCTGAAGCGGTTCGTGAATGTATACCAGTCGAGACCGGTTTTCTAAAGGAAGAATACCCGCGTTTTATTCCAGAATTACATTATTCCAATAACGGTCACTATTATGTAGAATGGCGGTTCTTTCGCGGAAGCTCGGCGAATGAAACTTTCATATTAGAACATTTTTTCTTTTTTTCTATATTTATTTTATTTTTGTATTTTTTTTTCTTTTTTTGACGAGCCGATATCGAACGACTTCTCCGCCAGCATTGTCAATAAATTTTCAATGCTCTCGTCCCCAAAAACGCCGATGGATAGCTTGGTCGTCCGTATTGTTTCATCGAGGTCGAGATTCGTCTGCGAGTCGCGGAAGATTATCGAGATTATTTTTTGATGGCGGAGAAATCTTCCAGGGGAAAATGTAGCGAATAATATTATGAAAGAATAGTGAGACAGAACGGTGACAACTAGAATATAGATATTTACGATAAAGTCATATCAGATTTGACAAGACTCGTCTGACAAATGTAATAAAATACAAGTGTAATATAAAAGATAGCGATCCCTACATAACAACATAAAATATTATTAAAATGATTTTTATTGCAAATATTTCAACGTTATCTTCTTTTTGTTCCAGGCTCGACCAACCGGTGACCAGTTCGACACCTGGGATGGACAACAAAAAGGTAAACATGTTCGATTATATAGATATTTACCATCATTGACGCGCGGTAATTTTTCGATATCCTGTGTACAATTCCCGAAATAATTTCCTGTCAATAATACGTATCGCGCGATACAAATTAAATCTTACAAAGAGGTCAAGCATTGTAAAATTAGCAATGTCGCGTCGTAGGAAATTGCACAATGCAATTCGCAGATCGCCATAAATAACGGTCGATCGATTATTACCTACTGTTTGGTACCGCATTGTTTAATGAGTCGCATGCGGTCATCTCTGCTAGCCTTTGTGAAACGAGAATGGCGGAGGATTGGCGCGAAACACCATCGGCGCTGCCCTCCCAATTAGAGGCATCGTTCGAATTAGGGAGGAATTACGAGCGATGGAAATCGGCGATTCGATTCCACCCGAATCTGAGGATCGAAGGAACAAAAGAATTTTGCGCGCAAATTCTTTCGCGTCTTTTCGATCGCATCGAATTGCGTTTATTCATTTCCATCGTCGGTTCTTGTAGTTTAATGGATCACTCCTTCTCTGTCCGACTTTTTCGCGATGAAAACTCGCTCTAAGAAATTTCCGACGAGGACAGATTAATGAAACAGCGAACGAGCGCTAATGGTTCTAGACATCTGTATAATGTTTTGTTAGGAAATTGCAAACTTTTTTGAGGAAAATCGATCGGACGATTTGTTGTTATTTGACGTATCCCACGGGCGTGTAAACATCGTGGATATAATTCTATTTTATTTAGAGTGCGATTTATAGAGGCACTCTGTACAGTGCTTTGCGTCTTATATGCGCAAGTTGTAGCTTGCAAGTTTCTTAAAGACATTCGCGGCGTTTTGTATTCCAGAAAAATACAGGTCATGTTATCGATGATTCGAAGAGCGCCCGGAAACGGAATGTTTCCCTCTCTTTATGCTTTGAGATCGAATGTATCTACGAGTCACATGTTGACGAAAACTTTTGCAGAAAGTAAAATCTATTATTGCATGTAAAAGCATAGTCTAGAGTGTCTAAAAATAAAAAGAGAGTTTGTATGATACTTTTAGAATGAAGATTATTAATATTAGCTCTCTCGGAAATGCATTTAAATATT
This sequence comes from Nylanderia fulva, assembly GCF_048542155.1. Lineage (NCBI taxonomy): Eukaryota > Metazoa > Arthropoda > Insecta > Hymenoptera > Formicidae > Nylanderia > Nylanderia fulva. The sequence goes on along the minus strand of NW_028190807.1, from coordinate 1,677,256 downwards.
GTCGAAATTTATTATCATTCGCATATTGTGATAACGTACACAAAAGAAAGTAATAGCAGAAATTTAATGATTGCATATTTATTTAACGCGTGCTTTCTGTTTTTGTGTAAACCATTTTTCGTCGTTTCCCTCGATCTATTTATGCTTTTAGATCAAATGCATCTACGAGTTTCATGTTGACGAAAACTTTTGCAGAAAATAAAATCTATTGCATATAAAAGCATAATAGTGTCTTAAAAAAAGAGAGAGTTTGTATGATACTTTTAGGATAAAGATTATTAATATTAGCTCTCTCGGAAATGCATTTAAATCTTGTCGAAATTTATTATCATTCGTATATTGTGACCACGTACGCAAAAGAAAGAGTAATGACAGAAATTTAATAATGGCATATTTTTTAATTTAACGCACGCTTTCTGTTTTTGTGTAAACCATTTTTCGTCGTTGATCGTGTTTCGGATGTCACGAAAAATTTTGGGAGAGAAGGAAAAGCAGTTGAAGCTGAGCAAACTAGAGCGAGCGGTAAATTATTCATTTTTACGTTAAGGCTGGAACTTGTCAAGTGCTTTTCCTCGGACCTGGCCAATCTTTTGTACTGAAATTCGCTGCTTTTTTTTAGCATGTATTTTTAAATGAAATAAAGGAAGGGGACAAAGGGGAAATCGATAACGAACTGCATAATACACCGAGTCTATTTCCAGGATTAAATCCGACCGAAGTTTGCAGAAGCACGCGCGTTCTTCTCGTATCGAAAATGCATGCCACCCGCCTCGCTTTCCTTCCTATCGCGATACACGTCTGTCAAGTAATTAGTTATTTAGTAATCTTTTTGCTCGTCAAACGTCAGCCCGTGTTTTTCTCTGCTTTCTACGTGCGGCGTAACGGGAAGCGAAAAATGAGACGGATTGGACGAATTTCACGTTGAAATGGCGATCGCGTCTTCTTCTTTCTTCACTCTTCCATGGCTTTTCATTATCGAATAGACGTTCCGAGTGGCAACATTTTTGTCGGTTAACAAGAGTTTTCACAACGCGCCGCAGAACGGAAAAGCAGATTTCGATCAGCCGCGTTCAGGAAAATGTCGAATAAAAGATACTCCGAGATATCTCGATATGTGTCGGCCAAGAGATGCGATTTCAAATTTTACCAAAGATTTATTGCTTCTAGTTCTGTTTTCTTTTGTCAGAGAGATTGTATTACGTTCTGTCTTGCTTCTACAATCTGAAAAATATTTAAAGCTGCTTGATATCTCATCTCAATGTCACACCGTGACAGACGGTCTGTCCTGTAAATCGTTTCGTGTCGCGTTTAATATACATTTGAGAAAATTAATAATAAAATATTCAACCTCTTCTTTAGACGTTATGTCAACTGGATAAATGTTTCTGCTGATTCTGTTCAATGTTTCCTCAACAAAAATTTAATTAGATGACATCATTTACTATCTCTCGAAATTTACACAAAATTTACATAAAATTTAAATGCATAAACAGTTTGTGTAAAATTAAAATAAGTTGTAAATTAAAAGGCCAACTTAACGAGTTGATTAATTAAGTGTTAACAATTTATTCTAAGTCATGAAAATAATACAAATGATAATTAGTAAACGTTTCGACTGTATATAGCAAAGCGATATTTGTATTGATAAAGACTGTCGTACAGTTGAAACGTTTACTAATTATCATTTGTATTATTTTTATGACTTAGAATAAATTGTTAACATCTAATTAATTAGCTCGTTAAGTTGGCCTTTTAATTTATAACTTATGCATGAACAGTGTTTGCTGGTATCTAAATAAAATTATATAGATAATTATCCAGATGAAATTTTGGCGTTATCTTATCTTTATATAGATAATAAAAATATGTGTTATATCTGTATCTGCAATAACGTTCAGATAATTTGATTTAGAGTCATAGCACATTTTATATATACATTTTGAATATATTTTGTCATATTCCTTTTATAATTAACATTTTTTCTGTGTTTATATAAGCGGTTTTAAAAATAATGTCATCTGGAAGTTGTCTAAATGAATCGCTGCATGTATAATTTTATCTAGATATATTCAAGACAAAATCATCTTCATCTTATCGAACAATAAATTTACATATCTTCATCTCATCTTGATCCACTCAAATTTAAAATTATTTAAGGATAACGATTTTTGTAATCGAACGTAAAATAAATTGCAGAGTAATTTCGTGAAATTAATTAAAGAATAACGAGCCATTAAACTCAAGGAATTTTGTTCTTTTTAAAAACAGGATTCAGAACACATTCGATTAAATAAAAATAGTAATTAACTCTGTTAAACCTAATAATTGTAAACAAAGAAGGGCTATAAGAGCTATTAAACATAATATACAGTTGACAGTTGATATTAATAAAATTCATATAAACGAAATAATAAATACATAAGAGAAATAAACATTTTGCGAACGTTTCGGCTGACATTTCAATCCTTCTTCAGCGCAATAAAAATATTTTCATTATAAATTGAATTGTAATATTAAACATTAAAGACATTCGATTAACGCGTAGCGCAAAGTAATCGTAATTGATCGTCTGGATGAGAAAGGGCTTTTTTTACTCGACAGATTGTCCAATCGGCCACGCCGCCCGCCGTACCTGTCCAGGTACGTAGCAAGCACGATGGCTCGGGAGTGGCGGCATCCGTGTCGGGGGTGCGCAGACGAAGCGGTCCTCAAGGAGGACTACGTTCGCCCGCTGCAAAAAGGCCGCTCTCTGCCCCAGTGGCGCTTCAGGGCTGGCTGCACAAGCAGGGCTCGGAGGGTCTCATGCTCTGGAAGAAACGTTGGTTCGTCCTCTCCGAGTACTGTCTCTTTTATTACAAGGGTGAGTATCGCGCTCTATCGAGCCTGTTTTTTTTTTAGCGTTTTTGCGCCTTTCCTTCCCGTTATTTTATCACGATGAATAATGTGTATGTGACGCTGTCAGTTTTAACTCGAGCATTATTGTTATTATTCGGAGTAGCGCGTTTATTTAATATGCAGAACCGGCGGATGTGATAACGCTGCATTCGTTTTATAATTAACAATCGGCATTATATGAACCGGTATAAACAATAATTATCCTGGGAATATCTATTAACAACCAATTCGACGCATGGAAATTAAATTTGGTTATCGGTGCAAATGAGCTCTTGTTGAGCATATTGCGTAAATCGAACGAATAAGTTTGTTTTTTTTCTTTTTTTTTTTTTTTTTTTTTTACTTTGCATCGGACTGATATTACAAGCCTTAATAATATTTCGTTATTTGAAATTAAACCCAGTTGAAGAGAGCTTTCACGATCTTATAAAATAAATGTCAGTTATCTCTTTAAAATAATCTCTGAATTTTTCAAAGTATGATGAACGATAAAAACGATCTCCAAGTTTAGTACATAAAATTGCCATTAATATTCGGGTCGATTGTTGCATCTGCTCTATTTACGAGCTTTTATTCCGGCGCATTTATCAGCTTGGCGAATATATTCAAGCAGGAATTTCAGATTCTCCGTCTCGCGTTTAGATCTCGCACGAGACCAATTTCCAGTCATCTTGAATACCGTTGCTCTTCTAATCCGACTCGAAGCGCTAATTACACCCGGTCCCTTTGATTCTATAGATGCACGTGCGTCACAGTGCATCACAGTCGTCGCAGCGAAGATGTGCGAAATGTTCTCTGTTAAGGATACACTCCGTGCGCGGTCTACCACTTCAGTTTGTCTTGCACGTTACTCGAACAAGAAGGAAGTTGTCGCTGGAAGTTCAGGACGCCTCGACGCGTCGTTTACACTGTGACGAACTTTAGTTAAATTACATTCGATAGATACTGCTCCTAATTAGCGGCTCGTCGAGCCTCTTCGAGTATCCTTATGTCTTTCGCAAAAGCACTGAAACTAATACTCGGCAACAAAGTTTTTCGATCCGATTGCTGCGTAAATATCCTACAAAGTTCGTTCAACATGTCCGCGAGATAGGTGATCGATCTTCCATCTTGAAAGAGATATATATATATATTTCGTTTATTATATACTGTATACTCTTATTAATCAATTTTGCTCGAGTAAAGTAAAATCAAGTATTTCCTGAAGAAGTATATAACTTTCTCTCTTCAAGCAAATAGATGGATTCTTTTTTCTATTCGAGATTATAGATCGGAAAGATTTTACTTCGTACAATTCACATTCAAATGTACGTATAAACAATTAAATTGTACATTTTCTATTATCAAAATATGAAGAAGGAATATTTATATGAATTAAATAATTGAGATTTCATATCTCTAATTGCTAAAGCATTCGTTTATTGCGTATGTACGTCTCTAGCGTTTATCATTAGATCGCTTGGAATTCGTTTAGACCAAAATGTTAGCTTATCTAAAACGCAACGTGAGAGAGAAATTCAATTCGCTTGCCGAGATTTCGCGGTTATGTACAAGCTTCGTACAAACTCAAAATTCCGTAATTCGTGTGGCGAAATACCTTGTCTTTCAAAACCAACGCTACTGTAAACGCGAGCCATGAAAAACGTACATGTAAATGTTCACTCTCGCAAATATTTAAAATTACGTGGAAGTAGCGCACATGGTATATATTAATTATAATTATTGTTAGACATAAACGGTTGAAGAAAAAACTATTTCGAGAGTCGGGAAAGGAGAATATGTACATTGCAAATCGGTCCATCTCCAATGGTGCGTTCAAACTTGTCAAGATCGAGAACAGAATGCCGTCAAAAATATTTTTACATTTTGTATTTTTAAAAATATATTTTATATTATTTTAAAAAATATTTTATAGTTTGATCAACTATTCGAACATGACATCCGCACTATTTTATTCGCAAAGGATGAATAGAGCTGTCGTGTAATGTACCTATCCTTTTTTGTCCTTTTTTTGACACGATATTTTTTCTTGCAATCAAACATGATATATAGGACACGTCAAATTACGTGCATGATTTTTGGTGGGGATTTTTTGAGTGAAACTAACCCGAATATTTAATTTTGAAAATAAAATTTAGTCGTCGCGTTGTACGTAATGTAACAATTTATTAATTTGCAGGTCCGGAAGAGGAGAAACTGCTAGGTTCGATATTACTTCCCTCGTACAGAGTTACCGTCTGCAAACCCGAGGATAAAGTTAACAAGAAGTTCGCCTTCAAGGCCGAGCACGCGAACATGAGGACTTATCACTTTGCAGCTGACAGTCGCGAGAGCATGAACCAATGGGTGAATGCGCTAACTTTGGCGACGCTTTTGCAAGATCCTAGCCCGTAAGTTGCACAAATTTATTTTTAAATTGTGTAAAAATCAAACGTGAAAACGTTCTGGACGATCTTATTAGTCATTATAAATTATTTACGCAGAATTCAAGCAAAGTTATTTATTCAATTCTAATAAAGAAATGTTGAATTTATCACACCGATAAAAACGATATTTTTCAATGTTTAATAATTATAGGTTTGTAAAGGGCAAAAAAACATTTGCATGTTTTATCGTTTTTGTCATCACACAAGTTGAATAAATAAACGAATGTGAAGAGATGAAAAATGCGGTGACGAAATTGATACAAAATCGATTTTTTTATTATTGTAATAATCGCATCGATTCATGGATACTTAAATTTTTCATCTGCCGTTTCTATAATGTTCTCTCGTTTCACATTCCCTCTCTTACCCGTAATTTTCCCTCCATTTTACAGTATCACTCTATGCTTTAAAATTGCAGAAAGATCGTTAAATTTTATCTCTCATTCTTTTTACATCCGATTCGAGTTTCTCAAGTACAATACTTTTTTAAAATATATGAATTCGAAAATGTGTAAATATCATGAAAATTTTGCAGTACTTGGAATTTTTTCTTTATACCAGAAATCTTTCCTCGAACTTACGAGGACTTACTATTTATTTTCATTTTACGGAAGAATGAAGTATCTCTTCAGGGATATTGCTAACTACTCTTCTAAAAGATGTCATCTTTTAATGTCACAACACTTTGTGACATTAAACATGGTTCGAAGTGGCAATCTCGAAAGTTAATTCGATACTGCAATAGAGTGACGGCGAACGTCTCTTTGATATTCCGCAAAGGAAATTGGGACGTCGCGTCGCAGCTACCAGGGTGGTTTATTTGAACGATGAAAGTATCGCGACGCTACAGCGCATCTGTCGTTCGCGCGTTATCGCGGCGTAGCTAATCAATCTCGTTAGTTAGTTTCCCGAGAGTTATTTGACTCGCGAAATAACGACGGTGGATGAGGCCCCAACTAGTTCATTGTCTATTTAGCGCATCGTCAGCGGCACTCCGATACGGACAATGAACGTACGTTTTAAACGAGCTTGGTCGTCGTCGTCTATTGTTTGCCCATTTATCCACCGAAAAATCGATTTACCGTTATTTAGTTGAAAAATACCAAGTAGATTCTTGACATATGCGTTTTAGCAGTTCAGCGCGGAACAATGGCGAGAATTAATTTTTCTACATTTAGTAAAATGAGAAGGTTTCTCGAACTGGTCGGGATATAAATTTTGCTTGAAACGCGAAATTGGAGAACGCGCGGTGAAAAGAGAGTATTAAAAAATAATCCCTTTCATTTATACATATGTGCGCTCGATGTATGTATTCAGCAACGATAATTTTACTAATATAGTGTGCATAAAAAAAAATTGCCAGACATACATATTTTACCTGGTGATTCAACTATATTAAATTCAATATCGATGATTTACGTTACGATCGATAGACTCGAACAAATATCTATAAGTTCGACGTGCGAAGTTCATGTCATAGCTCTCAATTTGACTTTCTTCTCAAGTGGAATGGGCGAGGCTGCAGTGGTGATCGAGATAGCGCAGGACGGCGAGCGAAGTGCTCGGCCCAGCGTCTCGTCGATCTCGTCGATCCTGAATCAAAGCGCCGACGACAGCGACTCAGGCTTCCATGGCTTTCAATCGCGCGACGATCCCAGCCACGCGTCGAACAACAACTCGAGTCCGAACAGCGCGAACACTGCCTCCTTCCCGAATCTCAGCAGCAGCAACAGCAACGGCAACTCCGCCAGCAACAATCACGGAAGCGACTCGGGTCACCCGATGATGAACGGTTGGGTGCCGCAGCCAATTTCGAATTACGGTCAACCCAGCACCTCTCAACCGCAATCGCAGCAGCAGCAGCAACAGCAACAATACGGACACTTGCAGCAACTGCAACCGAACCACTCGCATCAGCATCAAGCGTTGTTGCATCAGCATCTACCCCAGGCAAACGTGCTGCCGCCCCATCAGTCGTCGCATCCGCACAAGCACATGCTCCAGCAATCGCCGCAGCAGCAGCAGCAGCAGCAACAGTCGTCTCAATCCATGCCGCATCCCATCGCGGGCAACGTTCAGACGGTGCAGCCTATGTCCCGAAAATTCGGACAGCCGATTTACGCTAACGCGCCGCCAAAACCGAGAAGATTGACGGACGGTTCAAACGAGTACTCGACACCGTCACCCGATCCGGATTATCGGAAAAGTCCGGTCTCGCCGGACGTTACGGTGACGAGTAAAAGTCCGATGTCCGATTACGAGAGGAGCAACACGATTTACGGCACGCGGATGAATCAGCCGCCGCAGCATCAGAGTCTGCGGACCGACAAGTCCGGCCTGAATTACGGCTACGGTCAAATCGCGCAACCGACCGAAAGGAGGACCCCGGACACCTACGGACGTAGCGCGAAGCCGAGAACCAGCAGCAGGGGTAATGGCGACTACGAGGAGCTCTACGGCACTCCGCCGCTCTACCAGAGACCCGCTGGTCCCGTGGGTTACACCAAGGGTGCGTCCCCGGCGCCAATTCCCATCCCCGTTTACGCGCAGCAGCAACATCTACAGCAACTGTTGCACTCACCCGTCACGCCGCCGCACAGTGAGTCTCTTTGTTTTCTTTACCTTCTTCTCGCGGCTGCTCGCGCACAAAGGCGCTCCGTAATTAGTGCCGTAAACGAGCAAAAGGTGAAAACATTTTACGCGGATGTATGTTTGAAAGTAACGTCTCTCTTCTCATTTATGTTACAAAGCGAGCTTTCTTATCGGGCCGTTAAGGCGCGCGTCCCGGGAATCTATTTCAGCGACAACAATCTCGGTCTTTCTATATGTTTTTCGCATTTCGTCGCATTGTCGCGCAAAGAGAATTCGAGTCTTGTATTAAAAAAAGGTAATGAACATAAAACAGCGCTTTGATAACTTTTCCGTGCAAGCACGGTGGTTTCCAGCGCGTGTTTTGAGTAATATTCCTTTGATGAAAAGATTCTAAAAAAGTTTATTATTCTAAAGTTTGAAAAAAGTTGCCGTGCGTTTATCGCAATATGATGTAGCAAGGGCTCCGTATTTTCTTATTATCGCGGACGAATATTAATTCGCAGCTCGCGAGATCATAAAGATACGAGTTAATTCCAAAATTGAAAAATTAATTTTATATCGCGTTAAAATTATAATACTCGTAATGAGAGATAATAAAAGTTACGACCTAGATTTTCTCTTTTTGCGCATCGCATCGTCTCACGGTAAAAATTCGCGCCTTTCTTTTTCTCCGCGTGGCAAAGGATCTTGAATAATGTTGTAACCGATAAAGCTCGACGTGGTAATATACAAAGGGCGTCACGATTTGCTTCTTTTTTAGTGCCGATGAAGACGAGAATTCAACCGCCACCGCGACCGCACAGTGCTGATTTTCTAGAATACGAAGCGACGAGACGACCTCAGCAACAACCCGCGCAATGCGAGAGGCCACCGGATCAGCAGAGACGTCCGCAGAGGCCTAAGTCCAGCCTAGATATAGTGAATCCGTCGGATGCGACCAACGATGGTTACTTCTACTCCGAAGAAAGGTATTTCATTTGTTTTTTTTTTTTTTTTTTTTTTTACGTTTTATTGCACGAATATACAGAGTATCCCAAACTTACTGTACCCACACGTTAATGGAAGATTCTTGAGACGATTTGGAAACGATTTTTCCTCAGCGAAAATGCCCAAGCACCAATAATTTTCCAGTTATAAACGATTAAAAATAAAAGCTTTTTTTTTGTAAATTAAGCCTTGTGAAGATAAATTATTAACAAAACTACATTTAGTTAATTTCAGGTAAAGTTTACTGTAATAGAATTTTTATTTTTAAACTTAGTTACAAAGATACATAATTTCAAAAATTGGGAACATTAAAAAATGATGGCCTTTCTCGACATTTTCGCTGAGGAAAAATCATCTTCAAATAACCGTAGGAGTTTGCATCGCGCGTTTTTTTGTACTTAGATACGCGGCACAGATGCGGCAGTCTGCGGTTTATTTGCACCAGACCCCGCAGCATTATCAGCAACAGCGGAATCAGTCTCTCTCGCGCGTCACGATGCAGCCAAAACTGCCGGGTATCCGTGACAAGACTGACGAGAGTAGAATAGCCATATTGCCGGATTCCACCTGCCCCGCTCTGAGACGCACCCAGCGAGATCACGTTCACGGGCAACACACGATGCCCCCTCAGTCGCTGACGCAGAGACATTCCGAGTGAGTCACCGCAGTACATTATCCGAATATATAATTAAGCCGCATGCCGCAGAGCCCGCGTTTAACGTTTCATCGAAATTCAGAAATTTCAAAATGTCGCTTTTAAATAATACGATAGCTTGCACCACTTTATTTTAATAATATATGAATATATTATATATTTAACGCACTTTGCGCGATGATTTTTTAAAGAACCTTTAGTAAATCCTTGTTTCTATGAAAATTGAAGAATTGAAAAAGGAGAAGACAATTTCTCTCGCGAAATATATAAAAATATATATAAATTTTGTACACCTCAATTCCTGATTTGCACCTCTCTATTTGAAACAACATATGAATATGTAATATATTTAACGCACTTTGTGCGATGCTTTTTCAAAGAACCATTATAAATCCTAGTTTCTGAAAATTGACAAATCGAAGAAGGAGAAGACAATTTTTCTCGTGAAATACATAAAAATGTATATCTCAATTCCTGCTTCGTATCAGGATAATGGGCAATGACCCAAAATTCCGAAGATCGTTGCGCGAGAAGAGCTACGAGGCGAATGGCCGCGAGATGATAACGCATGGTGGCGAGGACAACACGATCCCGCGAAGGGTACCTCGTGGCGAGTACGACGGGTGGGGAAGAACGACGAGTCACAGTGTCCACGGAACCCACATCGCTCAGACGTATCACGCCGGTGGTCACGCAGGTGGTGGCAGACGATGGAGCGAGCAGCAGCAGTTCTGCAGATCGGCATCGGCGCGTCTGCCAAGGACACGACATCCCGCCGCGCTTGATCCCGACGACGACGACTACGCCGAGAGGTCCTCCGAGCAGGATTCGCGGGATGGTGAACGCAAGATTCAGCAGGTAAGAGATCCAACGTTCCCCATACAGTTTTTTCGCGTTCATTCGTTTCTTTCAAGATTGAACCTCGTAATAGAATTTGCATATAGTATCTTTATATAGTTTCATTATTAGAATCTCTTTGATTACATCGTGTTGAATATATTTATTCTTTATCTTTAATTCGTGAGAAATCTGTTCGGCAGATCCGTATACTGTTCCAAAAATGTTGGGCTACAGTAAAGTCCAGTTGTTAAATAAATATTCTTTCTCTGATGATTTACTGCTCCCGTATACTGCTCCAAAAATGTTGGGCTACAGTAAAGTCCAGTTGTTAAATAAATATTCTTTCTCTGATGGTTTCCAAAAAGCAATTTTATATTTTTATACGAATAAAAAATTTATTTTTGTAGAATAGCTATTAATAAGTGAATTTGTAATACGATTTTGTAATACAAATCGATAAATGTTGAAATAAGTCTTTCGCCGTACGAATACATTTCCGTTTCGAGCTCCTTGCTCCGTTTCTATTTCGGAAAATCTGGGATGAGTCATGCAGCGAGCCGTTTCTTTGAATCAGGTAGATAGCTGTAGGTCATCAGCATTGCTTGTATCAGCTTGTACAAGACCACCGTAACATCGGTGGACGAGCATGATTCATACGATAGCTCTGTTGCATAGCTACACAACTTGTGTCGTCTTACGTCATCTCGACTCTCTTCGTGTCTTTGCTTTCACCATCGTTTTCACTTCATTATTATCATTGTTATTACATTAGTCCAATCGTATTCATAATTTTCTAGATTTTTCAGTTTGTATTATTATCGGAAATTTTTTAAACGTTTATTTCTCTCCCGATTAGATCCTACAATTACGATGCAGTTCTTGCAGAAAATAGGAAACAATAAATTAAAAGACATCTTTCGATAAGAAGAGAGGAGGAGGGGATAAAAAACAAAAATAATAGTTTCGGATTATATAAAAGTAATTAATTTTTGAACTGTAAATTGAAATATACTCGTACAATTATAAGCTTCATTTTATATATAGAAGATTAAAGAATCGTATATAAATATTACGTATATAAAATTTTTAAAAATAAATTTGCTCGATACTCACATATAAACATTAATTTTTTTTATTAATTACACACATCAAAAAAAATTTCGGGACTTGTAACATTCTGATGCTAAAATAATATATTTTTAACACAACTGATAAACAAAATACAATAAAAAGATATATGAGTAAATATAAATATATATTATTTAACTAAATTTTCATACATAAAATTTAATTATTTTCATCCACGCGAAAATGGTAATATATTATTATAATAATATATTATTATTACTACAATTTAATATTATTATAAATTTGAATCGATAAAAAAGATACCATAACATAATCATCGTAATAAAAATTTGTCGTAATAATTAGAAGCGGTTTCAAGATTCTGCGTTGCTAAAATATGAAAGCAAAGTCGAAATCTCCAAAATATCCTCAAACTATCTCACATTTTTTTTTTTCGTTGCATAGCTAATGAAGGGTTACGATATACATTTTATAGCGCGAAGAGTCGATGAAGCGGTTGCTGGAATGGAAGCAGCGTATGCTGCAATCCCCGTTAACGCGAAAGCCATCCGGTTCGGCCAATCGGGGCAGGGCACAAAATGATCTTTCGAGTTACTACAAGCAACAGGCGCTGCTGGATTTGGCAGCGCACGAGGCCGCCGTGGCTGAGGGTCGTCACTCCCGTAGGCGGGAAGACGGGCATCGTTCGCATGTCAGGAGCAAGAGCTCGGACGGCCGTCGGACTGCCGTCAACGTGCCACGCTATAACAGCTATTCCAGCGATGACGAAGGTAGGGACAGCTCGCCTGAACTTATCATTTAAGTGGTAGTTTCGTCGCCCCGCGTAACCGAGGGACCCCGGTCGCGAGATATGTTGAAAATTACACGGACAATTAATTCTTTCGGCCGTGTATATATTGATTATGCGTGTTTAAAAAAAAAAAAAAAAAAAGGTATATTTGACCAAAAAAAAAATATCATGAACTTTATCTCCGATCAAATTGCTCTCTTGGTTTTTTTGTCTTGAGAAAAAAGCTCGATAATCTTTTCATTTAAATCGTTTTGACCAATGCGAGTCCCTCGAAAGCGCTCCGTCTGCGATGTATCAATTTTAAAAAGTAGATAGTTGTTTATAGTAAGCTACAAATTAATCCAGATTCTAACATAATCGTGTGTAATTGCTAACACGGTGAGAAATCTAATATGTGCATATTTGTTCGCGCAAAGTAAAGCATTTCTTTACGAGAATGCATGTCAAGAATTTTGTACTTTGTTCCTGGTGCTCGTGTACGTTGGAATTGAAATATCTCCTCAAGTGCTATGTCGATTAATCCCTTTGTGGCAAATCAATTATCAGCATGTTTCTGTTTCTCAATCAAAGGCATATGTAGAGATGTTTTATAATTTAACAAAAAATATTTAACAAAAATTATGCCCGATTATGCGAATATTGCAATCAATGCGATGCGCCTGAATTATTCGCGATTTGCGAAAATTACAAAAATCGAAGTTGCGTGTTTTTTCCTTGATTTTTTCTTTCTCTTATATTAATACATAATCGTCGAGGAAACGTAGAAGAGTTCAACGAAATGCGAAATAAGGATGAAACGAGAAGAAATTAGAAAAAAAAAAAAAAACAATTAAAACATACATATCTGCGAGCGATACATTTCTCCGCGGGGGCTCCTTCTATCTGCTGCTGTTGGGTCTAGGCTGACTGGTGAATGGGAAACGATTAACAATCTTAAAACTTTTTAACTGTCCAAATGATCGAATATTAATATCCTGTTCGATTTAACACCGATCGTAATTAGATTGCCGTAGAAAATATGGGTCAGCATGGCATGCCAAAGAATTTCACTAACACTATTTGCCGTAGCTACGCAAATACGGTCGCATTTATCTACCAGCTCGCGTGTTCGCTATCCTACGATTAACCGCAAAATCAATCATTCGATCATCGGGATCATTGCACGATCAAATATCGCGACAAAAAAACTGTTCTCTTTAATTTAGTTGTCAAACGTTTAGCGATTCGTCAGCTTTAAAATTTGATTCCAAATTATCGAGATGTAAAACTCTTTTCACAAATTAACCAATATCAAAATATAAAAATGTAAAGAAATATATATATATATATATATATATATATATATATATATATAATTCTCTCAAAAAGTTATTACAAATGATATTACTAATGATTAACATAGATAAGTGATACGTTTTTGATCAATGCAATGATCTTCGACGTCGTTATCGCGCTTGGCGAGCTGGCTTAAATCTGTATGATGGGTTTAGAAAAGGGAATATGTAAATGGGTTAAAAAAAGATTTTTTTTTCTCATACACATAAGTAACGTACGTTGCTCGTGTCTTTGTGTTTTGTAACGAACGAATTAGAGCTGGGAGATGTCCGGAGGAAGCGCACGCGCAGACCCACGCATGCAGGAAGGAGCCCTCGGTCATCGACGGCGACGTCGGCCGTCCAGGATGTCACGATATCCCCCGGCGGAATCGGCGGCCGCACGAGCGTTAATCAGACTTCGCAATCGCAAACGTTTAACACTCGCAAGACGATTTCGGGTGGAAGCGCAGGCGGCATTCCGCCGGACGCGGGTTACGACGAGGTGAGTTTCCCGCCGATGGCGAGAAACGATTACGCGTACGCGCCGTCGACGATGGATAGGCGATCGTCGTCCAGGAGGACGGATCCAGAAGCCACGTACGAGGACTCCGCGCTCAAGACTCACAAGACTCCGAAGAAACCGTCGGGAATCCTGAAGACGTCGACCTCTTACGGTTACGATCAACGACAATTCGAGGGACAGCAAGCCGAAATCGACAGCAACAAATCGGATAACGCGCGCGGATATCGCGGCAGTGAGTCCTGGCAAAAGAACGTACAGTGGGATTCCAAGGACGATAATGACGAATGGGATCCCGGCATCGATGAGAGTAAAGTCATCAAAGAATTCTCTTATCAGTATATTAATCCTAAGAAAACGGGGACGTCGCCGAAAGTGGAAGACGAAAAATCCGAGAGCATGAATCTGGTACAATGCCGAATCAGATCCTTCGAGATGACGAACATGGACAGCTCCAGTCCCGTCACGATGACGTTGTCTATGCAGGAGCCGCTGAAAGTGTCGCCGCTGCAGGCGACCGAAGCTCACATTTCGAAACTTGATTGCGCGAACAAAAGCTCGACCGTCATTCGTAGCTTCGCTCTGGGCGATCCGAGCGTTTCGGAGAACGCTTCCAAGCACAAAAGCGTGGAAGAAGGCCACGCTAAGCAAGCCTCGTCTGATAGTAACAAGTCGGTCAAGGATCTTCTGGCGGACTTTGAACGAAAATCGCAACAGATTAATCGGCAGAGATGTGAAAAACGGCAAGACTCAAAACATTGTGATGATCATGGCGATAATGACACGTTAAGGTATGACATTGACAGTAATATGGAACATCGAGATGCTGGAAAATTTATCGAAAAAGGAAATGAAATGGACGAAGCCATTTCGCAATGTTTCACTGCAGATATTCTGTATACTGGCATGCAAGTGCAAAATGCTGATGAATCTCAAAGCAAGATGGCCAGCTCGAAAGACAATCCGACCGAACTCTGCGTGCCACCCGATGATTTAGATATGATTTCGAATCCCAATTGCGTCAGAACAAGCATAACCGAATCTTTGTTAACGCATGGCGATCAATTTCCCGATGATAATGATCCGATCGCTCCTATTTCGAAGCAGGACGATATCAACAGCGAAGATCATTACCTTCCTATGTCTCCTAGGAAAGCTATATTGGATCCGAATAGCGACGACAGACCGAATCCTAAAATAATGGAAAGCCTGTTTGCCAATCTGGAGCACGAGGAAAGTTCGTACGTGGAGATGGCGCAGAACGGAATGAATCGCTCTCTTCTGGCACCAAATGAGGACGGCGTAAAACACGATTCCAGCGATTATTCTACGCTAGATGCGTCCCATTACGAATTTGTCTGTGTGTCGGACAACAAGATGGAACCGGTGTACATGGAGGTGAGTCAATTATCCGAGAAAGAAGACGAAAATAATGATAAAACATCCTTAATGAAGAAGAAGAGCAACGAAAATTCGCCGCATCCGAGAAGCGATCTGCCCGACATTCTGACAGCGCTCAAATCCGACAGTTCCGACGCCGACGACGAGTCGTCCAAAGATCTCGACTCTATAAACGCGCCGCGACATCCACGTTTCAGTTTGTCCGACACCTTTCGACCAGCCTCCTATTACTTGGGAGCTAGTCGCAACATGATTGCAGAATTACATGATTCTTCGGACAGCGAATTAGTCTCCCCGCCACCGATACCAACTTCCCCGCCGCCATTAGATGACCTAGATTCTTTGGATATGCAAGAGTCATTAGAGATAAAGAAGGTATCGCCTCAAGTAGCCACGACGAAAGACAACTCGAATCGAGATTCTCCAAAGTCTTGGAACAAAGCGATGGGTCAGGTGGAGACGCATAGGCCGCCGTCGAGATTTTCGGACGCGACCATCAGCTCCACCTTCAGAGACAGCAGGATATCGCTGGAGAGTGCATCCGGGAGCGATTCGGTCGAGCTTAGAAATCCGGAAGAGGAAGCTCGCCACAGACAATTGAAGAGAAGACCTGTCAGCGATGACGTTTGCGAGGTTTTGGACAGTCTAGATGAGTTGGAGTCGTTGGGAAGTCGCTTCGACGGCGCGAGCATCGACCTCGATCAATACTTGGAGGAATTACAGGCCAGAGATGCATTCAACGTGGATCTCTACGCGAAGGATTTGAGCTACAACAGCATTTACGGATTTAACGAGAACATGCTGGTGGTCGATAAATTGCAGAAAACCACGTGTCAGGATCTGTCGAGAAAGATGAAATTAATGTCCAGCAATCTCGACCGGCCGTTCGATTATTCCGGCAAAAACAAGACCGGCTCGGCGAGCAGTCTACCGTCTATGAGGGTGTCCGATCTACCACCTTCGCATCAACATTCGCAGTCTTTCACCGGTGACGCGCATTACGAGAACGTCGCGAGCTTTTCGCCACTTCGCGGTTCACCGGCGATTCGACCTGACAGCGACGAACCGCCGACGCGCGACAGGATACAGAGCGGGTCGCAGAGCATTACTGCGCTGCCAGTTTCTCACAGCAGGGACTCGAGTTACTCGAATGCGTCGATCGCAGCGTCAATCTCGACGTCCATGGTCTGCCAGAGACCCGCCAGCGCGCAATCCTCGATGCACTCCGCCATGAATGCGTTCGCGTCCTCGGTGAATCGCGGCAACGCGTACACGGGATTCCCGTGTCACTCGAGGTCCGCCAGTCACGACACGTGCGTGCGACACGTGTTGCCGAACCATCGATCGACCTCCAGCCAGGACTCGAGTCATTATCCCAGTCCGATGCAGGCTTCCAATCCCGCGTTGCAACAGTCGTATTTGCCGAACGTGGGCGAGCAGCGTATTCAGAACGATCAATCGGGAGCGCCCTATTACTATTCTGATCTCCAAGCCAGTGTCAACAGCGCGAACGACGGGGAGCTTGCGAGCAAACCGACGATCGGTCATACCTCGCGATTACCTCAGCTGAACAATCAGAGGGACGATGCCGCGATCGGCTTGAACAAACGCAACGACATCGGTCGTATAGTGAACCCGATCGCGCGACAGATACCGCGACAGATTCAAGTAGACGATATAGACGAGGCTAGACGCATCGCCGCGGAGCTAAGACGTACAACCTGTCAACTGTTGGGCGACGACAAGGCCGCTCTCGTGGATAAACGCAACTTCTACGAAGCCGATACGCTGCGTCGTGTCAAGTCCACCGATCCATTACCGGATTTATCGTTGCCCGAGGCTAGAAACTTGTATCCTCATGGTCTTAGAGATAAGTCTATTGATCCGGGCAATATCGATAATACCGAACCGACACACATCGTACAAACGTCTTATCGTCGATCGAGATCTCTAGAGGGATTACTCGACGACGTTGATCTGCAAAATTTAGTGGAACAACGAAACCAAGGTAACCGAGTGATAACGGCGATTTCAGCGACCCCGACCAACGAGATTGAAGCAACACTGCAGAATTTATCGTCTTCCAACAATCGTAATACCACGACTGACAGTCAGTTCCATGCCGAGGATCCTTGGGAGCAGGACAGCCTCTGGCGCGAGAGCCTGAGGAGAGTGAGTCTGCGGAACTCCAGATCCTTAAATAATCTGCTGGATAGTCCGCCGAGCACCGACGACGAGAGGCACAGCAACGTCAAGTCACGTGGTAGGATCACCCGAGGAGTGACTTATGTCAACGACAGCGTGACTCTCCGCAGGGACGTTCGCGTGGAAGAATCATTGTGCGGCGAGCGATGGCGAGTCATACGTAGACTGAAACTGGATCACGAGCATCAAATGCGAGAACGATCCATCGAGAACGATGACAGCAATGACGGCGGTGGCAACGACGCCGTCGCTTATGAAACCTTATCGATGGAACGAATCGGCGCGGGCGGCTACGTTTGGGATCCGCAGAACGAGGCCTACCGCAAGTCCACCGCAGCGGACCAGAGGAATCATTTTTTAGAGGATGGCAACCTTCCCCCGGCTCGCTCGATCCCGGACGTCCGAATGTCCGCGACGTCGTTCGAGCTCGACCGAGAGAAACTCCGCCAATGGGACTTGTTATCGAGCGCCTGCTTACTCCAGGAGCAGCAGCGCACCTCGATGGCGGACTCGGGGCGAGGGTTGCCGGTCGCGGAACAACCTGGAGAAGCTCACGATTCAAGGCTCACCGTCGTCTCGGCGGCGGCGGCAACGACGACGACGATGACGATGACCATGACCATGACGATGACGATGACGATGACAACGACGACGACGACGCCGACGACGACTACGACGACGACGACGACGACGATGACCACGACGATACCGCCAATGGGCACCGAGCAGGTAGACGTTATCGTAAAGCCGATCGATACCGCGGATGTACGCGACGTCTTGGCGACGAAGATGCCGATCAAGCGGCAGGAACCGTGTAAACGGGCTGCAGGTGAGTGGCTCCTCAACCATGCTGGGGTGTACAGGCAGTGACCGTACGAGGCCGTGTTCCAAATCGTCACACGACTCGTCTCGACGTGACTACGGATCTTGTGCGATAAATGTTTAATCCTAAATAGTAGAGGGAAGCTAAAAAATGCTTCTATACATCATTTCTGCCATATATTTTGCCATAACTTTTATAGACATTTCAGATAAGTTTAGCATTTTTGCCTTATTTTATATTACATTTTTTTTATAAAGGAATTACTATCTTTCTTTATTTTCTCTCGGTGGTTCAGACACTCTTTCGACCATTTAAAAGTAGAAAACTAATAATTTTGCAAAATTTGAACGATTTAATTAATTGTTGAGCAATAGCTAAGCCAGGGCTCGCTCTTTAGGATTAAACACGATATTCTCGCTACCAAATGTACCTGCGCTTGCGATGGCATGCATAGCGATGCAAGCCGGCTTCCTTGTAATTATGAACCAGGCCGTGTGTGTATGTGTGACCTGCAATTTACATTTACTTATTCATTCGACGATTTTTTGTTAGTTTGTGGAATCCGAGAATCGATTTGAATAATGCATATAAATATAATTTTGGGCGACGCGGATAAAGTTTTATAATTGAATGCGAATTGGAACACGGCCTGGTACGTGAGGGTATGAGTGAGTGTGTTTACAAGACGATTAAAAATACAGAGTGATTTATCGTGATTTACTGCAATTATTCGTCACGTTGGAGAACGCAAATCGGGCTTTCATAGCACAATAAAATGGGTAAATAGTAATAAAGTACTTTTGTGCTATCTGTCAAATTAATGCGAAACTCCAATTCGTGTGTATGTACGTATGTGCGTGTGTACGAATGAGTGCATGTATTATATATATATATATATTCTTAAAATATATTTATCACTTAAGATTTATATCACACAATCGCTGAAAGAAAATTGGTGTAATCCAAGACGATTATGTTTTCTATTTAATTCTTTCTTTCGTTTACTTATATATTTTTTAAGTCATGCCAGTTAATTGATTCGTAATGTAAGTATAAGTTATGACATTATTATTATTATTATTATTATTATTATTATTATTATTAAGAGTAATGTTTCTTTGTCGAAAGCGGTATTAACACTATTTTAAATATCCTTCGATTATTTCCCATTTGAGTGATTTCAAGTTTATATCCTTTACACGGATCTCATTTTCGCGCATATTATATAATCTACGCGAAATTAATAACGAATTATTTCTTAAACCATATTTTTAGATATTGACAAAACTATCAATATATCGCGATATTGTTTAATTCGGCCATCTAGACAATTTGCTAGAATGTATCGTCGCCAAGTAATATAGAGCCTCTATAAATAACTCTTTCATGAAAATATTTTCAAGATTAATAAAAGCTGTCTTTGCAAAATACAGCGACTGCCATTAGCAACGACATTATTATTAATAATTTCAGAAATTTATTTAATTAACTAAGGGATTCAATCGTACTATTTTAAGCATTTATTACAACATGTACATATATAACTCGTGTTATACATATAAATTTGTACAAAAAGATATCCGACTGAAAATAAATGAAACTAAAAGCGGATAGAAATTTACCCAAGTCACATTATCTTTAGTAATCCTTAAATTCGTTTCTGGTAAGCGGATATTACCGAGCGAGATGGTACAAGCGAGGATCAAATTGACGACAGTAAAATATATCTGACAAGTTATATAGATAAAATTAATGTAACGCTTAAATAATTATATACGAATGAAGACCAAGAGAGAATAACGAATGCAATTTTGTTCGCCTCGAAAACACAGAGAAAGAGCAAGAGACGTGTAATTTCAATTTTTTTATTCGAGCAATCTATCGTAAAAAAAAAAAGAAAAATATATGTAAAACTTACGTGATTACAGGAAAATTCATTATCCGTTATTATTATCCCCGGTGGAAAGATTCGGGCGTAAAGAAGTCGCGATCTCGTTATACTTTCGCGATAAAACGATTGTTCGCATACGCGAATCCGACGTAGATCCAGCGATTAACGCGCTAATCGCCCTAATGAATTTTCTTCGGACAACTTTGTTCCGCTAATTAGTTTTTCCTCCGGAGGATGTTATCCTTACGAGGAGCGGCTAAGACCGCTTGAGCGACGACGGAAATCTGTTCCGTTCTCGAGAGCATCGTACTATTCGCGCGTCACTCGCCTTAATAACGGAGCGGTGCTTGTAGCCTTGTGAGAAACAGCTTCCTCGACAATGGGACGACTTTGCACAGTCTATTGGCAGGTGGAAAGTCGTCGCATTGTATGACTAACGTTGTTTGACGCAGCGAGCGCATTATCGTAACTACGTCCAAGAGGCGAATGCACATCGTCGACATCGTCGTCGTTCGTCGTCGGCGGCGGCGACGACTTGTTCGTTGCACTTTACGTCGAGTTCAATAACATACGCGAATGACGTAGACTGTTGAAGTAGATAGATTCTATATTCCGCCGCGAGCGATATCTACGGCGCGTCTGCTATTCCTTCCTATGATTCCTCGCGGGATCGTTAAATATCGACGAGGGAGAAGGCGGAACTTTTATCCCGCGGTTCCTCGACTGTGCCGATCGATTATGTGCCTGCCCCGGTCGCGTGAGAAATTTTTTAGTCTTTCTTTTCTTCCCCGATATATATATATATATATATACGTTTTCCCTTTGTGTTTGCCGGACGCGAGGGAATACCCGCGCGTTGCTCCATAATTAAAGTCCGCCGGATCGCAGATTTCGTGGAATTAATAAGAGCTCAGAGAGAGAAACGGAGAAAAAGGGTTTTCGATCGAAACCGCAAAAGAATTGATTTCTGACGGGATAATATCGGCTCGATATCGGACAACTTATATCGCTCGGATAGATTGCTGCACGTACATTTGACGTTCGTTCGATCGAGAAAGAGAAATTCCTGCTCGGGATATTATTACAACATGCATTTTTAGCCTTACAATTGGATTACCTCACATTTTCCGATCACATTTCCCAATCGCGGTGTTGCGATAATAGCGATATAGTTTAATTTAAACGCGCGCCAATATATATCTTTCGATCGAGCATTGAAATCACCGATATAATTTCACTCAAATTTCAATTTTCGATGTTGCAAAATAAATCTATATAAAGAAGTTTAATATTTCATAGATAGAAAGTGCGTTTTCACGTGTCAGAGAGTATTTAAATTTTTATTAAAACATCACATTGATTTTGTTTTCTAATTCTTGTCTTTTAAAATGTTTAAATATGTCGCATTAAATTAAATTAAATTAAATTAAATTTGATAGTATAAAATTAGATACGTCTCGATGTACAATAACTCGAGGCATCGCGAAAGGTCAGAGACACGCTAAAATGGGATATTTTTACAATTGGAGTACCAAAGCCTCTCTTGTCGGCGCAACGCGTCTGTGATTGGCACTTCGGTAATGCGGTTCACCGCATCGATTGGCTGCCATTGACCCCGGTGAAAAATCAAACTTTCATTGTCCGTGTAAGCCGCAACGTATTCAGGCATGAGGGCTCATTTATCATTTCAAGTTGGAAAAATGAACCATCTCGCGAAATGGCGATCGATCTACGTGAAAACACAATTATAGAGAATATACACAATTATATAATACTTATTCGATAATACATAATTCGATAAAGAAGAAATCATTCCAAATTAATCATCAATCATTTTTGGAGGATTTTATATGAAAAGTACTTAAATAGAATTTAATTGATTGATACATAAAGTGATCGAAAGTTGCAAACGTCGTTATTTTAATACGGAATAAGAAGAAAAAAAATGAAGTAATGTATATTAATAGATCTAGAGAAGGAAATGCTAATAATTCCGTATTTAATTGCTCGTTACATGGATCATCAATTATGAAAGGGAGAATAATGATTTTGATTAAGTAATCGCGCATTGAGCCTTGTGAAATAAAGCAGAGCTACATCAACAGAGTGCTACATATCGCGTTTGAAACATTTTATTTTTGACCGACAATATATCATACAGAGAGAGAGAGAGAGAGGCGCAAAATAATGTCGCGATAATCTAGAACGTTATCGGAAACATTTAATTGAAGGCATCGAGCTGACGAAGTATGAAATCGAAATTGCGAGATTTCATTAACGAAGCGTAACTGTGAATGCACAACTGTACTAAGATATCGAGACACTTTAGTTTATTTAATATCGATGTATTTTTTTCCAAGAGTTTCATGGAATATATTGTCGTATCACTTCTGTGTCTGTTAATTAAGGAACAAGGTTTCTAAAATTAATTAATATTAGCGAACATGATTATTATATTACATATTATTGTCGCGAACAATATTCTCGACGACTTTATTCAATGTTTCATTTCCAATCCATTGATACCATTTCAGCTATTGATATTTAATTATATTATTAAGAATAAAATAGCACATATAAATGGTAGAAAAGCGCGTATTCAGAAAATCATTGCATTTGCAAAGAATATACAATTCTCTTTACTGGCTTACATATTCTCTACATGATCAACATTAATTATACAAACTTTTTTTTTCTTCTCTCTATCAGTGTTTTCTGTTATCTAAATAAAATTATATAGATGATCATCTAGATCAAATTTTGGCGTCATCTTTTCTTTATATAGATAATAAAAATATGTATTATCTATACCTGCAACTTAGATGAAAAAAGTGTTATCTTCAATATATTATCTAGAAAACACATCAAAATACTTAAGCAGTAATTCATCAAAATTTAAAAATAAAAGTATAAATATCTGTTTTATAATTTACATTTTACAACTGTGTTTACATAAGCGATCTTGAAAAGAATATTATCTGAAAATTATCTAGATGAATCGCCATATATAATTTTATTTTTTATATAGATATATTCAAAACAAAATTATCTTCACACTCTCATCTAACAATAAGACAAATTTACATATTTTCATCTAGCTAAAAAAATCATTTAAGCTCGACGCTGCTCTCTAGAATAAAAATAAAATCATGTATAAAGAATATCATCGTCTCCATCGTTCGATGGTCGGGTCGCAGTGACAGTTCCCGGTTGCGGGACCTTTTAATCGAATAGAGTCGCAGAGGGAGATGAGGTCAGACAGACAGCCTCGGTAGCCTCGGTTGCCCGGATGATAGTGGCCACAAGAGTCAGTGAGTCAGTCAGTCAGTCGGTGGCGCTCCGCGCGGTTTCACGCGTTCTCTCGCGTGCGGCTGCGGCGTGAACGTGAACGCGTGTCAGTCCGCATCGATCGGCGCGCGGATCATGATCGTACGCTCGTGTCGCGTGGATCATCAGTACATAGTTTAGAGCCAGTGACAGCACATCCTCGCGGAATCTGTTCGATCGATTACTCGAGATCGTCGATCCCTCGTCGCGTCTACTTTAATCGTGTGTCCAACGTGTATATTTTTGGAGTTTTTGCGCAAGGTAGAGACAGGTGCGAGTGACACACATATACGGATGTATATATTTGCGTCGCGCCAGGTGAAATTCAAAACTGAACGAATGCAGCTTGAAACGAAAATTCTTGCTAGAAAATCGACGAGTTAAATTGTTACTGTACGGAGCCGATTCACGCACGAGCTGCGGAGATTGTCTTAAAAGTTCACTCGAGGTCGTGACATTTCGAAGAAGATGCTCGGTTAAGGATGCGCGCGACGTGATGTAAGAAGCGTCGGGATAATTTTTACGCGTCCTCGAAATAAAATAAAGATCGCGTAATCCCTCAGGCGCGAAATGCTTTTCGCTGTGTCTTAAAATATAGAGCAATGCTGCGTCTAGATTTAAAGTATACAAACGTCGCGGTAAATTGCTGAAATCTGACACTAGAGACAATTTTCACACAAGGACATTTTCGCGTATAATTGGAATAGAAAAACATTCCGATAATATTAATATAAAAACGAAATGAAAAAATACACATTTTAATTGATTGTATGAATGAATTATTAGGACTAAAATTTAATATTGTTTTTTAGTTTTGTAAATTGTATACATATTACTATATCTATTTTTTCATCGGGATTTTTTATTTAAACAATAACGTTATATATGTATTTTTTTTGTTTTACAATAAAGCAATACGTTATTATGCTATAAATTTTATTGCCATAACTTTGATTTGGAGTAAAATCAAGTTTATATGAAAACAGATTGGTGTATTTGGAGCGTATTTAATTTATAGCAATAAACGAAACGGCATATATAAAAACTTGAAAAATCCGAACTGCAGATCGACGTGTTATACCATTTCTGGCGAATGGTATCCGTTGCTAATTCAATAAACCGATAAACTCGTGACAGCTCGTATTGGCCGATACATCAACGATACTTCATCGTTCGTACTGACAGAATGATTGTACCAAACCCGTCAATCTTATTGTATCAGCTTTCGAAATAATTGACGCGCAATCTTTATCCTGAAATCTTTTCTCGCGATCATCCGCTGTTAAATTATAAAATTACTCTAAGAGAAACGCGCACATATTTTCAAGTGTTGTCCAATTTTTTCGAATATACTTTCGAGAATAATAAACATTGAATAAATGTAAAGAAAACAAAATTATTTAACTGATAAAATATATTTTAAATGTTGGAAAAAATTATATACGCGGAAAATGATTAAAAATATCGCAGAGTAATTTTCACGAATCAGTTCAACGACTTCGAGGAAGAAAGATTATTGACTTAGACTGTTTGCGTGAACGCATTTAAACGATTGACCCTTAGGAGCGCCGAGATTTGCCCTCGATTTACTCTCGGGATACGCGAAACACGACATTGTAGACATACAGGGATCGAACGTGATCGGTGTCCATGACAGGCATGTTCTTCGACCGTGCCGCTATTAAGATTCACGGCAGGGATCGAGGTCCTTTCGATAGCTGCGCATCTCGTTATCGCAAGGAAGATGGGCGGGAAAGTCGGTCTGATTTGCGGCAGCTGTTGGTCCGGCAAATACAGTACGTATAATAATAGACAATATACATACATATATACATATGCAATTTGCATCTCATTCTAATGATTTCTCGGACGATTTTAACATGAGATATAATCGTGCGTAAAAGGCTGCCGATCGGAAATATCTGACCTCTTCGCATATATGTATGAGTCTACATTAATGACAGTCACAGTATCGTGTACCATACATGCATTATGTATGTCGCACCTTTCCTTCACTGACGGGAATATTATATCGGGAATGAAATATCGACACGGGAAAGCTAATGCGGTTTTACGTTCGTTGCGTATGTTATTGCTCGACGACGAGAAACTCAACAAGCCTCGACAGCGTACGAGTTTATATATTTCGAACAAGATAATTGAATTGGAATTACGTTATTAGTAACAATCGTGATACTCTGACACGTAATTTCATACAATTAATTTGATATGTTTAATTTAATTCAGGTTAGCGTGATATTTTCATCTCTCTCTTAATGCTACTATAATATAGGTCGACTATTACTTTACAATGTACTAAAGTACAAAAGAGAGAGATATTTGGAATGTAATTTAATATGTCGCAAAAAGGCGTCGTTAGAGAAAACCACACCAGTTTTCTATGGATCTTTTTAATTCCAATCGTTTCGAATCTTTACCGGTTCGCTCGCGAGATCTCGTTAACGCTAGACATTCTTCGAATTCCACGTGAAGACAAGCAATGTTCAGTACTAAAACGTTTATCGTGGTCGGTGAGATAATTTGCGAACTTCGATTAAATCACCGGACGAGGGGGAGCAGCAAAATCGATGTTAATCCGCGAAAAGTTAAAGGTGCGGGAGTCTAAGAATAATTTACGAGGCGACGCGAACCTCAGGGTCGCGAGCAATTATTTCTTTTTACAGATGAGAACTCGAAAAAAAGAAAGACCAAAATATTAATCACGTTTCAATGTCACGAACAATGTTCTTAGCGAAAGGAGTATCCCAAATTGGGAAAATTTTGTAGTACAAAACCAGTTGTCATGAAACTCGACACCGACAGTATGAAGAAATCTAACTAAAATTGAATGACTGAATGGACATCCCTGCCAATCACTAAGTGTTTATTTTATAAAATTTTACCAACTAGGCACACGTCCCATTTATGTAGCCAGCAAAGCTGCAATATTTTTAAGGAACCATTCGACAACATTATTCTATTGCCAAAGTACGACTGTATGAGTGGTAAATGGACGCGGATTTTTACAATAAATCCACTCATTTATCCATTTAAATTTGGTTCTTCACATTTCACCTCATACTATGCCTGTGTAATGTTTCATGACGATCGTTTTTGTAGCCCAAAATTTGTCCAATTTGATACACTCCTTCGTAAATTTAGAAGTTGGCGCACTCGAATCTGCATGTGAAATAAAGTTTTGCTCCGATTTTTTTGGAAAATGCGGTAGAAAATATTTTTACAGCTGAAACGCTGAGGATGTCTAGCGGTCAGGGAAATCTGGAAAACCGGACATTGTCAGGGAATTTTATAAATCTGGAATTGTGAAGGAAAAGTCAGGAATTTTATCTGGATTTTTTCACATTATTCTACATTTGTATCAATAATTTGAAATTTTTATTACATAAATAGAAACTTTTTCTTGACTCCCAGCACGCTAATTTTCTGTGTTGTTAAAAATCGATTCATCTACAGCGCGTTTGTTAATTTATATTTTCATCGTCGTGTTATTTTATTTCAATGTGTTTAATAGAGCTAAAACTAAAATTTGATATAATATAAATTTTTATTTTTTTAACCGAACCTTTTCATTGTTGACAAAAATATCTCAAGGATTTCATGATTTAACATTTAATTAATTTATCATATAGATATATACAAATTATATATTTGGAAAAAAATAATATTAAAAAGTCTAAATAAGTCTAAATAATATTAAAAAATAATACTAAATAATACTAAAAATAATACTAAAAAGAAAAAAATGAATTTCTGGTCTTGGAAAATGTGAAAAGGCGAGGGAATTTTTGTCATTAGGTTTGCTACGCACCCTGTAAATTTCCAAGCTGACGTACTCGGATCTGCATGTGAAATAAGTTTGAGCAGGGTTTCGGTCCGATTTTTGTGAAAAATGTCGCGGTAGAAAACATTTTTGCGGCTGAAAACATTTTCGCCGCTGACTGTTGCGCTCGAAAAGACGAAAGACCGGTGGCATCGATCGGTTGCCAGAGGACCGGACGAGAGACCTTGCCGAGAGAGATCGGACGAGTATACATTTCGGAACCCGAGCTCGTTCGCGGACCCCGGTCGTTTATCCGGCTGATCTTTCCCGATACGCAGGGAGCATTCCTCTCGTCGAGTACCGTTACTTACCGAGTACCGGCACTTTCGATGATCATTGAATCACGGCGTACGCGGGGATCAAAGACGTCAAGAGAGATTTCGTGTTAATCTCTTTCGATATCGCATCTAGTTGTTTGTTAATTCAATTGTTGACTATTTATAGATATACAGGCAACACTCGGTTTAATGAGCCGCGGTATCTGCGAATTTAACCGGATACTTTTTCACGTCTGGGTAATTTCTACGTACCTCTCTTTAGGTAAAAATCATTATTCGAAATTTTCTTTGTTAGTTAATTATTAAGAAAATTTTGGATTAAATCTGTCGTAAATTTATATATATATATATATATTTATGTAAGAAATTGCAGAAATTTATTATAAATAAAATTTTTATATTATTTGTTTAAGTGTAGTAAATATTTTTTCTGAATTGGATCTCATCTGAGGACGAAAGTAACGGCGGCTATTTTTGGTCGATAACTTTAATCGCAACCAATTTGGTAACTTACATCATTGACTTTTAATACCGGCACTCAACTAAACTGATTTTATATAATAAGTCATCTCTAATTTAAGAACCAAAATGAAAAAAGGTTATTAGATGATTTCGGTACAATTAAACTCGACAGAGCTATGCTATATTTGCAATATTTTTCATCCCTCGAGTTATTTTCTCAAAGAGAGAAATATTTTGACGATCAACAAACATTCCGACGTATCCACTTTAAAACAACATGGTATTTATCGCCTCCCGTTTCCAGTTTTTCTCTTGGACGGTGGTTGGCAACATCTGAAGGTATGTCATTGATGAATAGACGGTTACGCGACGGGATCTTTTTGTCGAGCACGTCAATTGGACTGTGAACACGCGAACCTTTTAAGTGCAGTAGAATTTAACGTAGAATTTAAAAGCGCGATGCAGAACGCACGATTTTACTTGTATGTAGATACCGTTACCTTAGTTGCTCACGTCCGATCCTTGCGTAATGCGTGTCAAGAAGTCGACATCAATTATCACGGAAATTTTTCAGGGTATGAACCTGAAGTATCTAAATTTTCTACTGCTTTCTTGTGCACGAATATATATTATAAATAAAAAAAGGAATACAGGGTGTCCAGCGGAAACCCGGGCATTGTCAGGGATTTTATAAATCTGGAAATGTTAGTGAAAAGTCAGGAAATTTTACTATTTATCTGGATTTTTTCTCATTATTCTACATTTGTCTTAATAATTTGAAATTTTTTATTAAATAAATATAAATATAAACTTTTCCTTGACCCCAGCACGCTAATTTTCTGTGTTGTTAAAAATTGATTCATCTATAGCGTATTCGTTAATTTATATTTCCATCGTGTTTGATAGAGACAAAACTGAAAAATTTGATATAATATAAATAAAAAAGGTGATTATTTAGTTTATACTGACATGATTGTTTCAATTATCGCGTACATAATGCAGATTGTATAATATTGATTTAAACTTTTGTTTTAACTTCCGAACCTTTTCATTGTTGACAAAAATATCTCAAGGATTTTATGATTTAACATTTAATTGATTTATCATATAAATATAATAAGATGCAAATTATATATTTGGAAAAAATAATACTAACAAATCAGGGCAAAAATTAATTTCTGGTCTTGGAAAATCTGAAAAAGTGGAATAGCATCCGCTTTTCTTTGCATCTATTTTCGCCGGAAGACTTGGAAATAAAAAATGTTGACACAATTCCACGAACATAGCAAGTAGGCAACAGGAAGACGTATTTGCACCTGCCATCGTCCGATCGGCGGAGAGACCGGGAAATTGAGAATCGATAAGAAGTCTACCGCAACAACGTCGAAACGCGAGGAAAAAGCGAACGGCCCAGTTTGTCGGATCACTCGTAGATTTCACGTTTGTCGACTTGCTGGTCCCTTTTTCCACGCGCGATCGTTAACTGGATCGCTAACGGATATATCGACGCGTTCACCACCGCGCTATGCTAAATTATATTTCCGGCTCGACGAATTAACCTTCGCGTGGCAAAAATATCCCATGTCCTCGATAAGAGCAGATGGAGATATAATTGATCTTCTCTGTAGAATTAGCGGAGCGTAACATTCCATTATTTCTTTATTATTCTACCTTCCGCTTTGGCTAGTCTTTGAATTTAACGTCGAACAAACTCGAGACCGAACTCGACGAAGAAAGTTTACGACTGAACTCTTTTATCGATCCGCAACCATGACGCGCGTCACCTTCCGATCCTCTGTCACGTTAACGACCTTTCGCGACCCATTCATAAAATTGTAAAAGGTCAGTCCCGAGAATGCGAGCATTTTTGCGCTTTGAGTTTACGCTGCCAGCAAAAAGTGTCATTAGACGCTCCGCGACTCCGAGTTGTTGCCATACTTTGGAGTGCTTTCTTACGACAATTTTCTCTCGCGATCTCAATTTCTATTCGCCTTAACTCGCAACCAATGTTTGCGCAAGCCTGTAGGAAAACCCGATAGCTCGTTGTTGCGAAACCTACACTTAGGTACTAATTTCATCGTTGCGTGACCCTCAACGTGGAATTCTGACCGCGATAAAGATCCGATATCAGTTTCCGCGAATATAAATTTAATTGGCACTTGATAATATTATAACTTTCGTCTTTATTCAAGCGATATAACGACGATTTTACGACGATCGCGACTGTCATCCGCTGGCTCGCGACGAGTTCCTTTTTTTTTTTCAATTCCAAATTCAGAACACTCGCGCTTTATTCCACTATTACATCTCGTATTCACGTTCTCGTCTCTTGGTCGACGATGTAAAAAACATGGGTCGTCGTTCGTATTACACGCTTGTTAATAAAGTAAATTCTTAGTTGGCTCACGTACACGTGCCTTGTTTAAAGTTCACGATGTACCTACCTCGAACCTTGGAGGTACTCGGTCGAGGAGACAAAGCGACGATACCGAGTCGTTTGACCTACTTGATCACTACAGATCCCGTTATTTAGCGTCGAGTCGACACTCGTGCCGGTGCCGTAGTGTGGCCACTTGCTACCATAATCATAGTGACGAGATTGCGGCGGACCGTTGCTCCTCGTTGGAGAGAGACGAGGATAGAGAGAGAGAGAGAAAGAGAGAGGCTCGAACGCGGGAGATCAATCCACGTTGCGGCAAACCCAAGCTTGCAGTAGTCGGCAACGCACGATTAATTCGCGAATTTTGCCAAATTATTACTCCAGTATATAAAAGATAGCGCGTGGTTTTACCAACAATGAACACAGTTTAATTTGTGTGAAATTTAATAACTATCTCACATGTCCCAAACGGTTCTCAGAAATTTTTGTGTTAATTTAACGTAATATAGATGTGTTCAATATATTAATATTTTTAATACAAAATAAATGCAAAACTTCAAGTAATTTAAAATAAATTTTGTGTAAAATTAACATAATGTAAAAATTAACTAAGAATATGTTAATTGTAAATTTTATCATCCCATTCTTATATTATAAAATATTATATCATTCACTTATATTATAAAATAAAAAATCAACATTTTTTTCTGTAAATTTTAACAGATAAATCATGTTATTAATAAAACAGAACATTTATTTATTGTGTAAAATTAAAAATAGATGCACATTGTGTCATTTTCACACTTTTGTCAGTTGTTTTAATAATTTAACATTTAAGTTCAATTATAACACACAGCAATATGTTAACGAGGACCGTTTTTAACAAACACAAATTTCCAACTAAGCAACATTTATTATCGGCTTATATACGTGTATATCTTCTTTTTGCCTTATTATTTACTTGCATAAAAAGTTATTGTGTTGATAAAACCGCGTAATGGATAACGTAAAGTAACGAGTTGACCAAATTTCACGATTAAATGACATTACGAAGTCAATCTATTCTGGAGAAACCAAGATAATTATGAAAATTATAGTCATCGAAGGTTTTTCTTTACTTTCAAATCATAAAATGATGGCTGTTCCACTTCCTAGGTATATATTTGACAAGATGAAAACCAGCCTAGCCTAGTAAGGAATAGAATGTGAATAACGGGAAAGACACGATATACAGCATTATCAACGATATTTAATATTCTCTCTTGTGCAATTTATTTCCAATAGCAGGTTTCTTAAATTTAACCCGAATAAATAAATATATTACTATATAATATATATTGTATATCTAAATTAAATCGGCCGAAGAGCCAACGAATTTTTAAACTTGACATCTAATTTAGATATATATATATATATATATTGACATTCTGAGAGCCGCCAACAACAATGTTCTTAATAAATATATTATTGTGCGTTATTTTGATCCCAAGTGAATTTTCATCTTACGAGATGAAGCTCGAGATTTCTTTTCCTTTAGTGGTCGTCGCCATTTTTTGTAATGCTTTAAGCGAGACGTATGTACGACGGTACGATCTTATTTTATATGTTGTGGCGAGGATATCGCACGGGGATACGGATAAAGCATCCGCGAGAAAACAAGCTCGAGAAATTTCGCGGGGATGTAAAATATTTATTACGCCTGGGCACAAACACACATATACGCCTCGTCGTTTCTTCGTCCCTACTTTTTTCATGTCACCGTAATAATGGCGGGAAAGCGAGAGAAGGTAACGGGTCCAGCGTGTACACATCGGGGAGAAAAAAGAAAAATCAACACCCTTGTCCGACCGTAACAGCAACAGGTCGAGGACGATACAAATGACCGTGGGAGTACATTCCCGCCGCCGTTGTGCCACGATCTATTTCTGTTTGCCTATCCAGCATCCTTTCCGATTCCAGCACGACGCGTGATAAGAGACAATGGACAATGTTGTTTCGCGCAAAGTCATTTTTTACGTTTTTTTTTATGTATATGTATAGTTAGGGACAGAGAATTCCTTTTTTCATTTTGTGTGTCATTTATAATACAGAAAATAATTTAAGAAATTAAAATAATGCAAACATATACATATAAAAAATACATATACTTCTAAAGATATGCGACACATAAGTAGATAGTAAATCTTAAATTCTGTTGCGAAAATTAGATTGTCTAATATAGGCTTAAGCGTATACACTTATATAATTAAATAATTTTTTTCCTATACATTTATATAATTTATGAAATAATTAATGATTAATTATATATTTGAAATTCAAATTAGAAAAATATACTGAGATAAAATATAACATTCTGAAAGAACGTAAAGTCAAACATGACCTCATGAAATGAATTATAGCGTGGCCTTGTCATTGTGTTCGTTTTTTGTCCGATTGTCGCGAGGTTTCGCGAAATTTCATTAACCGCTCTCGAACGAAGGAACCACCCTTTTTCCATAATCCCCGGAGTGATTCAATGCCAGATTCGATCCGGGAAAGACGATATCCGCGCCCTTCCGGATTCGACGCTGCTCATCGTCGTTTCAGCGACGCGACGAGACCCTTTGACGCCTCTTCCGGCGTCGCGACGCCAGCCATTAAATCCCCATAGAAAGCACCCCTATTCCCTACGTTCTTCCCCTTGTCAGCTTTTGGGATATTCGAGGTGAACAACCTCCGCTTTAATCCCCGTGCATTTCGCACAGCCGGAGATTCCATGGACCGC
This sequence comes from Nylanderia fulva, assembly GCF_048542155.1. Taxonomy (NCBI): domain Eukaryota; kingdom Metazoa; phylum Arthropoda; class Insecta; order Hymenoptera; family Formicidae; genus Nylanderia; species Nylanderia fulva. The sequence goes on along the minus strand of NW_028190807.1, from coordinate 1,643,774 downwards.
CCTTATCCTCCTCTCGAGCTTTTCCCTTTCTATCGCGCGAAAGCGTAATTTCGCAGCTTAGACCTCCTCTCAATTCGAAGCGCTTCGCGAAATTGTTCTCCCGTCTCGTCATCTACAATTCGTATAATTTAGAAAATCGTATATATTACGGAAATATCTCGATTTTAACGCGGCCAAGATTATTAAATATATTATGGAAAGACGAGAGATTCGTCGCAGATTTCGAAGCGCGCCAGAAAATTTGCGGACACCCCGTATGCGAATAACGGCTCTCGTTTGCGCACCTTGATCTCTTCTGCGCTCTTCTGTGCCAAGTGGCACACCTATATTTACACGTGCAAAATGAAGGAGAGACGAGATCGATGCCTTGAAATTTTTCGACTCCGTTTCGTTTTCAAAAAAACTTTGGATAACGTTTTCACAAAAAAAAAAAAAAAAAAAAAAAAAACTTGGTGGTACATATTTCGAAGAAATTTCGCGCTATACGGGTAATTTGTACGAATTCCATCTGATTTTTAATTAAATCGACGTGAAATTTGCACAATTTTCTCGTATTACAACTCGTCCTACGTAATGTCGCGAAACGCGAGATCCGCTAAAACAGCGAAATTAAGTAATCCAATCCGTTATACAGGTCTAACGTTTCCCGTGCGACCTTAACCGGCACACACGCATTTAAGTTTTATCACATTGATTATGTACGTTCCGCGAAACTTTAAGTATGTTCGCGAGAAACGTGATAGAAGGTTAGTGCGAGTATTATCAGTGGATCGATGGCATATTTATTATCTATAATACATTATTTTTCTCATTTTTCTAATTATCTAATATTCTAATTATCTATTATTTTCACACAGGTCGTTGAATATTCGAATGGCTGTATAATTGCATCGTGAGAATGCAAGTTATTTGAGCTCGAAATTTAGTTCAAGTATATTTAGCCTTGGGTTAAAACGTATCGCAATTAAATTATAGGAAGAAAGGCGAATGTGACTGTTAATAAACGTGTAAGAATAAAATTATTAGAGAAATATTCTCAAAGATGCTCGGAATATAAGATTCTTCTTCAAATTTCTGCAAATAGAACCATCAAATTAATGATATTTGAAGGCACTTATCAAGGCACAATTTATAAATAAAAGTTTCTGTCACATTTCTGTCACTAACTCTGATCGGAAAACTTTCTTGAATTTTCATATTAAAATAGCACAAAGTTGAGAGAAGTTGATTAAACAGTTGGAAATATCGCATTCGAGAAATATACAAAAATTATTTTCATCATATATATCTGCGTGTATAAAGAATACTAATAATAAAAATCTGGAAAGAGCGAGAGAGAAGAAAAATCGGTTAAAGCCAATAAATTGACGCTGCAACGTCCCTTTGACAGTGCAGGATGTTCGTTCAAAATTGCTGACGATGAATCCGATCGATCGTTGGTCCGCATTCCGCTCGCGAAGGCCAACAAAACTCGAGGCACGATTGCGCAAATGAAAATATAAGGATATGAATTTGCTCTCCGGGAGGAAGTCGATCTCGATTCAATCGCGCGACACACGTCGCGGCTGGTTATCGATACGTTATTATGCCAATAAGCCAGTCTGTTCGCGTGCGCGAATCCGCGGTACGATGAATCCGCGCAAATCGCCGTCATCCCGGATGCGCTGTCACGCATTCCACCACAGTCACATACCAATCCGATTGTCCATGGTCAATCAATATAACGCAATATAATCGCGTGTCCCCCGGAGAACGTTTCGCGAGTTCGTGTTTCACGGACCGAGGCGAAAAGTTGCGCGAACAAACTTTGCGCGTCCGCAAAGGTGAAAAATATTATACAATGCATGGATATACTGCTGAGCGCGGTAGGAAAATTTGTGTTTTCTCGTTGAAAACGGTCCGTTAAAATTTTTCTGCCAAATATTTAACATTCATGTGTTAATTTAACATATTGCTGTTGCGTTAATTGAACTCGAATGTTAAATTATTAAAACGACCAAAAAAAGATATAAAAATGACACAATGTGCATCTAATTTTTATTTTATACAATAAATATGTTCTGTTTTATTAGTGACAAAATTTATCTGTCGAAATTAACAACAATAAAAAAATATTGATTTTTTTATTTTATAATATAAGTGGGAATGATAAAGTTACAAATTAACATCTTTTTAGTCAATTTTTACATTAAAACTGTGTTAATTTTACATAAAATTTATTTTGAATTACTTGAAATTTTGCATTTATTTTGTGTTAAGATATTAACACAGATTTGTGTTTTCATATAATATATGAATACATTTAATATGAATATATGTACATCCATATATTCATTATAGTTAAATCAACACAATTCTGTGTGGATCGTGTGGGACATCTTTTTAACACAAATTTTTTAACTGTATACACATGCGGTATAAAATCTGAAACACATTACTCGCCTATAATTTCTGATTAATAAATTTAATATAAGTAAAAAAAATTGATGATTGCCTACGAATCATGATTTATATATCAAAGTATGTCAAAATAAAATTGCAAATAAAAATAATTTTGTATCGCGAGATATAAATTTGTGGACGAAATTATGGAACAAAATTAAAAAGGGAATAATTAGCTTTAATTTCTTCATCCGGATTTTCGTTCACCAGCTGCTAAATTTTCATAGATACTCTGCTCCTCTGATATCGCTCTAGCGCTCAGAAACACGATGGTATTCTCGCTAATGAAGTTACTACATTACGTAATATTTTATGCATAATAAGACCCTCATTTCAGCTTTATTGCTCATGAATTTCCCAATTGCATAGTCGAGATCGCGATGACAGACTAAGATGGAAAACTCTATAAATATCGCGCCGATATTTATTTATGAGCACCTCATGAATGTGAAAGAAATCATGTTTGACTTTGCGCGAGGACTATATGTACAACACACAAGGATGCGATATATATTCAAAAACTTTCATATAGATTGCTGCTTCTGTTCGTAAACTAGTTTACGAGTCGTGTTCTTCTACAGATAATACAAGAAGATTCTGTATTCTTAATTATGGTAAAGTGCGATTCGATCAGGAGAATGGAATTTCAATGAGCGCGCGATGTCTTTATCACACAAACTGAGAGAAAGAAAGAGAGAGAGGGTGAGAGACTGCGCGCGGTCCATACATTCTGCAGATTGAATACGGCCTATTATGCGTAAAGTGCGAGAGAGGAGTTTCCTGCTGCGCCCATATGGCATCGCGCCGAGTCGTTTGCATTCCCGACGTTAGTTTGAGCGTGAACGCTAGTTTAAGCGTGAACAATCGTGCGAAGCCGCACGACGGATATTCCCGCCGATTCCGATCGGCGGACCCCAAACGCACGCGGATGTTGCGCCGATTCTCGCGCGTCGCGAATCTCGATGATCGTTCGCGGCCGAGAGACGTTCGCCGCGGTAGATTCCCCGATATGCCATTCCGCATCGATCGAATTCCGGCCGATTGCCAACCGATTTCCCTAGCAATGTTCGACGAACAACAACAAGAACAACAACCATTTGATTTCCATTTATTTCGGGAAACCCGTTTGCGCAACTCCCGTTAGATATCTCGTTATCGAGGCAACGCGAGATAGAGAGAGGAAAAACAAAAAAGGGAATAATTGGCTCGATGCGCGTAATATCGTGGAGCCCATCCCTGAAGAGCGAGCCAGAGTCTTGCGTAACCCCGCCGATCTGCTTTCGGACATTGACTTAATTGCGGGCGATAAATTGTCCTTTCCTTCTCTCTCTCTCGCTCCACCGTCTCGGCCTGTTTTGAAACGGCGCGGCGGTCCACCATCGTTCCCAAAGCATTGCGCATTTCCGTTCCATCTCCCGTTCCGTCTATTCTGCCCCCATACAATTCCCATAATGCATCCGGCAATTGATCCGGAGGAATTCGCTTGGCGTGAGACTCGATTGAAATTGAGCCATATTAGGAGACTGGATTGCATACAACTAGATTTGCTTTGTTTTGGAATTAAAAAATGAAAAATGTAATATGGAGAACGTGGTGAAACTTCCCGGAATGATATTGCAAAGAAGCAAATATCGAAATTCAAACTTTTTAAATTATTTTCTTGGATATCAATTAATTTGTAACATTTCTTTACCGCAATGGAAAATTATTAATTGCAGAGGAGAATAATCCCATGTGAATTTAATTTCGTACTAACTGCCACTTTTCACTATACGGATCTCCAAGTGCATTCGGTTCGATTCGAGCTTAAATAATCGATCGTAAAGTCTTAACGAAGCGTACACATCGTTAACTCGTAACGACGGGCTCACCGAGAACAAACTACGATCTACGAAAGATTACTTACTCAATCCAATATCCATTCTGCTCTCCCATATATTTTTCCCATCATTCCCGTTCAAGCGAGACAAACGGAATTTTCTGAACAGACACGATTACCGATTCGTCGCGATCCAGAGAACGCTTAAGCGATCTCACCGCATCATACGCAAGGCTCAATCATCATGGGTGTATCTCGTATGAAAGTTTGCAATCTTGGAAATTGACTCGCGTTTAGAGTAACAAACATCGCATTAAATATATATACATAAGCTTAGTATTAGAAAGATATAAAATTTTATGTTCATTTTTTAGAAAGAAATTATACACAGAGAGAATTTTCTCTTAGAATTTACCCTGAAAATCATGGTAATCGATCGGAAAAATGTTATATAAGAATTTCTCTAATTAATATATATTTACCACAATATTTTACCATTTTATTAATATGTAAATAGTAAAATTAATCAAACATATTTTATATCTTATTGTGATGTTAATATTTTTTATTGTTTTTATAAAACTATAAAATACCATACTGCCCTCCGATTATCATGATTTTCAAGCTAAATTCTAAGAGAAAATTCTCTCCATGTACAGATAAATTTAAAGGAATGCTGACCATGTCTGTTTTACCGACTTTGAATTCAAGGGCTTTTCTTTTTATTGACTATACAGATTGAAAAATCCTTCTCCACAATTAAAGTACTGATAATAATGAACGGGGAGCGCTATCCTGCAACTAATTTTTGCTGTTTTCTGCCTTTTATTGTGGAGGATTTTTCAATCTTCACATTCAATAAAAAGTGAACCTAACTTAAAGTCGGTAAAACAGAACTACGGCAGCATCCCCTTAAACACGCGGTCTTTGAAGCAAAGACGCATAGAATTCGAGATACAATTTTCACGAAGTGAACGTAACTTTTTTTCTCACAGCGTCCGGCTCGGGGTCCGTAATAGGAAGAGATCCGCTTCCGCCTAGGGCCGTCAGCACGTCTCATCTGCCTCAAAGAACGCTGACTCAACCGCCAACGGCGGTGTCCACTCTTCCGTTACCGAGAAGCAACGCCGGCCATCGGCAGCCGCTTCCGCTCCATCGCTCGACTCCGCAGCAGCAAGCGTCTATGAGGCAGATGGATGGCGAAACCACCGCCCAGATGCTGAGGGCCGTAAGCAACGGCGACATCGTCAAGGGTCCTGCCATGTAAGTAGACACTATCCTCTCTCTCTCTCTCTCACTCTCTCTCTATCTTGGTATTTCTCTACAAAGTTTCGCGCCATAATTAAACCACTGCTATCACGCTCCGAAATGGGGAAAACTTATTAGCGAAACTAGATTGTCTGTTATGGTTCGCAAGTTGCTCGACTGTTCAGTCACTTTGAGATGGTGGCTAAATATAGGAATGTTATGTCACGAGCAGTTAAATATTGATACTTTGCGTGGATGTTGGAATAATTTGAAAAGAAATAATTCTAGTGTCAAAAAATCAAAAATATTTCAACCTTTCATTTATTCATATTTGTAGCAGAAACCGTGATAAAATTGTTCTAGTATGTCGAAGTCGAAATGCAGAATGAGGGAATGAGTTTTAATCGCCATAAAAATCTATAGCGCCTGCTTCTATCTAACGTAGAAAACAATTAGTATCCTTTCTCTCTCTTCCTTTCTCTATCACCTTATTTAGTCAAAACTCGTTACCTTGTGTTTAGGTTCGTTCATTTGGTCGTTGCTTAATTACTCGCTGCTTGCGCAAGCAACAATGCATCGTTAGTTTGCACAACCGATCAAATTTCCTGTGTGTTCTTGACAACTGATAGAACCGAATAACCGAGATTATGTAATGTCGCAGTTGTGCACCAATTAAACCGACCTTGCGCGAAGGACATTGCGACATGTAATGATCGTGTGAAAACTGTTCTCAAGGTCGATTAAATTATTAAATTAACGATAATATAATTTTATACCCCTCTAATTATTTAAGTTTTTGTATAATTAATTTACGAATATTTTAAATAAGAATCGCAGAATATGAATTCTTTAAACTTGCCAATATCTATTTGACGTATCCAACAGTTTCAAGTTAATGGCGATTCGCGGAAAAAGTTTACGCCTCGCGGAACACATAATTTAGGAGCCATCGTCTCGCAGAAGGTTTCTTCTCAACTCGAAGAACTTAACTTGAAGAACTTAATCCTCTTCCTCTTAGTCCTCATATTTTTTTTCTGCGTTGAAACGTTTCATGGCGTTATCTCGAACGCGGCCTTCTAGGAATCGATCCACATTGACCTGTGCTCATCAAATTTCAGGGTTACCGGGAACGAGATGAGAGACCTGAGGTTAGCGTCACCGAGCGGTCATTCCACTCAGCGATTGATCAGCCCGGTCGGACACTTGCGGGTCGCTTCGTTAAACGATCATCGTGTTTCCAGTCCCAGCGACAGCGAAATACACGTACACAGTCCAAGTAAGTTCTCCTCTTCGCTTTCGTGGATCTGTAATTTGCCGCTACCGTACTATGTCCCCGATACTTTCTCAGTTTTCATAGAGAATTTCTCACGATAAACCGACCAGCGAAGCGATTAATCGCCCATGGCAAGTTTCCCGATCCGGGAAAAAAGAAAATCCGACTTTACGAAAGAAAACTCTAACTTTTTTATCGCGAGCTCGAAGATGATTATGGCGTAATTAATATATTGTTGGTCGTAATACGAGTTGAGATAACTTTCGCGACGGCAAGTTTGTTCACGGAAAATAGTTATAACGTTGGGTTCGTCTTCGAATGAATTGTCGACTGTCTTTTCATATGAAGAGCATAAAAGTAAACATTAATTAATAAAAGTCGGTGGAGAAAAATACCAGAGCATACAACGCCTATATTCTTTATGAAATGATTACTTGACATTCAAGATACATTATACTTTGCGAAATTAATAGTTCTTTCCCAGGCGCGCTAATTAATTAAATTTTTTCCCCAAACATTTAGTTTTTCTCAAATAATAATTCTTTTAATTTTTATAATATAAACTTATAGCATACATATAAAATGGAAAAATAGTTTTCTTACAATATTTCGAAAATAGATTTTTATTTAATAATATTAATAAATTAAATTTTAAGAAAACTTAATATAAATATTCAACAAAATTAATTCTACTTTCCTATACCTCTTTTTCGTTTTAATGGCAAATAATTGTTTCTAAATATTCAAAGTGAAACTACAATAATTCGACTTATGTAAAACATTCAGTCCATGCAAACTTAGATGATGAAAAGAACCTTTCTTCCAAATATAAACGATTAATATTCACAAAATTAAATAACGATTTAGAATCTACTCCGAATCGCGAAATTTCCGAACTGCCTCGAAAAGCATATAAATTTGGGTCGGAAATTTTAGTGAACGGTCGGATTAATTATCCGAAGATCCCTTGTGCAGCATTGTTTCAATAAAGCGTACATGCCGCCACCCCATCCTCCTTCCTTCATTTAATAATGCGGAATAATGGAAATTCCGTGTATTTGTTTTGATGTCTCACCTAAGTGCACAAAGGTATACGCATAATCGATATTAGGCTTCGGGAAATTCGCCTCGAAAAACATACGGATTACGTAATATTATTACGTGATGTATAGGTATCATTACGTGAATTTCACGTGGCAGTTTTCCAATGAAAATAAACAAATCGTTTATATAACTCCCTCTCTACAAAATCTTTTTTTCCATAAATTTTTCCACGTGATAAATGTAAATAAAATTTATTTGTATGATTTTAATAAAATCGTTTCCCGTCTTCTTCCAATTTTTGGGAAAGTCAGATCACGAGCGGTCGTAATATTTTAGCACCGGTGCGGTGGTGCGACGTGATATTAAGAAAATTGTAAGAATAGCTTTATTGTGTGCAAGCACAGATGTGTTGAATGAGGATAGCTCTTGGCAAATGCTATCCTTAAGAAGAATGCAAGAAATGTCTCTCGCTTGCAATCCAAATGCCACGGTTCACCAAGAATTTTCTTGGTATGCCGTGCAATTCGATTGTATCTGTACAAGTACAATGGCTGCACAATATTCTGCGTATTAGACGAAAGTCTGTGCTTTTTACGATGTGCGCCAATCCAACGGTCGGAATTGCGGAATATTTTTGCAGCACATAATTTCGGGTATTTCAGATGCATCACTTTTAAGTCCAACCATGAATTTTAATAAATATTTAACAATTTTTTCAAAGCTCAACTTTTTTTTTGGAAATTGTGAGAAATATAAAAATGTTACGGCTAGTTCGTTTCAATGACGTAGAAACTTTTGTTTTTCAAGTAAAATTTTCAGTGAAAATAAATCTGCAATTTTTAATAGTCAAAAATTTTTAAATTCATTGTAAAAAAAACAAAATGTTTCATTTTCAAAGCTCATGACTGAAAAATGCGCGCGATAATGTCTACACAATATTCCGAATATAATGAAAGAAAATTATTTTAACAATTCTGACGCTTTGAGGAGCAAACACAAAAGACTGTGATCAACGTGATTAAAGAGAAAGTCAATCTACTCGCTCGTTATTATTTAATTTTTTCCTCCCTAGTCGAAGCCCGCGATAAAGAGAGAAAGAAAGCTTTAGGAATATCAAAACGAATCCGATAGTTTCGGCCTCGTATATATCCTTTCGCTCATTACGACATTCTCTCAGAAATCCGCGACTTCCTTTCGAGCGTTTCCTGCGAGCGCGGCTTTCTCTGACGCAAGAAACGTCGTATCTCGGGCAAGGGACCGTAAACTTTTATCTCTCATTCTGCTCGCAGACGAGAGAAAAATGATGAGCTCGATCGGCAGGGATTTAGACCGAGGAGGAACAACGACGACGCCAACGAGTCAGAGACAAAACCAGCAGCAGCGGATGCGCGCGGATTGCAGCGAACTGCTGCATAAAAGGGTGAGCGAAGACGAGTTGTCTTTATTTATTAACGCCTTGGCCGACGTTTTATGGCCCGTGCGATTTGCGATTTCGATTGGCATGGCAGAAAGCATGATGGATGGAGAGAGGAGATTCGCGCATCGATCGTGCGACTGTCGCGCGGAAAAGTTGACAGCGCGGTCACCGCAAAATGTATAGCTCACGCGTTTCGGCAAAAGAAAATGTATTAATCGCGATTTCGGCAAATCCGCAAGAAAATCCATCTTGGAATCCTTCTTGAAATTCAATAACCAAATTAATATAAAAAATTGAAGATAACTAAAAAATTAAATATACCCTCTCCTGGAAAAAATCCTGCATACACCTATGAATCTAACGTTCTCTCCTCCCGTTTGTGGAAAATAAACTATGTATATACTATATGTATACGCGTGAAAATTAGCTTTTACGACGAAAACTTTACTGCAAATTTGCGCAAAGGGCTCGCGAATCCTTTTGATTTACATAATACAGTGTCAAAATAATGTTGTCGCGTCCCGAGGTCGCATTATCCGGGATCGAATGGCGAATTCTCCCGCGGATTGTTGCACGATCGACCGTCTGTCATTTTGCTGCTTTATCTATATAATTGTCTCTTTTGTCCCTGTCACGCAAACATATACGTTGTCTGTTTTATTGACGCGACGTAGCCTGCATATCATCATCGCAGCATGTAAATTCCATTCGCTCAATTAATTAAAATGTTGCCGAGAGAGAGAGCAAGAGAGAGAGAGAGAGAGAGGAAAAGAGGGAAACTGGTAACACTTTCACACACACGAGTCGATATGAATGATATCGATAACACTAGATCGCACGCAATAAATACCAAACGAATTTCCATCCAAATGCTTTGATTTTCCAGAGCGAAAAATATTTCCGTCAAATTATGGCCGATGAGTATCTCATAATTTATGGATAAAATCATATTAATCTATGCCGTGTATTCGAGCGTAAATATGTATAGATTGCGATTATTATTTCATTATTGTACAGAATAGATCATGATTGCGCGATAAATAAAGCTTAAATATGATTCGGAAGCCGAGTAAAATTCTGAAGCGAGGACTCTCATTTATTCTCGCGATCGCATCTAAATAGCGGTGAATCTAATCGAGTTATACGATGAAGGCTCTACACATCTACGTATCTTTGATGCCTCACAGTCGCTTCTTCAGTATGCAACAAGTATAGCGTCGGACGATCGTAAAATTCTAAGCGCGGGTCGAGGACTTTGTGCTACAAATAATCCTGTTAGACAGCATTCTTTGAAGAGGATTTCATCGCGGACGCTCGTCAAAAATCCGATCGAAAAGTCGCGAGATTTTTCACCTCGCGAGCGCAAAATTTGGATGAGACGCGAGTTAAGAAGCGTTTATCTCGAATGCGCGATACACGAAGAGGCAAGAAAGTAGCGACCCAAGTGTCGTCGTCCTGGCGCCATTACATACAATGGACAGCGGTAAAGGGTGGCGAGAGGGTCAGGACGAAGGGGGAGCGAACTACGAGAAAAAGAGGGAAAGAGAGAGAGAGAGAGAGAGAGAGAGAGAGAGAGAGAGAGAAAGAGGGAGAAAGAGAGACGAAGCGAAAAGAGCGATGGTGGAGAGACGGTGGAGAAAAAGAGAACCGAGAAACATACAGGGTCCAGGGTCGATCCTGCATACGGTCAGCACCGGTCAGCAAGGGCACCGTGCCAAGGAACTGCGAACGGACCTTAAGCTTCATGCACAATGGACTTCTCTATTTGCGCTAGACGCTATAGCGTTCAACCTTTCACATATCTCTTCGGTTTCTCATTTACAGCTTTTCCTATCGCAAAAAGATTGCTCCGAAGTACGTGTTGCAACCAAGAATACGGTATTTCTGAAATGTAGATCGTCTGCAGAAGCAAAAGTGCCAAGTTCAATGTGACTCGAAAAGTTATCGAAATAGGACACTGCTGTGTCTATCTAATATATTCCTCGAACATGTTGCGATATTCAATTTTGAACGACAACAAGAACAAGTTTGAAAATTTCATCCAGTTTTAAATCTTAATCTTCATCGATCATTATATTCCGATCGTATTACTCGTAAAAATGCGACTTGACACAATCCATCTTCATCCCTCTAGCGTCTTGCGAACCGCATAATATTCTTTATCTACATCTGAGGATAATCCTACTTATGGCTTATTCCAGTGTCTAGTATAAACGATCAAAAACCATACTGAAGTTGGTTTTCAACCGACAAAAAATTTACGATTGAAGACCAACTTCAGTATGGTTTTTGACACAATCCATCTTCATCCCTCTAGCGTCTTGCGAACCGCATAATATTCTTTATCTACATCTGAGGATAATCCTACTTATGGCTTATTCCAATGTCTAGTATAAACGATCAAAAACCATACTGAAGTTGGTTTTCAATCGAAAAAAATTTACGATTGAAGACCAACTTCAGTATGGTTTTTGATCGTCTATGCTTTCAGAACGATACTCGTGCCCTATCTACACTTAAGGATAATTCTACTTTTGTGGCTTATTTCAATGAGTAGCATAAACGATCAAAAACCATACTGAAGTTGGTTTTCAACCGTAAAAATTTACGATTGATGAAAACCAACTTCAGTATGGTTTTTGACCGCCTATACTGCTCACTGAAATAAACCACAAGTAGGATTACATATCCTCAGACGTAGATAGAGCAGCAGGAATAATATCCATTACCTCGCGAATGTCGCGGATTCCTGGATCCGTCGTCCTGTCATACATCGCGGCGCGTCGATAGAGGAGAACAGCAAGGAATAAAAGCGTCGGAACGAGCTAGGACGAAGCGGAAGAGGGAAGAAGAAGAAGAAGAAGACGACGACGAAGAGGAGGAGACGAGGCCAGCAGCCACGGCAGCTCGGAACTTTTGTCGGCGAGCATACCCGCGTGTGGTCGAGGGTCGGTCGGGGCCCTCGGGGGGGCAAAAGGTACAAAACGTCGAGCACCGGACGAACCCAAGCAAGGCGGCGATGCTGCACACACTACGCTGCCGGCCGGTCGAAGCCGATCGGACCCGGGCACGACGCCAGTCCGTTCAAGTCCTCCTCCGCGACCGACCCGCGCCATCAGACGTGAGACTTCGAGCGCGAGAGCTTGCGGTGGAAATTTCTTCATTTTCTACACAAACTGGAGCACCATCCCTCCTTCGCCTGTTCTTCGAGAGATAGACGCCGAGGCTCCCACTGGTTTGGTTCAGGTAAAACGTTAACTGGAATGGAGTGGAAGACTCGAAAGAGAGAGAGAGAGAGACGCTTGCTTGCTTGCTTGCGTGGGAGAGATGCGACCAAGTACCCTGTTCGATGTGTACTTGAAAGAATTTAAGATTAGGTGAAATTTACGAGCTGCTTCCGGAGACTCGCCGCGCGTTTCAAGTACATGAATGTTTTCGTGAAATATTTTTATGGATACATTCATAATTTTCTGAATTTGAATCCTTTTACGTCGATGTCATAAAGGTAAAATATTTTTCATGTCCATTTCAGTTATATTTTTTCTTAAAAAGTATATGAGAAATGAAAATGTATTATTATTGGTGTTAGTATAAAATATATGAATGCCGGAATCGAATATATTAACCTCTGCATCTCGTATCGACCGGAAGATTGTTCTCCTAAGCAAGTGTGCCTTTTCTCCTCGGGAACGCGATTCTGCGGACATGTTGACGTATTTTAACGCGAGGTGAAAAGAGATTCCGGATTCGCTGAGCGATCGTTCCTCGCTAGGGAATGCTCTCCCAATCTCGCAGGAATCCTGCGAATACAGATCAAGATTATACGACCTCGAAGATAGCGAAAGATTGACGGGGAAATTCCAGGCGGAATGCGAGCTATATCGGGGGTGGAATCTGTCCGTGTTAAAGCGAGAAGAGCGCAATTTTCGTTTTTCGCGCTGGGAAAACTATCGATCGGGATGCTTCGATTGCTTCGAATTTCATTCGCGTTCACCGTTCACCGAATGAAATCCGCCGTTTTCTTCGCCGCAACGCTACGTGCACCGAGCTCTCGGCGTGACCTGTATCTGTTCGCGTTTCTCGTCTGGTATTGGTATGTCGATGAGAATTTTTACGTCGTCTCTGAAGGACGAACCGAGTATTATTAGAAAATTGGAAAGTAATAGAAAACTACGGACACGTATACTCCCGTTTCTTCGATTTTCCGTGACCTTTAAAAATCGTTGCAACGTAAGAAGGAACTGCAGCAAACGGAAGAAATATAATCAATTTGCTCTCTCAATTTGGCTGCGAGCTTCGAAATAACTCCAAAATTAATGGAACATAAATAGAGTCTGAAGTGTTTTTGAACCGTTATTTTGGAAAATCTAAATATTTAAGAGAGAAAGAATAATCGTAAGAATAGCTATCGTTTAATTTAGATTTTTACAATTCTTTAATGTAATTTTAAACTAAAAAAAAAAAAGAAAGAAATATTTTTCAAGATATTCTTTCCGACTGATCTGAAATAAATGTTGGAATTTTACAAATGACTGGCAAGAAATAACATTAGGATATAAATAATATTGTTTAACGTAAATGCAGGTGAATATTCGATCGAATGAGCAACGCAGCTATTTGTAAATTGATAGCGCGTATATCATTTATTATTATTATTTACTCATCACTATCTACCTCGTATAAATACTCGAATGATAAACACAAATTACTTCGGCAACAATTGTTATTATTTCGACAGTGTTTATGTGTACACGCATTGTATAGCGTTCCACTTTACCTCCCATTACGGCTTTTAGCTGTATTACAGAAGATCGGGGGGATATAAACCCTTCGCTTTCAAGCTACCACAAATCCAGCCGTAAGAGCCATTAAAACGTAGCGGTTTTGGAACACGCGGGACAATAAATGCAAAATTCAGACGAACGAACAGATCGGCTGAACCGTAATCTTCGTTCCGCGCTGTCACCGAGAAATTCTGCACAGTTAAAATAACTTGCCTCACGAATAGGCGCAACTCTCTCTCTCTCTCTCTCTCTCTCTGACTGATAAAACCACCGGCAGAAATTTCAATACAGGCTACCTAATTCGAGCCGATGCGGCTCACCGCGGATCCTCTATTTTCCGCATTTATGCGGAAATTTGTTCCACGCAAAAGCTAGTTTCCACGGTTTTATCAGTTTCGGCTCGCGAAACCGGACGGCCGGAATATCTGTATATCTCGTGTACGCTCGTAATTTAATTCCTCTCTTTCTGTACTTTCCATTCTCGGGCAATACGATTTAGTAGATATTGTATCGTAAATTGCCATAATAACAAAATTGATGTTAGATAAATATATAAAAAAAAAGATATATCAAACGAATGGTATCGTGCATATTCTGAAAGATCTCACTGAATCGAATGATTCAGAGCATACGATATCTTATTGCTGTGGGTTTTTGTGTTGATGCAGCTGTGTTTTGTGGTATTAATATCAACTTGCGCTGTGTTTCGATAATAACATGATTTTCTCCTCTTCCATGCCAATCAAATCCGCATGCTCGAAAATATAGGTATTCCGCGAACAATAATCGCGCGATCAGAGTAATCTCTCGTTGGAGCGTTTTGTCTTTCTTTCCGCAATTAATAAAAATAAATAAATAAATAAATATTTGCGCGTCGGGCGAAATTTGTCGCAATTCCGTGCGCGATTGTTTGCGCGTGTATATGGCTAACAGACAATTGCATGCCTCGACAGAGTAACGTCAACAGTTCCCTGAGAGCGGACGGCAGGCAGGTGACGTCCGGGTTGGTGCGCGTCTCCGCTGGCGAGCTTCTCGGCAGGACCCATGAGGAGCTGGTGCTACTGCTGATCCAGTTGCGACGTCAGAACGCGACGGTCCTCAAGGCGATGGAGACGTGTCACATGGAGATCGAGGCGCAGGTCCGAAGAGAAGCTTTATATCGCGCGAGTCTCGCGCTAGAAATTTTCACAGTAATTAGATGACGATGAGATCCATCCGATGACGATGCGGACGACGAGGACACGTCGCGGCACCTCGAGCTCTCGAGGAGTCGTTGCCGATTTATTAAACGACCGCTTTAACCGTTAGAGAGAAAGTGACGATTCGCTTTGTGATGGACGACCGTGCAGTTTGACGAGATCTTTCAGGATGTGTTTGAATTAGATCGATTGCAAATTGCGAAGCCACGTGACGATGATGCAGTATGAGCGATCGACGTCGTTTCTCTCGTCGCGAATAACGGGGGACTTAAATCTGAGAGATTAAATACGTATTCGATTATACGATACTTTACGGATCGTAAGATCCGTAAAGCGCGATTGATTGAGAAAAAAGCGCGATTTGCTTGTTTCTATATTTAAATTGAAAGCTTACAAGTTTTTATTTTGATAACCTGAAGAATATAATTGTTGCGTAAATATTAGACGACTATGTTTAGTACGAGATATAGAACGTAAATAAATACACGTTGTAATTCCGTAACGTGCGAGATTCGAGGAGAAAGTCGAGTCGAACTTTGGGTCGCCTTTCTACGCAACTATGTGTCCGTTGCATTATTATTTGGCTTGCAATGAGTATCACGGAGCGACGAGTCGCTTAGCGAAAATGTATGCGTTAATTGGCACGCGAGAAACGAAGAAGCTTTTAATGTAGTGAGATAAACGTTTCGTGTATTTTTGTTTGCATCCGCAGGCTAGACTGGCGGAACTCGACACACCGAGACGACTGGAGAATCTTCAAAAACTCGAGGAACTCAAGAGACACCTGATGGACCTTGAGAAGCAGGTGAGACACGTTTGTCGCATGAAATAGGTATTTTATGTTTCTACCTGCCTAAAAAAATAACTCAAACCTAATCTTTGGAATTGGATTTTTCCTCAACAATTTTTGTTAGAGTGAAAATGTTGTCAATTCGTTACTTTATTTAGTGCGATTTCAAATTTTGTTTAATATTATTTGTCTATTCATGTTTTGCTTTTTTTTAATTAGTACGAGAAGAGCAAGCCTCTCGTGAACCTCGTGGATAATATGGTGAAGTTGGGTTCCCTGTATAATCGTAACACTGCCAATGGGACCAACAATGTTTCCGGTTCTCGCCACGATCTCATGCACGAAAATGCAAGGGATCATCGCGATCGTCTGGAATTTAATCAGAGGGTGCAAGAGCAACGATTGCTGGCCGAGGAGCGCAGAGATTGGGATAGATTGAGTCCCGATCATGGACAGTTACAGGTGATTCAATTAATTTTAATTAACATGAAAATGCCTCGCAGATTTTATTTATGCGAATCTATACTGATGGAAGAACGGTTATTTATTAATTTATTTGGAGTCAAATAATTCCTTTTTTAAGCAATATTTTCTTTAAATTCTTTATAGTAATTGAAAATATGCGATTTCGTAGTGAACATGTAAATAATTTTGATTAACTTTCTCTACTTTTTAAACTCTACGTCGGATGTTACTTACGAAAGATATATTTGACATCTAAAACAAAAGTCGTTCAATATTTCGTCCGTTCCATTTTCTATTTTCTATTGTTATGTTCTTACTGCTAAGTGATCCTCTGCGCTAAAAAGCACACTTAGCGTAATGCGCTGTCTTCTTGACCAATGAAAGCAATTCCTGATCTCTCGCGTGCTATAAACACTAAGCGCATTCGTGATGGACAGATTGCAAAAAGCCGATTGGAAGAAAAGCGTACGTGAAAAAATTAAGGTACGATCCTTATAGACCACATGAGAGACAGAATTGGGACGACACTTACGACTTCTCGTAAATTCTACGAAGAGCTCACTTTACCGTAGAATATACTCTCTAGGCGTTTCGGGTCTCTACGGACAATGTCCACTTAGTATCTTACGTCTTATTTCCTTCTTATTATTGGTTTGAGCTCTTGACAATTTTTGACATGTGCACGTGATGCACTAAACTTGGACGAATAACAAAGAATTTTAATAATTAATGTTTTTTAAATAATAATATATATTTTTGTGCAATCGAATGTTCAGTTACTGCTTTATTTTAATATATTATAATAACACATTTATTCAGAATTTTCTTCTAGCGCTTATTTTATGTATCTTTTCAAATATAAGTTAATTATATTAAAGATTGTCAAAAAATAAAATATTTTTAGACATATACATATTTATGGAAACAACATTTAAAAATTTTTTGACAACTGTTTATATAATTAATTGACTAATTTCGAAGAAATATAAAATAATCGTTGAGAAGAAAATGCTAGAAAATGTGTTATTTTAATCAATTAAAATTGTTGTATCGAAGCTGCAAAATATAAAATTATCGAAGTATTTCTTGATAAAATTTCTTGGTTGGAAAGGATAAAAATATATTCTAAACACGAAAGAGAGTCCTATTCATGGGCAAGAATAAAGACAAATACCGAGAGAACAGAGGTTCACGTTGTTCTAGGATTAACGATGGCGGATCTCTCTTTTCCCAAGATTCGTTCCGATTGAAACCCTATACCTAACTTGTCCCTTGAACAGTGAAACTTGAAAGCTTCACTAGTTCACTCGGTATCCTTTCTATGTCGCAGGCCAAAGTGCAGCAGCTCTACAAACTCGATCGATTGCTTCAAGAGGAATCTGGCACGCTGCACAGTCTCCAACAAGACAAGGTTTGTATCAACATCTACATCTATACTACAATAATATGATATACTACTCCGAAATCTTAAAATTACTTGAAAATTTTCAAGTACTCTGTAGGGAAACAAAACAAAAGCGTCTAATTAATAAATATATATAAAAAAGCTTTTTTCTCTTAAAACAATTTTTCCTCCAGTATTCTCGAAAGCAATTTTATATATCAAATACCTTAAACTCGAGAAAAATTCCAATCATGTCCTCGTTCGTCTCAATGTAATACCTATCGCGTCTACGATTTAGAAGAATCAATGTGTCGTTATTCGCTTGAAATTGAAACGTTCAGATATAACGATAAGCTGGAAGATGATACGAATTGTCCTAATTCCAAGATATAGAAATCGCTGTATCGTATTAGATGCATGATTGACTCGATACGATTGTAGGAAATACTCGAGAAGGCTTTGGGCGGGTTGCGGCACAAACTGCAAGGTAGCAGAAGCAATTTGGCCGAAGCCGAACGATACCGGAAGCAGCAACTTCTGTTGGAGCGCGAGTTGAGCAGAGTGAGGGTGTTGCTCGCTCACAACTCGAAGGTAAACAATTTTCAAAGCGCATCTGACAGAGGCTAATGCGCGTTTCTGTCCGTTCTCTCGTGTTCCGAACGAATCGCGCGCGAATCCGCTATTGAAAATGATTGGCAAGATTGATTGGCGGAAAAACAAGCGTAAATTGCGCGTCAATCTAAATTTCATAATGAGGGTAATTGCCGCTTCTCATTTTTCATGCTTTTCTCGACAGACTTAAATCAAAGCGTACAAGTAAAAAAGTGCTTTATTATTAACGATGTTTCTGCTTATAACAGATTGTCGGATGATTTAAAAATAGAGAGAGAGAGAGAGAGAGAGAGAGAGAGATAGAGGAAAAGAATGAAGAAACTAATCTCGTTTCTTCATAAAAATTAAATTAAAATAATTTATTTATGATATCTGATATCTCTCTCAATCTTCTTTAGTGCTTTTGCAATATCAATTTGCAATATCATGAAAATAATAGTAGTAATATATTTGGATAACGAGAATAGATCGCATAATTACATTACTGCAATTAAATATTCGATTCATTGTTTCCAGGTAAAACCAGTATTCTTCCAGGTAATTTGCATTATTCACAACACAATAATTTCAGTTCCGCCGTTTGCTGTTTAGTTGCCATTCTTGCCATGCAACGCGATCGCCTATCGTTAATTTATTGTCAATCGCGCATTTTCACTCCGACAGCCTCGATAACTTTCTCATGGTTTGCAGAAACTCGAGGAGACGGTAGCCGAAAATGCGAGATTGGAGCAAGATTTGGTGGTATTGAGGCAAAAAGTGCAAGCGTCTAGAAGATACGCCGGTAATATTACGAGAGATACTCCGAGTACGACCGCACCTCTGGAAGCGGAATTACGACGGATGCAACAACTCGTCGGCGATCTGCAGAGACAAAGGAAGGAACTGAGCGTTCAAGTTCGCCAACTCACAGAGAAATCTCATAGTTTGGTGCAGCAAATTCGCCCGCAGCCTCTGCACGGTAAGTTTAAATACAAAAATGTAATGCGCATTAAATTCATTAGATTTCTCAAAACTCAAGAGCTAAAATATAATTATAATTAATTACAATAGAGAGAGAGATAAATATTCGTTGTATTTATTATTACTTATTAGGATATATATATATATATATATATATATATATATATATTCTCAAAAATGCTTATTAATTTAATAATATAATTAAAAACATTTATTTTTTCTCAGCCCCTCAAGTGCATCAGCCGAAAAAGCGTACGCAAAATTCTTGGCTAGAGACCGACTTAGATTCCGGAATAACTCTGGACCACGGTTTAGACTCGCCATCAAGTCCATCTTTATCCATCTCACCTCCGAATAGGCAAAACGATAATTCTCATCAGCGATATGGCTCTCCTACGCAATACAAGGATTTATCTCCGCTAAATCGTCCACAAAATCAATCCTTCGTGCAACCTTCCCAAAATCACATATCGGCGCTTTCGCCGCAATTGCGCGAACAGATTCAACAACATCAATTAAAGCAACAATTATTGAAAGATCAAATGCAGGGCAAAGGTAGCGCGATCCAAGTTGCGCCTTTGTACGTTAATACAGATTCTAGAATAACAGGTAATATTCGTTGAACGATATATATATATATATAAATTTATGGTGTCATATTAATTGAAATAATATCTTGGTTGTCGAAATATTAAAGTTGTAAAAAAATAATTTTATTACGTATTTATTTATTAATCTATTGTTTCTTATTCAAGGTGATTACATTATCGATACGAGCAAGCACAATGGAAATATGTTGTTGAATGGCACGCCGAATTTCGCTCCGGAATATATTCCGCCGCCTCCACCGCCGCCGCCATTAAACGAGGAGACATTATTATTGAATGACAATTATAGACAAAATGAAGACAACAAATTCGCCGGTAAGCCGTTTCTTCCGTCGCGAAAGTGTTAAGCTTGTGGCGCTGACAAAAATTTAATTTCTGTTCCGCGTTCGCAGGATTAATGCACAATCGCGAGAAGCAAGAAATTAAAACGGTACGTATAGTGAAACGCGAGTCGGAAAGGCGGCAAAGGGATCGCGGAGATAGAACCGGAAATATTGGAATTCCTCTGACGAACGGCCTTCAAGCACCAGGCAGCGCAAAGAGATTGTGCGATGATGACTTGGGTGGTTCCCAAAAATTCGAAGTAAGTCGCTAATACAGATATAAATAATGTTTTTTTTTTGTATAATTTTTTTCAAATGTGATTTTTACTTTCGAGCAATTAATTCTAATTTAAAAAATGGCATCAATTTTTTTGATTTACTACGTGTGTTCTAATATAGAAATCTTTTAACATTTAGAAAGCTCAACTGGGTAGAGTAGTGGAGGAATCACCATCGATCATTCACGCGCAAAGCACGGTTCAACTGTCTGAGCTAGACGACGTTCAGTTCCAAAGAAGCATGTCTCTACCACGCGGTTTTGGTGGACAAAAGCAAAACTCTGCAGGAATACATTACGGACCGGTAGTACCTCCACCACGCGGCGACAGCATGCACGCTCTGAAGAGCATGATGGCGCGACGACATAAAATTAGGGTAAGCTCTAGGTAGCAACGCATCAGGCGATACTTGAAAAACGACGCGATGGAGTTTCGGATCATCCTGTGATGAGCTAAATTTTATTTTCTGCACGTTCAAATATTTATTTTTACGGATATTAGCGTATGATTTTATTTTACCTCGCCCACTGCCATCTCGCTCATTTATTTTTGTTAATCCCGTTTACATTTTTTTTGACATTCAATCGCAGTTCGAAAATCACGACGGCAGTTCCGATAGCACTTTATCGCCGTACACGGACAGCCCTACGTCCAGCTCTTACATACCGATGAGTTCGCCCAACTACTCCACCGCATCATCATACAGCCCGAGCCAGAATCAAAATTATCCGTCGCAAGCGGCGATGGTCATCGCACAGCCTCACTATCCTAATCAGCCTAATCATCCGTTCGGACCACCGTATAGGCAATACGACAAAATTGCGACTCTCGCGGATACCGCAAGCTCTGAATTAACGTCGACGACTAACTCCGGCGTCCATGATGCGCGACCGATCCCTGTCGCAGCCGCAACGACGAATGCAAACAAGTCCGAATCGCCACAATTGTCGCCGGTGTTCAAAAGTGAGGCTGCCAAACAGATTATCAAAGAGATGACGGAGAAGAAAGTGGAGGGTCCGCGACGAAGACAAATACCGCGGGAGAAGAGACGGCACTACACTGTATCTAGTAGTAAACCGGTGCTCGACTTAGAGGATACTTTCTCGAAGATGGTACTTTTTGTTTCATTGAATTTTCGTTTTTCCTTTTTCTCTCTTATTTCCCTATTTTCCACCCTATCGTCTACTTGTATTTTGCTTTGCCTACCTATTACTCATTCTCGATTCATTCATTAAATTATGTTTGTGGCAGTTTTGAAAATTGTTGATTTACTCATAACAAGGATCTCTGATTTTCAGGGCATGGGCAGAGCTAGGGACGATTTGGACATGGAAAGAGCGCTCAGACCCAGAATAAATGCTCCCGATGTAGTGCGTTCGACTTTAAGTCATAAAGAGTTAAAGTATAACGAGAGTACTATAGATCAGCTATTAGGCACACCCAACAAAATTGTCATCCCCGAGAGATATATTCCCGAACAGGTACAACATTAATTTCTTTGAACCGAGACATTGTTATATATAAAAAAAGTTATTTAATTATACTCGTGTTTTAACAATTAAAAGTTAGAAAAATTATATTGTAAGAAATTTATAATACCTATACTTCTAAAAAAAAAGAATAAATTAAGACTCGAGACATCCTCGATTAATATTTTTTGACAGAAATCAGCTGATGACTGTCAAAACTGTTAATCGAGTTTAAAGTATTGTAACATATTATTTAAAACATTCTATTTTAATTTTTATAACATATTATTATTTCAAAATTAAAAATTAGAAAATTTTCGCTTTATTAATATTTTTTCACGGAAATCAATTTATTAAAAATGTTAATTTCCTAATTAAATCTTAAAATAATATAGATTAAAATAATATATTTAAAAAATTAAAATAATAATATGTTTTAAATAATATGTTATAATACTTTAAATTTCATTTATTATTTTGAGTTATTAGCTGATTTATGTCAAAAAATATTAATCGAGAATAAGGCATTATAACATATTATTTAAAACATATTGCTATTTTAATTTTGTAACAAATTATTTTAAAATTTAATTAGAAAATTAATGCTTTATTAATATTTTTGACAAGTTTATACTGACATATATACTTATTAATCATTCAGACGCCGGAGCTAACAGCGGAAGAACAGGAGCAGCGTTTAAAGAAGGCGGAAGCGATCAGAAAAATGCTCTCTGAAACGACCGTAACTGCACCGGAAGGAGGTGGTACGTAATATCCCTTTTTTTGTTCTTATAATTATCTCTATTTTTTTACCATTAAATATAAAATATACCTTTCTAAATTGTACATCATGTATGATTTTAGACGATGATTCTAATGTAGAAAAATCAGATACATTGAAACGAAAAGTAGTGGAAGAAAAGCGACAGAGGGAACACATTCTTCAGCTTAATCAAATATTGGCGAAGCAAGTGATGGAGAAAAGTAAAATGGTAGCAGGTACGTCGATATAGCATATCGTAATTTTCGCATGATTTTTATCGTTTATACGTAGAGCTATGGCAGCATGTTCGTTTTGTTTAGCTTTCAAGGAATGAAGAAGAGTCTTTTATGTTTTTTTTTTATATTACGAGTACGATAATTTATTGCTTACAGAAGCATTTTGCTGAATTTTTCAATTTTCATTCGATAGTTCAAGCAATTTACATTATATTGTTCCGATCACGTCTTTTTTCTCACAGACGCGGGCGCGCATGTTTTATTTGAATTTTACGGCGGAATTTTATGATATTTTTTATGGCTTTTCAACAACGACAAATATATATAGTGTTGTCTTAGAGAGTGTTGTTTGGATTGTTTTGTGCTTGTGTATAGGTAACCAGGCACACTGACTGACATGCTTACTACATCCCCCGCTATAGGACACGCACGACATATTATCATTTTCAGGTTTGTTTATCACATTTTTCATTTTTTTTGTCTTTTTCTTCTGTTTTTTTCCCTAATCAAGCTATACAAATACAATCGCAATTTTATGTTTCTGCCAATATACGTTTATTGAAGTGAAGCTGATGTATTGCACAAATAATTTATAGAAATATAATAAAAATGGTGAAAAACAAAATAAAAATAAATGAAATAGCTAAAAAAAACTTAGCTTCATTTTTAATAAAAGTTTAATACTAGATTTTCGTGATTGATCCATCATGTCTTATTCATCGACAGTGAAAGCTCTGGCAACGCTTCCTCTGAAAACTGAATCGAGCTTAGATGATGAGGATCTTTCGCCTGTGGCTTCTTTACCACTTTATCAGCAAAGGGAAAACTATTATTCGTAAGCATCATTCCAAGAGCACAAGTGACCCTACTGCCAATACAAAGAAGAAAGAAGAAAGAAAACACACGAAAGAAACACGAAGAAATCTTTTTCCAAGGATTTAATTCAAAAGCGTGCGAAAGTTTGCGCTTGCAATATAATAAGGAAAAAGTGCTTTTTATTTGCGTCGAGTGCAATTGTAAATAATCACCGACTAAGTAAAGCGATAATAAATAGCTGTCATGTTTGTTAACGATAAGGATTCGTAATAAATCTATTACACACGTATGAAGAAAAATGTTAATTAATTTAAGCGCAGACGGCGACTGCGCGTGATCGAGAGAATGGTTGTTATCAGACTGAATATTTCTCATAAAATTCTCACTTAAACGCTAAATTTACTAGCGTTGCGATTTATTATCATTTTTTTAGCAATTACTGACATTCAGCACTTAAATAAGCATTTTACTCGCGGAATGACAGAGTTTATCCGCGTGACAAATTACCGGATAATTATGTCCGACTTTGGGAAACTTTTTATCGCGTCTCTTCGCAATTGAAAGTTCTTTTTCAAAAGTTTTCAAATTGATATGCATATACTTATAAGTAAGTAATAAGACTATATATATTCTCGACTGAGAGAGAGAATCTGATTTGGATACCCTTATTCGTATATATCTCGTTTTACGTATGTACAATCATTTTCACGATTTTCACGAACTTTTATATTGACGAAAGCGAGCGACAAAATTGCGTACCGTCACCAAAGCCTGAAGTTAGTACCTTTAGATTTATATATAATGGCGCGACAGAGGCTCTTTATTTTAGCGATGATATCGATTCGTGCGTACAAATCGAAAAAGGAAGATAAAAGGGAGTTGTATGACTTATATATAACTACTAAAATATCTCTCAAAAGCGCTGAAATATCGAACCTCTCCTAGACTTTATTCGCCGAACTCGATGGGACAACGGCGCCAATCGTGAAAATTACCGTGTAATTATAGATTGTGTAATTAGATTTTAAGGAACGCATGATATATATATATATATACATACGCTTCTAAAGCGCCCGTTACATAGATATATTATATACGATTTTTCACGGGTCATTGTAGCATGGCATATTAATGTTCAGAGCAGTCGTATAACAGTCGTAACGAGTGCCAAATTTCTCTCATGATGGCGAGCAACAACGAGCGATTGAACAATCGTCAATTAAAAAAAATCGCCACGGTATTGACTGAACGAAATATGTATATTGCAAGCCGAGGCAATATACAGCGTTTAATATAAAAATAAAACTCGCGAAAAAAACGATTGTACGCGATTAGTACTTTTTGTCAACATATATTGATATACTTTGTCAATATCATTCTCTTTTTATAATTTCTATTTCGTATCGGTATTATCAAGTCGAATTTAATCCCCCTTGGGCCTACATCTCATGGATTAATCTCGTGGATTAGTAAATGCAATTTTGGGACCCACAGTCCGAAATATTTCAAAATATAGGTATATAGAAATGAGAAAGACTTTTTAAAAAGCGTTTTCGGCTAATCTAAATTTCGAATTATTGAACTTTCGACTGGCGTAGAAAAGTAGAAATTTATACATTTTTTAATATATTCTCTTAAATATATATATACAACATATATATTCCTTTATCGAAAAAAAAATTATTCTTTAGTCGTGTGCGCGCGCGCGCAAACAAATTCGTCACGAAAGAGTCATCGCAGTAGCCGGAAAATCATGATGATGAAATCAATACAATATATATGTGTAATTTCGTAGAAATGATATAGAGAAATAATTGAGACTGACCTTGAGATCCTATCCGATGCTGTAGGGATGATTTCTGATTCTTGCGTGTCCTGCGAAGTGGCGCGAATTTACACCGCAGAGAATCCCAAGCACAAGTTTTTATATGACGATAATCTATCGCGCCCGATGCACCGTTGTCGCTGTATAGCACTTGTTTGCAACTTTACAAACGCGCATCTAATGTAAATAATCGTGCACAATGTAACGCGAGATGCACACTCTCGATAGAACTTGGAAAAATGCACTCTCAACTTCCTCTTGTGTGAGGACGTGCGACACGATTTGCAAGAGTCCGCCATCGCGTCTTCGAGAATCGCAAGCGCGCGTCAGATCGATAGTATCGATACGGTCGCGCGCGACGACTATCGATAGTATCGCTGCAATCGCGCGCGCGCCTGCATTTTTATTTGAAAATATACTTCGTACTTCTTCCCGCTCCGTGTAAAATCCTCTGCAAATATGTTACATTATACGTTACATCGCGTGAGACACTCGAATATATTGATAAGCGATTGATACTATTGAAGAAACACTATGCGAAAATTAATCACAAGAGAAAAAACTGTTATTGTTATAATGATGAAATAAAAATCATACCGCAAAAAGCGAAGTCATTTTATATTTAATTCCCCTCATCGTGATGACAAATTATAAATAGTCTTTGATTAATTAAGCTTAAAATTTCATGGAATATTTTTTTAAACGCAAGTGAATTGAAATAAATTAATCAATTGACAGTTTAATTAGTCTTAATACAGATTTCGCTAAGAAAAATAATTAAAATATTTGCGCGCTACTTTACACTACATATGTACTAAAATTCATTAATTTCTTTTTCTAAATTAAATTTTCCATATATTTTATAATAAATTTACGATATACATTTAAATATTTAATTTAGTTGAAACTTTTATGTTATTCATCATATATAAACATGTTTTTCTCTTTAAAAAAACCAAATACTTATTATTAACACCAAAAGTCGCTGAAAAAATATTTTATAAATAAATTTTATCAATGAAACCTACAAATATATCTATAATGAATGCTTCAGAGATCAGCAACCAGACATGGATGAATATATGCATATGTCTAAAAAAGGTCAAACAGGTCAAAAAAGTTGGAGGTCGTAAAGATAGATCTCAATTCTCTGACTTGATCAGGCTCGACGTTGCTGGTCGCTGGATGTGAAAAATGGCGCATATTATAAGATCGAAATTTATGCTCTTGTCATTGAAATATGCTAATCGTGTCGCGCCGCGTATATTCGCGCCCTTAAAATATCAACGATTATGTTTCCACACCAGTGGGATTCTCGACGGTATGATATTTATTCAGGAACGACGACTATTTTCCTACAATGTCAATCTCGATTTAAAGGTTACCTCGCTCAAAAAACATACATTTTAATAACAAAATCTGTGAGAAATAAAAAGTTGTCCCGTTCGTGACATACATGCAAAAAAAAAATGAAAAATATGAAAAATATATTTACGATACAATATTTCGTATAAATCTTTTATAGTGCTTGGTATAAATAAATCTTTCTCTGCACTCTTGATTATGCAATCAAATATTTATACATATTGTTAAAGATATCTGTTTCTACGTTTTTACAATAACACATTGACAAAAAGAGGTATTTTCCTTTCAGTGAAGGGAAAAGAACTACTAATGCCTTCTTTATCACCTACTATGGAATCTGGTACTATAGTGAAATGGTTTAAAAAAGAAGGCGATGCTATTAATCCTGGTGATGCTATTGCGGATATTCAGACTGACAAAGCTATTGTCACAATGGAAGTTGACGACGAAGGTGTATTAGCTAAAATAATTGTAAGTCAAGTCACTCAATTACAGTAACAGATAAATCATGTTGAAGGAAATTGTGTACAAAATTATATGAAATATATATTGTTCAGATACCTGAAGGAACAAAGAATATCAAGGTAGGAACTCTGATAGCTCTCACTGTTGAAGCTGACGAAGATTGGAAAACAGTGGAAATACCAGACAAGTCGGTGGAAACCCCTCCAGCAGCAGCAGCAGCTCCTGTTGGAACCCCAGCTATTGGAAAAGTTGAACCACCACCACCTGGCCAGTATGATCTGTTAATAAACACATTAGATTATAATCTCTTTAAAAGATAATGTTGAAATCATGCTTACATTTTTATATGCTTGGAAGTTATAACATCAAACTGCTATTGAATTGTTCATCTAATTTTCAGGCAAAACATTCCTATGCCTGCCCTTTCACCGACTATGACAACAGGTACAATCGTGAAATGGCTGAAGAAAGAAGGTGACGAAATACAACCAGGCGATGCATTAGCAGATATACAGACAGATAAAGCCATCATGACTTTTGAATTAGAGGAAGAAGGAGTACTTGCGAAAATTCTTGTATGTATTAAATTTTTTTATATTACATGATGTACAATTTTACAAATAATATTTTTAAATTGTTTCTTAAACTTTGTTTATTAGGTTCCAGAAGGATCTGAAGTAAAAATAGGACAATTGATAGCTGTTACAGTTGAGAAAGGAATGGATTGGAAACAGGCTGTAATCCCAACATCGACTGTAGCAGATACACCTGTGACATCAAGTTCCGCTCAACCAACTGCAGCAGTAGATGCAAAATCATCAAGTGGGCAGTATGTATATTTGATTTCTTTTGTTATTTTATGTAGTTAAATTATTTTTACTTCTCCATCATTTTCAAATACAATTTATTTACAAATATATATCATTTATATACATATATACAAATAAAAAAAGCTTTATATTTATGTATAATTATTTAATGTATATCATATAGAGTGTATGGTTTAGCGGTGAAAAGATTGCTGGAGGAATATGGTCTGAATTCAGATTCAATCAAAGGTACTGGACGTACAAATCGTATATTGAAAAGCGACATTCTTGCATACATTCAGGCACACAATGTTAAAAGAGTTCCACCTAAATCCGGTAAATAACGTTACGTATATCTCAAATGCTATCCTTTTTGAAATAACAGTTTTTATTTTATCGCTATTTTTTTCCAGCATCGACTCCAACAAAGACTGATCAAGCACATCCTCCTAGTCTAACAACAACGTCTGTCCCACCTGGTCAACCATCTCCATACAAAGATATCGAAATATCCAATATTCGTGCAGTTATCGCTAAACGTATTGGCGAATCAAAAGTATAGTATTTCTAACATTTTTAATAAAATTGAATTATTTCATATTTAAGTTAATTAAGCAATTTTTCTCTTTTAGAGAAATATACCACATTCTTATGCAAATATAGACATAACTATCGACAAGTTGATCGAGCTTCGTGGAAAACTAAAGACGGAGGACATAAATGTATCAGTTAATGACTTTGTTACTAAGGCTGTCGCTCATGCGCTTCTTGAGTGTCCTGATATAAATACGATATATGAAAATGGACAAGTTAGTACGATTCATTTGTAATATAATCGCGTAAATGTGTAATTCAATTACAATATAAATGACTATAATTAGGTTGTTCGAGTTCCAAAGGTGGACGTATGTGTAGCGGTCGCAATACCAGGTGGTCTTATTACACCAATAGTATTCGATACGGCTACTAAAAGCTTAGAAGATATCTCTAAAAATATTCGAGAATTAGCCATAAAAGCAAAAAACGGACAGCTCAAACCACACGAATTTCAAGGAGGAACATTCTCGTAAGTCAATCAAAAATATGTAAAAAAAATTAAAAAGTGGTTTTTGTGATAATAATAAGTGAATTTTATAATGCAGGATTTCGAATTTGGGAATGTTTGGTATCAAGGAATTTTCAGCCGTTATTAATCCTCCACAAACCGCTATTCTTGCTGTAGGCTCGGGACGCGAAGAGCTGGGTAATTTTTTTTTTTTTTTTTTTTTGACAAAAAATATGTGTGTGCAACATATTTTCTCTTTTAAAACTAATAATATGTTCATCTTGTAGACTCTTCGTTAGCAAAGGTAACGAAAATGACAGTGAAACTATCTTATGATAGAAGAGCCATCGATGAGGATCAAGCAGCTAATTTTCTGGCTATTGTGAAAGCAATGTTGGAAGATCCAGCTTTTCTAGTGGCTGGTAAGACACAGGCATCGAGGTATAAACGTGAAGCGTACTAATTGTTTTTAATATAATAATTGAAAGTGTTTATTGCAAAAACAGCTTGTTTTCTTGCTTGGATCGAAAGAATGAAATATTGTTTTTATGTAACAATGTCATTGCACTTTTTAAAAAATGGAGATTTGAATAAAAAGGTGAAGCTCAATATTAATTTATACGATTGCATAATGTATATAGTTGTTGGCTGTTTTTGAAATAAAAGAACTAGTGAACATCAGTTATATTTTTCGCACAATGCTAAATATAAAAAGCTCGATTTATATGTAAACATATTGCAAATAATATTATTTATTGTTATCAAACTTTGTGTGACCTAAAGGTATAATTTATACATTTATACTGCCAAAAACAAATAATTAGAACAGTCAATATTTTATGAATATATTCTCACATTTATGGTGTTTATTATTTAATAGTGAAAACAAATTATTAGATATTAATTTCTTTTAAGAGATTATATCTAAACATTCATTATTTTACAATCCAACAAATGGTTAAATTACTTGAGATTAATATCAAAAGATTTAAATAGTAAAAAATAAGAATATTTATTTTATCTGTTGTATTTAGATCTTTGTAAATAGAGCATTATATATGTTCTGTCTTTTGTAAATATTTGCAAATTACTTATGTGATATATAACATATGAGAATCGTATATAAATATGTACACAACAATTTCCCTGTCAATGTTATTAAATATGAATACCTTTATTATAATTACTATGTTTAAAAAATTCATATCCAGAAACTTAAAAACAAAATTGTTGGATAAAGCATATAGTATTTTTAAATGATTAATTTATTAATTTTATGTGTATATATACGTGTGTGTGTGTATATATACAATATAAAATAAAAGGCTGATTTGTATGTAATCTGAGGATTTAAAAATAGAATTTTAATATAACTTAAAGATGAATAAAAGTCATAAATTTACACATCTTGTAAATAAAGTATTTATTGCCTAAGGTCTAGGATATATGATATATATTGGTGAACATTAATTTTTTTCCTAATACATAAAACAATAGTATGAATTTTGTACAAATATTTAATTTTTGTTATATATATATATGTATATATATATAATTATAACATCGTATTTTATTATCATTGGTAATAATATTTTTATAATGTGTCTCTTACATACTAGTTAAAATCATATGCGTTTGATAAGGCACAAATGTTCGAATATTATAGAATACTCTACAATACATTCTTGGTATTTTATTTAAACTTTTTAAATATTTTTCTCAAAATTTAAAATATATATGTGTGATATATATGCATATATATATATATCACACATATGTATGTGATATATATGCATATATATATCACACACATATATTATATAGGATATATCCTATAAAAATTAAAATAACAAACGATAATGTATTCCTTATTGAAAATCGTGCAAACGATTATAATACTATTTAAATATATTTGCTTATCAGCACATGTTATTTTTTAACTCCACAGTTCGCAAACAGTGTGTTTGGCCGATCATATTATATAACATTTAGCAATTGTACCTTAAACTGTTGTCTTACAATTTGATATTTTCAGCATATGATAATTTTTCATAACATAATTTTTACGGTATTTGTGTTGTAGAGCACAAAAAGTATAGTATAGTATAACTTAACTTTCCTGCTTATCACAGTCGTGTGATTTTATGTATACTTGATATTACTGCTCGAATTTTTTGTCTTAAATATCTATACATTCATTCTTTAGAGTAGTCCTATCATTTACGTATCCATTGTATTACAAAAATTTTTGTAGAACATTAATTTATATACATATCGATTATAAAACAGCTATATGAATACAATATTTGGTTGAGCAATATTGCGCTCTTACACATATAAAAGTTTTCAAAAAGAATATATGTTATAAAAGTAGAGGTAAAATCTTACAAAATTATGTATCTCAATCTTACAAGAGTACATTGTACAATGCTTGTTGTGTCACATTCAATTCATAATACTTTTTAGACATTATTTGTCTCATAATATTAAACAACGTTGCTCAGTTCCACACTCGGAATTTTTGTTAATGTAATTTCATACACAATGAATAATGATTTCTCCATATAAATGATAACGAAAGTTTGTTTTCATTTTTGCTTTTTTTTACAAAAGCAAGGCTAAAGTTTAATATTTTATTTGCTCTGACAACAGAGATAATATAACTGTTTCTAATATTGTCTTCCTTGTTACATATATCTTTTTAGTATTTCTGTTTCCACAATGATCTATAAGTACAGTTTTAAGAAAGAAAATTATAAAATTCTGAAACATCATGCAATCGATGCTAAAAATACAATATTTTAAATGTATATATTTCACTCATGTCTACAAAGATGTAAAAATTTGTATTCTATTCACAATTATTTGCAACTAGAATATTGCTATTATTGTTTTGATAATATTGAATTTGTAATATAGTACATTATATTGAGCGAAAATATCCGAATAAAACCTTAAATTGTAATAAATTGTGTATATTGCACATAACAAGATAGACGACTCTTATTTTAAAAATAAAAATTGAAAATAAATCTATCCACATACTATTTTGCAATAATTATAATGTAATTAAGTAATAAAAGTGAAGAATAACTTATTAGATTCTTTTTCGAAAAAAATAATGACTTATTAAAATGACTGTCAAAAGTGCACTATATGCTTTAGTTTCACAAATTAGTACAGCAGAGTAAAAATGACGGCAGTCAAATAAGCTTAAAATCAATGATTAAAATCGAATAACAATCATAAAATACTTTCTTTTTAGCCTTTGATCTAATATACAAACAGGGATGGAGCATGAGGCAGTATTATGAGTGCGACAAGTTTGAATTCTATAGAAATACTTAATGGAACGCTTTCTGAAGAATTTTCTGTGCTGCACGAATCAATGGAGTGAGCGTAGACAACTCCGCACAGTTTTCTAGGAATGGATGAGAAAGTAATTGGTCGGCAGTTGCTCTCTCATCGACTTCAACTGCGAGACACCTCTCTAGAAAATTTTGAAACATTGGACTGAGATTATCCCATCTTGGAATGGATGGTTTACCGATGGCAGCAATCAAATACAACGCTCTCAATGGTGTTTCCTTCATGTAAGGTGGTTCCCCTTCTATCATTTCGATAGCCATTATACCTAGTGACCAGATATCCACTTTCTTGCCGTACTGTTTTCTCGTGACAACTTCTGGTGCCATCCAGTACGGAGTGCCGACCATAGTCTGTCGTTTCTCATCGCCATCGATGTTAGCACAAAAGCCAAAGTCTGTAACTTTCACAGCACCGTCCATTCCCAACAGCACATTGTCCGATTTAATATCCCTGTGGATGATACCTCTGGTATGCAGGAAGCTTATCGCCTTGAGAACCTCTCTGCAAACCGCTGCAATTTGAACCTCCTTCATCACAGTCTCGGTGACCACATCTGTGAGCGGTCCACCTTCCAGCAACTCCATAACTACCCAAAGGTGCTCGTCGACGAGATAGGCGTCGAGGAAGTTCACCAAGTTCGGATGATGAAACTCCTTGAGAATTTGGATCTCGGTCAGTATCAATTCCTTCTTCGGCTGCTTGGACAAATCTATATCCTTGATGGCTACTTTCCGCTCGTGTTGAAGATCGGTAGCTATAAACACCGTGCCCGAAGCACCGACGCCCACCTCCTTGATTCTCTGAAAGCGCAAGTAGGGATCCCCGCTTTGACAGATGGTCCTGAGCTCCTCGTACACCTGTTCGTCGCTTCGTCTCGCTCCGATGCACTCGGTCTTCCTACGCAGGACAGGACTCTCCTCGACTATGCTCGAGCTCACGTCCTTCTCCGGAGACAAGTCGTCATCGATCTGGTACACGCTCAGATCCTCCAAGATCTCCGTGAGGGTCTTCTCAACTCGATCGTTGCATTTGCGAGGCGCCGGTTTCGGCGGCGGTTTCGGAGGTTTGTTGACTTTTGGCGGCAACTCTGGTAATCTTCGCGAGGACTCCCTGGAGACTCTCTCCGGGATCGAGTCGTCGTCGTCCGAGGTGTCCGAGCGATACTTGTTCTTCGTAAGGATGTTGTCGATCGCCTGCGACTCCTCCTCGATCAAGTCCTGCGTGACGAAGGGCTTGAAGACCTCCTGATCCTGCGGCTTACGCTTGATCGAATAATTGTAGAACTTGATCGCCTGGAGCGCGGCATCCGGGTGCTCGTCCTGCTCCGACTTGGAGATCTGCGTGTTCAGCAAACGTATCCACGGATCCGGCAGACCCTCCAGCTGACCGGTCTCCGCGTTCTTGCTCACGTGGAACTTGTGCGAGACGTTGGTAGGCAGGCCGATCTCCGCGGCCACGGTGTCCGCGGCGGGACCGCTCCTCTTCTTCGAGAAGAGCTTCGTCAGGCTGAGACTCATCCTCGCCCTCTTGCAACTTGCCCTCCGTGCTTATCCGCTTCTCGATTCTGCGAGGTGAAGAAAGGAAAAAAGGCTGGTTTAATATTTTCGTTTTCGTGCTAACTGATTCCCATATCGTCGATTTTCACGCCCGAGATTGCACGCCGGAGCATTATTGGAACCCATCCAGTCGAAACGTGTCGTCTTTCGTCATTCTTCGGTTGGTATCGCGAGAAATAATCGCAAGCGAGAAAAATCGATTACTCGCGCGCTCTCGATAGTTTGAATTTTTGAATATTCGTAGGCGCGTGAAGATACCTATGTTACGAAAATGTTCTTTTTCCCCGTGGATAATGTAATAAGAAATCTAGAGATAAATGGGAAAAGACATATTTCGGTCAGAAATCTTTCCGATCAGTTTCGTAATAGGTGCCCAGGAACGGGTAAGAATTTATTTATATTATTGCAAGATTGTATTTTCTTTAATTGCAGAAGGTTAAACAACTGCTTAACGTACATTAAAATGTACTATTTCATTCACACTACTAAATTGAATTGATAGCATAAATCGAGATCATATGTTTTTGACATTTAATATTCTTGATTAGGGTTGGGTAAGAACCAAGTTAATTGAAGTTTAAAGAAAGTTAAAAAGTTGATAACTTTTAACTTAGCTTCGTTCATTATAAGTTATAAATGTAATATTTCTAAATTAAAGCATTATTAATTTTTATGTTCATTTGTCATTAATTGTAATTACCAAAAAATATATTTCTATACAAAAATCAAAATTTCTTTATTATTTGTTATTATACATTTTAAAAGAATTAAGAAATTGTTCGAAAACCGAACGTGCAACACTTGCAGATAAAAATCATTAGAATATTTCATGCAGTATTAGCATGCAACATGCATCATGCGTATAATTTATTCTATACTATTAAATTGTAACATGCGTACTTTCACATTATATTAAAATAGCCGCAAGGGTATACGGATATCTCGCGCTTGCGAAAAATAAGCGCTTACGTTAAATATTATCATAATAAACAGTAAAGACCGCGGTCGCGCGAGAGGTGATAAAAATTGTTCTGTTAATAACAAAAATGCCGTGTCGATCTAGCAATAAACAATCACACTATATGTTCTTTCGCCCTCAACCTAACGATAGAATAATAGAAATGTTCGCGAACATTTTCGAAAAATAGGGACTATATAAGCCTCCTCTCAAGAGGCCGCGGCGCTCTTTCCAATTTTAATTCTGTGCGGTCTGAATAATTGTATTTTTTTTGTGTTAGTAGTGTTAATATATTTAGTATTCACGATACGTGTGTGTTGAGTGCAGTGCTTTTCTGTCGTCCCGCTTCCGATCTCCCTATTCTGCTTTCCGTCGCGCACACAAATAAAATTCTAATTTAATATAAATATGTTTTTAAATTTTTGTTTATGCAACTTTTAACTTACTATATAAATTAATTTTAATTAACTTACCTAATCCTATATATTATCTTACAAATATCTAAAAAACACAGCTATAATACACTCTTATATGATGAAAATATATTAGGTTTTTCTCTATAATATATCTTTTTATATACATAATAATATATCTTTATATATCCATGATTTGAAATTTAAAAATGCATCTCTTATCAGTTTGCTTAATTTGTTAAAATGTAGAATAAGTTCGCAAGTATATCCATTAATATCGTTATATGTTTATACACGATACAAATTTATTCGGTTAACCCTTTCTCTTTTTGTATCTCGACATCACACAGTCAAAATATGCTAATTCGCGATTTATTTCAATATATT
The DNA here is from genome assembly GCF_048542155.1 of Nylanderia fulva. Classification (NCBI taxonomy): domain Eukaryota; kingdom Metazoa; phylum Arthropoda; class Insecta; order Hymenoptera; family Formicidae; genus Nylanderia; species Nylanderia fulva. Next base: position 1,607,652 of record NW_028190807.1, on the reverse strand, counting down.
ATCCCGTAACAAAATGTTTAATTCACGCGGGAAATAATACATAGTCGATCTTCTCTTATGATCAAGTTGCATTATAGATATATAGAATATAATAACTCGAATGAATGAATATGATTATAAGGGTGGAATTAGATTTTATGTATAATCGCATCTCTTATTTATCTTTATAAAGTATAGTCGCTATAGCAAACTTGAACTTTTTCTTCCTCTGTTATATTTCTTATAATAAATAGAGAATCAACAATCTCGAATACTTTTTAACAAATATTTGACAAATATTAAGTTGAACATTTTCAAATTAGCTTTTTATCTATTTTTATATCTATATTTTTTATATCTATTTTTTCAGTATACATTTACAATGAATAATGATCGACTTGAAGGCAAAAAAAATTTGTTGCAATATTTTGTAAGAGGAAAAATGACATTAATATCCGAGATTTATTATAGTGAGTATTGGTACTGAACAATAGTTTTCCTTCTTTATTCTTACCTTTTGGCCTATGTTAATCTTGAACGTTCTCTGACATTAAACACTATGCAGTGACGTAGAATAGGTCATTGGCGTATGCATATGTATTCATCCGTCTCATTCCTGTCCTTATCATATAATTTATTGTTAGATAGTGTTTAAACAAGATAATGAATAAAACACGTGGCATAAATGACGTAATTGATCTTGAAACGAGTAAGCTAAAAAAGCCATCGAAAAGAGAAAGTTTGTCAATTTCATAATCAATTATACATTGCGAAATTATATTGTAAAAATATTTCCGAAAGAGAGAGAAAGGAAGGAGGGATAAGAGCAAAGTTGAGAATCTTAAAGGATGTAATTCTTTCTTCAATAACTATATGTATATATACGTATATGATTCCCCTTCTGTATCTTCGATAATTACGCGACTGTGCGATTTCGCGTACGTTTTGCATTAATTTATAATGTCGGATTTTTGCATGTTCTTATTAAGCACGAAGGTCGGAGACTGTATATTCGCATAATTACGTGCGATTCATTTATATGAATCACATATATTTCCGTCGGGGTGAAGAGAAGAAAAGAAAAAAGGCTATCTAGTATCTCACAATTTTAGTTTGAACGATTAGAAATTATAAATAAAGATAACATTTTTTTTGTAATATTTTACTAAGTAAAATGCTCTTTTTTTGTGTGCGATAAATGACTGATATAAAACTGATGCAATAAAATTATTTACTGCTGCAGAAGAATCTTTCTTATCTTTTCAAATTGAATAATATATAAATTCCTTTATTCCGCGTGATAGCTCTTTCAAAAACATATAATATACTATTTTATACAAGTATAACTTAATTAGATAAAATAATAATTAAGAAAACTCTTGCTCATATATCTTAATTGCATTTGGAAAGAAAGCCACAAAATAAAATACAACCCAAATTTTTTTAAATTCTACAAACCAGATACACTACATTATTCATTATCTTTCTTTCATCATTATTATAAGTTTTAATTATCGCTAAGTAAACGCTTTTAGATAAAAAGCGAGTCAGCTGCAAGCAACTAGTTCCACTTCTTTTTCACTTCATATCATATTTCTGTGTGTTTGATTCATTATTTCGTCAAACAAAAATAAAAATAAAGTAAGATGAAGAAAGATTTATCTCTTGAAATAATAAATACTCGATGATGACGTCCATCGGAATATACTTCACTGAAATATTTGATATAATTCAGCTGCTACATTTCAGATTTTATTTATGTGTTCTAAATGTGTCGATTCTCAAATATATATTTTCTAAATAAAATTAAATAAAATGAAAAAAATTGAAGATAGATTGTACGCTGCATTTAAAAGCAAATATTTTGAATTACAAATGTAACAAGCATATATTACGCAATATTACGTGTGAATAAATATATGAGAATACATAAGAATTGGAAATAGGTGATACGCGATGAGCAGGGCAAATGCATTTGCAATTTATTACGCATTATATTGTTTTGCACAAAATAATCGCGTGCAATTTTTCATTGTACATTAAATAATATATGTATTTTTTTAGTCAATTTGTATTTCTTATTTTTACCAGCTCTATATGTACATGAATAAAGATCAATGAATTTGTATATCCGTGAAAATCAAACACATGTGTGTATCTCACATTAAATTATGTTTAATTCAGGAATATAGTGTTTAAAGCGCTCGTGATTCATATTTAAAACGCAATAACGTTTTAAATAAATCTCTTTTTTTATTTAAAGTTGATAAGTCTTAACTCTTTCGCACGACTAATTATCTTGCTCTTGCACCATTTATTGATAGTAATTAATATTTCGTTGTTCTTTCTTCTTCGCCTGCTTTTTTGTTGATTTGTGCTAATCGCGTTGACCGCTGCTTTCCGGATTGTAAAATAAAAGTATATTAAATATATTTTTCAAGAGAAGTGTCATGAAAACAATACGCATATTTTGATCGTTGTTATTGAACGATGTTGTTGCGTTGTGAAAAAAAAATAGAATCGAAAATCAGCACATCTACGATATATTATTACAATGATACGCTTTGTTTTCCTCGTAAACTTTTTCGAAAAATCGTAATAAAACGGGACATTACGTCGGTCCATATACGTGCATACGTAAGTGGAACCACGCCTTTCGATAAATATATTTATCCATATATACGCTTTTGAAGACTCGAAGTCGAGAAGTCGCGTCTTCATCTTAACAACAACAAGCCGCCTCTCCTCCGCATTGAAGCTTATCGAAGGGGCCGCGTGACTATCAACATGTTTTCAATGATCCGTTCGTGCCCTGATGCAATTTTTCCTCCCCTTTGCTACAATCGCGCGATGCCGCCGTCTCCTTCTTACGTCCATACATTTCAAATCGTTTCATTTTGCCCCCACTCGCGCCTCATTAAGACATCGAACGAAGCGCAGCGGTTCGATTAGAAAGAAGGGAGGAACCCTAATTCTCTCGCTTTTTCTCCTTCCATATCTATCTATTACCCTCTCTCATGCGCCCCGTTTTGATAAATAAAATATGAACCGGCATTTAATTCGAGCACGCTGTATTGTGATCAAGCGATCGAATCAATAGTCAGTGAGCGAACGAATGAACGAACGAGCGAACGTTTTGCATTAGAACAGAAAAAAAATACACTCGTCTATTAAACACTTCGTAATCGTAGCAGTGTGTGTAGACTTTCCCATTTTCTGATGGTTTTTTTTATTTTTCTCATCACTCCTAAACGATCAACCAGCGTGAGAATCAGTGACTAATAAGGACGGTACCTATATACACGCTTGTTTAATTTCCTAATTTTTTTGGACAAAATCGTCATCTGGAGTATAAAAAATATATATATAAAAATATTAAAAAATAAAAAAAACGAAGTAATTTTGTCTGCGTAGAATGAGCTACGCGGATATTAAAGGCAGCAAAAATCAACAGCAACAATTGTGCATTTCTTGTTAATTTCTCTCTCTACACAAGCTTGCTAGATATTCTAGTCATCATGGTTCACCTGCGACGCAAGGTAAGCAATTTACTTTTATAACTATCTCTCGGCGAGATCAAAGATTTTTCTTGAATGTCGAATTTTCATTTAGGCAATAAGAAAAAAAAGAAAAAAGTCAAGATTTCTCGATTTAAATAATGCATTTTTTTAATGAAAAGATAGTGACGCAAACAACAAATTAATATTTATATTTTATTAATATTTTGTATTTTGTAAAAAATAATATCATATGTGGTTTGTTATAACGAATTCGGTTGGATGCACTAATGCGCACTGAGTGCATACGTAAAGGTTATTGCACACAATTTTATAATGACATAAGTAATTAAAAAATTAAAATAATTAATAGTAAGAGTTATTATATTATTATTATATTTTCATATTGTACAACAAAATCTAATAGCAAATTCGATTGGATGCACTAATGCGTACTGAATGCATATAAAGATTTATCACACACAAGTTTACAATGACACATGTAATTAAAAAAGGAAAATAATTAATAGTAAGAGCTATTATTATTGTTGTTCAATATGAAAATATAATGATAATATAATAAAGCTCTTACTATTAATTATTTTACTTTTTCAATTATTTGTTATTGTAAAATTGTGTGCAATAACCTTTACGTGCACTCAGTGCGCATTAGTGCATCCAACCGAATTCGTTATAACAAATCACATATGAATATTATTTTTTTACAAAATACAAAATATTAATAAAATATAAATATTAATTTGTTGTTCGCGTCACTATCTTTTCACTAAAAAATGCATTATTTCTTAAAATATATAATTAACATAGATATTCATTTGTTTTTTACGTAATTACCAATTCATTAATTCTCGTTAACTTGCTGATTACAAATGATCACATATATTTTAAATCATATAGTATTTTCTTTCTGCATATATTTTTTCGACCTGTCTTCACATTTCTTTATTTTTACAAATTTTATCTTTAAAGTGCGCAAATTAGATTTATGTAACAAGCATCAAGAGGAAAAATTATCGATACAATATAAATAAGTTTACGCCTATACACGTGCTTCTCTTCGTGTCACGTGTTACTAATTCCAACCTAACTTAAGCACACATTTAAAAATAAGACAGTAAGTCTGTCTTATTTAAATTAATTAGACTTTTTATACGCTGGCTACGCGTATTTAAAAATTAAATATATATATATAGATGTATAATTAATATACTATACGTATATATTGTTATATATTACCTCTCCCGTTCATATAAATACATTACATATATACATATCTTTAAATATATAGATATATTTAAACTTTGGACGAGAGAAAAAATAAAAATGTTAAGATGTGAAAAAATAATAATAAAATGGCTAAACTATATAATATTTGAAATCAGATCATCTGATTTTGCTTCAGTCGAATCACGTTTTTTCGCGCATGATTTTCATATTGAAATGTCACAACGTGAATTTTACTTGTATCATTGACCTATTGTACTATACTTCCTCTAGGTATCAAGAGCTTTATGTATTTAAGTATATTAATCATTGATTAGCATCTCGCAATTAACATCGCGCAAAAGACGTCTTTTCCGCGATTATCATTATCCATTTTGCATATATTAACTTTTTACATATTCTTTCATACTTCTCGCATATATACTTATTCTGTCTATTTCATATTATATAATGAATCAAATATATCTCTGAGTAGAGATTTAAACCTATTACGAAATACCTGTTTTCGTTAAAATGATAACACAAGAATAGGGGCAACATCGACATCCGTTGATAAAGTCGTTTGATAACAATTTAATCTAATTCGTAAAAGCAAGTTTATTTAATGGAGAAAAGAGTAATCGAATAACAATTCCATATTTTTTATACAAAGCTAGTCAAATTTAATTTAATTTGCAATTAAAAGAGAAAATTTATCAAGTATAATACTTGCAACAATAGAATTATTCATTTTTTATTTTGGTACGTAAAAATCGATTACATTAGAAACGACGAATTATATGTATGTGGAATTATAATTGTAAATTTTGTTGTAGCCAATTTTGCTAGTTGAATTAATCGTCGAAGTTAATTGCATGGAAAATGATTAAAATTGCTCTTAAAAATATTCAACATTTAGCAATTATTTGTATCGATAAATATGTAGAATTTCAGCATCTTCAAATATTGCTTATTGTTAGAGTTTCTCGAGTATATTTTTGCATTTGTTTATTACAGGTATAAATCAATGTACGTTTATTTTTTTTAGATTTTATCCTTTGGAAATCTCGTTAATCAACTGCAACAGAATGTAAGATGGAGTTCCTCTTTAAAAACTAAAGACAAAAAATCTGTACAATCTCAACGTTCCTTTAAGGTATTGATTTTTCACAATATAATAAAATTATATTTAGCACACGTGAGTAAAAACGAAAAAACATAATTTTTATATATTTGCAGTATGCAGATTTATCGGTTACCTTCGCTGAGCCACATCAATTAAATCCTAAACCTGATGTTAATCACCTTTATTTTGGCAAATATTTTACCGATCACATGCTTAAAGTACATTATTACGAAAGCATGAACGGTTGGCAGGCGCCTGAAATTATGCCTTTTGGAAACATAAGTCTTCATCCAGCTGCGAAAGTACTTCATTATGCCATAGAGGTATATATGATTTTATATATTTTTTTTTTATTATTTTTATTATAACAAAGATATTATAGCCGAGATTGAAAAATAGCATTTCTTAAATATTACATTATTATTTTTAATAATTTTTTCTTTATAAAGGAAAAATATTGCTTATCCGATTAGAGAAAAAAGGAAATTTATTACTTCGTACATTCTATGTAATTCAACACAATAGCTATATATGTACTTATATAATATATAATGTTCAAATTTTAATGATGTTAGTGATGTTCAAATTTTAATGCTTGTTTCTGATCTAATTTTTAGTAGTAGAAAGCATAATTTATAAAATTATTTATATTGAACATATGATTTTGAAAATTTTTATTGTTTGTTATAAAATAGAATTATTTACTAACAATAAATAGGTTGTATATGTGTAAAGTTTCAATAAAAGAAATCTACTTTTAAATATCCTTTATTAAAACTATTCAAGCAATCAAATGAAATAAAGATTGTGTCATCATTTATGATACTGAAAATTTATAAAAAAATTGATTTAAAATTGTTGAATATACAAAAATTATTAGATTAATTAATACATGTATAAATTTTGTTTTCAGTTGTTTGAAGGTATGAAAGCTTACAGAGGCGTTGATGGCAAAATAAGATTATTTAGGCCAGAGTTAAACATGGAGAGAATGAATAATTCAGCAATAAGAGTTGGTCTGCCTCCTTTCAGAGGTGAAGAATTGATCAAGTGCATACGCAGATTAATTAGTATAGATCAGGAATGGGTTCCACATTCTACTACCTCTAGTCTTTACATTCGTCCTACGTATATAGGTGTCGATGTAAGTATCATTTCGTTTTATTATTCGCGTTTAAGAGAGAAAGAGAGAGTAATCAAGTAACGCGTTAATAATATTTACGTATTAAAAATTTAAAGTTGCATTATAAACATTTTACAATTTTACACATGATGCAATGCACAATTGTTTATACGAAGAAAGAGACGGTCACTTATGTCACAGACGTCATCGCGTCTGTTATATGTATACAAGAGTAATCATTTAGGTATTTCTCAATACCTAATGATAATACTTGATAAATCAGTCTTTTGACGCGTGCTGACATGTATATGTATATATATATATATAGACGATGCATTCCTATAATTGAATTTATATAGACATAGTTTTGATTTAACTTTAATTTAGCAAATGTAATTATGATATATTAATCGATATGCATAATTACTATATAGTTTAGTTTTTATCACATCAATATTAATTTGACACGCAAAATATTTCTCGTCAATTTTAATGTATTTTTTGACTTTCTGTGGATAAAATATAGATTGTCTCAGCATATTCGTGTTTAACTTTATGCTTATTCGTTGTAATGAGAGAGAAATTCTCTCTTATTTTGTTATCTATCATAGACATAAAATTTTGTCTATGTTATCTAATATACTTTTTATTAACGACCTTTCTAAAGCGTGATATTACTTAATGAAATTGACGCTGATGCAATAATTTAATTTTGTGCAAATCTTGTATAGTGACATATAACTATATGTGCAATAAAAAATATGTTCATTAAAAAAAATAATAACTTATAACATTAATTATATTTTTATATCTAAATATATTTAAAAAAAAATATACATATATAATATATTTTAATAAAAACTTGTAATTAATATTGAATCTTTTTCTCCGAGGTTTTAATAATAAAAAAATTTTTGATTAGCCGAATAAATTATTTTAATTCAATTTTTGCTTCTAATTGGGTTTTTTCGTGTTGAACTTTATGTTAGTTATTTCATTGTATTGTTAATGTATTTCGCCTTTCAATTTGTTGTAATTATCTAAGTCATTTTGACTATTGTATTGTGACTCTTTATTAGGACATTTTTTATTTTTTTGCGTACTGAGAAAGATTAAGTATAGTTCGAAACGTTTAAGAATATTAGGGTTATTAAGGTTATTGTAAATTAATAATATTAGAGTTTTATTTATTGTAATTATTAGAACTAATTAAAATTCTTCCAAAAATAAAAATAAAATTCTTCAAAAAATAAAATTTTTTTATTGCTCGTTTTATATGACCTAGTAATATTAAGTAAGTTATCATTATGTTTGTTTACATACGAGCTTGAACACTGATATAGTTTAGTTAATATTGGTTTATTTTTCTATTGTGTTGAATCTTTTTGTTGTGTAAAAACATTTATGATTCCGAATTTTCTCATATAATTTAATTAAAAGATTTGTATATTTTTTGACAGCCTACCCTTGGAGTTGTAGCTTCGGACGCGGCTTTATTGTACGTTATCCTGTCTCCTGTCGGACCTTACTTTCAAACTAATGACGGACAGCCAGGAATTTCCCTGCTTGCAGATCCTAGACAAACGAGAGCATGGCAAGGCGGTTCCGGAAACTATAAAGTAGGTAGTAATTACGGACCTACGATTCCGATGCAACAGGAAGCGAATGAAAAGGGTTTACATCAAGTACTTTGGCTGTACGGGGAAGATCACGAAATTACAGAAGTCGGGGCTATGAACGTTTTCATAGTTTACCTAAATGATAACGGAGGTAAGAAGCGTTTCTTCGTGGTCTCTATCTTTATATTATAATAAAATGCTCGTTTAGAAAAATTCCCAATATTTTTTACAGAAAAAGAATTGCTGACACCACCCTTGAACGGCTTAATCTTACCCGGAGTTGTGAGAAATTCGCTTCTATCCATGGCAAGGCAGAGGAACCAATTTAGAGTTTCGGAAAAATCTATCACGATGAAGGAAATTATCCGATTACTTTCACAGAATAGAGTAAGATTTACGCATATTAGCTTTTGTCATTTTTTCTTGGGGTTGGGAAAATTAATGATTTTTTAAAACTAAGTTAAATTAAAATTAGTTGCGTATAAAATTAATTTAGTTAAGTTAAAAGTTGCATAAACCAAAAATTATAACTTTTAGTTAAAATTAAGTTGATTAAATTAACTAAAGTTGAATCAAAAGTTAATTTTTAAAAATATTATTTATATTAATTTAGAATTTTGTTTGTTAATTCTTTTAAAATTTATAATAACAAATAATAAAGAAATTTTGATTTTTATATAGAAATATATTTTTTGGTAATTACAATTGATGACAAATAAACATAAAAATTAATAATAATTTAATTTAAAAATAATACGTTTATAATTTATAAAAGAACAATAATGGTAGTATTCAGAGATAAAAAAAATTTAATTTAGAAAAAAGTTAATAAGTTTAAAGCAAAAAATAATTAGTTAAAGTAAGAATTAATACATTAAAAATTTTTTTTAACTTTTTTTATCTTTTAACGAATTAACTATAGTTATTTTACCTACCCAACTCTGTTATTTTTTCTATAATGATCTCATATTCAATTTTTTTCCTTTTTTCTGTTTCACAGCTGTTGGAAATATTTGCATCAGGCACAGCAGGTGTAGTCACTCCCGTATCTTGTATTGAATATCTGGGAGAAAAGTTGCATATACCAACCACGGAGCAGTCCGACTCGATTTATCTCAGGCTCAAAAAAGATTTGCTAGATATACAATATGGTGTTATACCTGAACATCCGTGGTGTTTAATTATCGAATAAAGTATATACGGAAGATTGCACGCATAATTATGCGATCTTGATGACCATTTATTGAACGTCATATATTCATATATGTATACACATGTGACATATCTTTAATGATACGCAGAATGTAGGAATTAAATTATAATATTTATTTATATATTTTATCTTTTTTGCGAATATATTATATATATCGCACACGCTTTTACGAAGAAAGCCTTATTCTACGCGATACTTCGAATTATTTGTGCTGTGTGTTTAGAAACTTATTTTCATTGAGTTACTACATTGTAAGAAAAAGTATTATCTTTTTCTAAAAATTATACGTAAATTTTACATATAATGTTGTCGTGACTTTTATATATATATATATATATATATATATATATATATATATAGTTATATAGAGACGTATATGTTTATAGCGCTTACTTGTGTATTTTGTGTACATATCTTATTTAACGTATGTCTTTAGTAATAATTTAATTACGATGTATTATATATGTTGAATAAAATGTATCCTCTTTCCGTTTTGTAAAAATGTTACTTTTTAATAACGACACGATAAAGAATTGTATATACATATAAGATTCAGTCACTTATGTATGTGTTTTTGTGATTATGTATATAATTATATATAATAAAATAAAATAAAAGATAAAAGCTTCTCTCTTTTTACATTAGGTCCTGCATTTCCTAATAATTCTACCTGTTTGAATATTTAAAAGAAACAAATATTATTGCTATCTTAACATAAATATTATATACGTACATCTTTCACAACATATAAATATATTTAAGTACGTCAATGCTTGACTTGATACTGCAAAGATTCGTAATAACAAAGATTTTGTAATAATGTAATGGTGTGATTTAGATGCATATCAAATAAATACAAACATGTTTTCAACAATGACCATTATGATAATAAAAAACGTCATCAGGAATTTTATTGATCTTACCTACATATAATTATATATATTATGTTCAAGAATGAGTAAATAATTTATAATTCCCACATCAATAAATTTTAATTAAAAAACTAATACTACAAAGATTCACAAGCCAAAAGCAGACGAATAAAAATTATTTATTAGATATCAAATAAATAATCTTCGTAATTTGCTTCGAATAATTTTTAAACTCAAATAATTTTAAATTTTAATTTTTTCATAAATAATTAAAGAATAGTTGATATTTTCAAATGCTCATTTATTTTAAAAATTTTATACGACGTATACATAATATGCATATTTATACTTGATAAAAGAGTTAAGATATAATTATATATAATTATATATTAGACTAATAAAAATCCATATATTATTATACATAAAACATAATGAACATTATCATATATAAGTATATGCATATAGTGTGCACTTATATATGTATAATTATACGTAATAACATTGCAGTTATATGTATATAAAGATATATGATATCTTATACTTTGCCATTTATAATTATACATATTTCTGCACATTTAAATATAGTTCTGTCTAATTGTATCTAATTCTGCATAAGTATATATGAAAACTTTTTTTCCTAATATTTCTGAAATTTGAATTCTCTTGATTTCTTCCTAACTTACCGACCGCGAGAGTCGGTAAGTCAGCAGCGTCCGTAGTTGAGCTGCTCGCCGACGAGATGGCGCCACTAGGACTGTCGAGCCGCGTAGAATCCGCTCTATAACGCTCTTTTTGCCGGCGTCCTAACGGTAGCGCCAGTCGCGCGCCTAGCGTCCTTGCGAAGGTTTCGTATTTCGCTGTACGAAGAAAGTTCCGCGTCGTCGCGGTTCCGGTTCTCACAACGGAAAAAGAGCGAAGCACGTCTCCTCGCAGGACGATATACGGACAGGTCGATCGGCCGTCAGCTGCTGCTCTGCTGCTTATTTTATGATCTCGTAACTGATCGTACGTACACTACGTACTACGCGAACGTGAGCGAGGAGAAACAATAGCGGCGTCCGTCGACGCATCTGCCGAGGGGGTGAGTTTTCTTTAATTTTCACGTTTGTGTATGTGCGGTACTCCTGCGAATTTTCAGGAATTTGTACCATTTTCACGCGATATATCCGGATATCGATTTTTTAAATATTTTTTTACTTATTTTACAATTTTTTTTATTTATTTTATTTATTTTATTTATTTACAATATTTTTTATTTATGTACAATTTTTACGCGATATATCCGGATATCGAATTTAAAAAAATTTTTTAAATTTATTTAATTTATTTAATTTATTTTTTTTTTTTTTGCAATTTGAGATCCAAGATATCGTTCTACAGAATAAGCTGCGATTCCAAGCTTGGGATTTATTCTCCCGCGCGTCTCCCACCGACATGACGGGGGACGATCAAAAATGCCCGAGATGCATTGTTCGAATTCGTACGGATGGCGGCGTCTCTCATCTTATTCTCGCGCTCTCGTCGAGCGACACGTTCGGAATCGAACAATTGTTTTTACGAGATCGAATCCACGTGATCCTCGACGATGCTGTTGCATCCGAATCCGATCGGAGACAAACGTAATCTCGAGGTTATTCAGACAATATATCACGATTGCTGCGAAAATTTAAATGGATTAATGCCGACTCAATAATCATATGCGATTTTGCAATTTTATACACACAGAATTTTTTAGAATTTACCTTGGAAATAATCGTGAAGCAATACGTATGGTATTGGAAGAATTTTATAAGTTTTTCTGATTAATATTTTTCACAATACAAATATTAATACCACAATAAGATATAAGATTTGTTTGATTAATTTTTACTATGTTTATACATATTCATATTTTTACCATGATTTTTAGGGTAAATTTTAAGAGAAAATTCTCTTTGTATACATATAAGATCTATATTTACTTTAACTACACTAGTTTATATTTATATATATTTAGAATGCAAAAAATAAACATGTACAAATATATGTATTCAGAAAAGGAAAACAAAATAAAAAAAGAAAAATTATGTATGTATAAGAATATAAGTATAGTGTTAAAAAAAAACACCTAGAGAACATCTAGAGAAGAAATTTTCTTTGCTAGGATATTATGAGAGTGAGACCCTAGTCGTTAGAGAATAACATTTCCGCCTTGATCGCATTATCGTTTTAAACGATGTTTCTGAAAAAATGTACGACTGAAACTTAATTAAATGTAAATTTAAATTAAATTTAAATAAATAATGAACATATGCAAAGCAGTTAAAGGAATAAAATAAAACATAATTTTTGTAAAACATTTTACAATACGTGCACAGTAATTTCTATCTCAATTTCCTATTTTTTTTTTAAGTGTGATTACGCTCGATTCCCTTCACCTTTCGCAATAGAAGATAGCGGGGCAATGATCCTGACATGAGAAAAGATGTCTTTCAATTTTTAACGATACAACCAAAGAGACTAACTTAATAGAATATCGATATCTTTTCACTTAAATATTTAATACTATAAGAGCTGGTTGTTCTCTTGATAAGTTTTACCCGACAGGTAGCATAGTATTGTCTCTATTAAACTTATCTTACAATTAGGAAAGATAAAAATATGTTACCTGTCAAGTAAAACTTACCAAGAAGTTGGAAACATCGAACCTAAATAATATAGAATATGTTCTTCAAAGATGGCGATAATACGATTTTGACATGAATTTTAAAAAAGCTATAACAAAATAATACGAAAATCATATAAAATACAAGCACATTTAATATGTACTTTTAAACGTTAAATGATTTATTGATATGGGAATGTATAAAATAAAAATTGCAAATTTGTTTAAAAATTCAAGGATAAAAAGAAACAGCCAAATTTTCCCGAGACGTGTTTTCTCTTCCTCGTCTAATAGATTATGCATAAAAATACTTCTGCAGCAAGTCGAAGCGACGACGGTCTAGTATACATACCAAATAGTCTAGTAGTTGCGACAGCCAGACGTAAACCGATCGATCGCGTGGCTTCGGTCTATGAACTAGTAAATAATCGATGTTCACTCGATAACAGTACAAGCATCTCCCTTTTCCGTATCTTGTGCGCATTCCTTTTCCTTTCCTATTGATTTTCATTTTATTCTACTCTTTATTTTCTTCTTATTTCTTCATATTTATTAATAACATTCTCCACTTCTATATAAATTATTTTAATCTTTTTTTCTTCTTACATTTAATCCTATCTTATAGTTAATTAAAAAAATTAATAATTTTTTTATACATTACAAGTGTTATCTTTTAATTTTATTAATAAATTTCTCTATTTTATAAGTTTAATCTTATTACATCAATAATTTTTCTATCTTCAATTTAAGATCAAATTTATTTGTATATTTGCTGCACTTTTGCATATTTCTATCAAACTTTTTCGTTGACTTAATTGTTACAATACAATTGTACAGTTCTCGTGTGTGTTAAATATTTTATTCATGCAATAAATTTAATTTCTAACTTTTTTATTGTCCTGCAACGATAGTGATATATTTTCTTTGCGTTATATAAAGTTCGTTAAAAATAAAAAGCAAAATTCTAATAACTTTATTGATTTGTTAGCTCTTTCAATATTTATCTCACGATTTTAACGAATATTTACAATGTTCTCTCTTGATAAATTCATATATATTTGCGTTCTTATACGTCACGAGATGATATAGAATGTGGTTGAACCGACTGCGGTAAATCAAATTAAATTTGATCGGGGTAGCACGCTAAATCATTTAAGCGAGCCCGCCCTACAGGGACAATATTTTGAGTGACATTTCCTAGATTATTTGATGCACGCAGAGACTTTAAATCATCATCATTGCAATGATATATGATGCATCGAAATTTTGTCGCGAGTAATAAATTTTGAACTTGTCAGGGAGGATCAAGCGGGAAACACGCACATTTCACGTATTATATATAAAATTAAAATTTGATTTGTGACTATGCTAGAAAAGTCTCTTTATAAAAGATTATATTCTTCGAAAAGTTACGTTGGCACTCTAATTTTTTGTACGCGTTTCTACACTCCTTAGTGTCATGTTCCAAGGTAAAAGGATATCGGTTCACCAATAAATATCGAATTAAACAAGCTGGTTGATGGTTTCGGTAGAGTGCTCTGCGGCATGTAATCTAGAGAATCCTTGATGGAGAGTGTTATGAAAAAATTGTCACCTTGAAAAATGTTTTATTCCATCTATATATTAAGAGAAATATTTTAATATCGATTTTAATACGATAATTTGACAGTGTATATCAAAGTGAATAAACATGAATTAAAATAGCGGACGAAGAGGAGAATTTATCGTCCATCCTTGTATCGTAACAAGTGTGTAACAACTGTTGAATAGCAATTGAATGCGATTAGAGAGACTGAATATCCCACGCATACAACGCGAGTTCAAATTGAAAATTCGTTCGCCATGTTGTCATATAAATATTTCTACTCTTAAGATATTTGATAACCCCTTAATTAAACAGTACAACATATCCGAAGAGAATATCCAAATGATATGACATCCTCTGGATGTCCTCTGAACGTCTTTTGGATATGTGTGCTGTCAGAAAATTTTTTCTTAGAATTGAAAATCCTTGAAAATTAATGTGATAATCGTAGAACAATATGGTATTGGAAGAATTTTATAAAAGTTTCTCTGATTAATATTAATATCACAATAAAGAATATCTACCACAATAAGATATAAAATGTTCGTACCTGCATAGTAAAATTTGGAATGTACGTATTAATATTTTTAAACATTTTTAATCAGAGAAACTTTATAAAATTCTTGTGATACTATATATTGTCCCATGATTACGATGATTTTCAAGGTAAATTGTAAGCAGGATTGAGTAAATTAATAAGTTTTTTAAACTAAGTTAAGTTACAGTTAATTGTTTATAAAATTAATTTGTTTAATTCTTTTAAAATTTATAATATAGAAATTTTGATTTTTAGTAATTACAATTGATGACAAATGAACGTAAAAATTAATAATACTTTAATTTTAAAATAATATAAACGTTTATATATAAAAAAACAGTAATGGATTCAGAGATTTAAAACATTTAACTTGGGAATGATTGTAAGAGAAAATTCCGCGTAGAAACGCCTTAACTTAAAGCAACTCGCTCTCAATTACAGGAGTAAGAGAATGAGTCAAGCGAATCAGGATCAGGACAAAAGCATGGACAAGAAAGAGATCGCCGATGAGGAGAGGGAGAAGATGCTGAACGCCGAGAATACGAAGCACACCGGGGCTGCACCTGCATCCGACCTCGAGTCCGAGGAGCAGAAACCGAAGAAGAAGATTCCAATCGGCGGCATCAAGATGCCCGGATTCTGCCGTACCAAGAGCAAGGAACCGTGCAAGGTATGTGATATCTTGGCTTACGCTTCGTACACGGGGTGTCTAGCGGTCAGGGAAATCTGGAAAACCGGGCATTGTCAGGGAATTTTATAAATCTGGAATTGTCGGGGAAAAGTCAGGAAATGTTATTATTAATCTGGATTTTTTCACACTCTATATATTTGTCTCAATAATTGAAATGTTTTATTAAATAAATATAACAAATAATAAATTTTCACAATTAATTGTTGATTGCCAGTGATAAAATTTTCACAAATAATAAGATGCAATTTAATTCGACCAAAAACTGGCTATTCATTTATTGAAAATAAGTACACACTACCCGTTTCGACCCGCACATTGTGGTCCTTTTCAAGTGTTGTTTTTATTCAGCAATTACATTAATTAAAAATAGAAACATGAGCTAACAGATTGTCAATATGACAGGACAACTTTCATGTTTCTATTTTTAATTAATGTAATTGCTGAATAAGAACAACACTTGAAAAGGACCACAATGTGGGTCGAAACGAATGTGTGTACTTATTTTCAATAAATGGAATAGCCAGTTTTTGGTCGATTTAAAAATAATAAATTTATTTATATTTTCATCATCGTGTTATTTTATTTCAATGTGTTTGATAGAGACAAAACTAAAAAATTTGATATAATATGAATAAAAAAAGGTGATTATTTAAATAGTTTATAGTGACATGTTTGTCTTGATTATCGTACATAATACAGATTGTATAATTGATTTCAATTTTTGTTTTAACTTCCGAACT
The DNA here is from genome assembly GCF_048542155.1 of Nylanderia fulva. NCBI lineage: Eukaryota > Metazoa > Arthropoda > Insecta > Hymenoptera > Formicidae > Nylanderia > Nylanderia fulva. Next base: position 1,590,801 of record NW_028190807.1, on the reverse strand, counting down.
TTTTCATTGTTGACAAAAATATCTCAAGAATTTTATGATTTAACATTTAATTGATTTATCATATAGATATATGCAAATTATATTTGGAAAAATAATACTTAAAAAGTCAGGGCAAAGATGAATTTCTGAACTTGAAAAATTGGAAAAAGTCAGGGAATTGTTTTCATTGAGTCTGCTGGACACTCTGTATATGTGATATCTTGACTTACGCTTTTCGTGCATATCCAGCGAAAGGATCTATTCGAACGAAACAATGCAGTTACGAAATTCTCAATTGCAGTACACGGCTCTCTCGCTTGCATATTTTTCTGCATCTTTCTCTCAAGACACGCGCGTTCACATTTGTATTCCTTTCTTTAAACCTATGCGACAGGTGTAGAAAGCGCCAGAGTTAATCGATCTATTGTTCAGCGATCATACATCTCACCCTTTTCGCATCTGCATCTGCATCACCGGCAAACAATTTGCCAGTGCATTTAAAATCCATGAGGTAACTCGTGAAAAGGTTACGAGATTCAGCCGGATAGGCGCGTAGGAATTTAAATTACACGCTGCGAAAATTGATTACGAAATACTCTTTCGAAGAATCTATATACATATAAATGAACCCTCGCGTTTTTTTGGCGAGGATATAAATTTCTTTCACGAGAAATATTCGCACGTGAGTCCCGTTAACCCTTTGTATCCTCGAGTAATTTACTCTGTAATTGCTCCAGGAATTAATATCGAATTCGAGAACGCGTTCCCGCCTTTTCGGTCTGTTATTTCTGAAACCTCTAATCGATAACCAGGTGCGATGCTCGACCCCATCAGGCTTCGAAGGATGGAAGAAAAAAATTATTACGGGCCTGCAAATAACCCCTCGTTTCGCGCGCTATGGGGGACTTTACTTTTCTTTTTCGAAACGAATTACCTCATCATTGATTGAACGAAGCTCCATGGTGACGTTGGAAAAAAACAATCGATGACGATCATATTGGTTGAATGTCTTTTATACGCAGAAAATCTTGTAGGCATATTCTAAATTTCCAAACTAGTACACTGAAAAAATGTTCATTTATGATTAAACCGTTCAATTAAATTATTATTTTGTTAATTGAATATATAATATATTAATATTTAAGTCAAACATATAGTTTTGTTAGATTTATTATGTTACATTTAACTCAAATATTTCATTAACAAAATAATATTTTAAATAAGAAGATCAAACACAGTATTAAAAAAAACTTATGAAAAATAATAAAATAATATTTTAAATAAGAAAATTAACAGAATATTAAAAAAATTTTATGAAGAGTATCGTTGCGATAATCTATAGAATTAATAATGATAATGCACACACTTTTATAACGCAAAATAATAACTCTTGTGTTTGTTCTTCATTAATTTAAATACGAACTATTTATAGAGGGTTTTTATACTCGAGATAATGTGAACTTGCTTTCGTTGCACGTTTGTTTTTCTATCCAGCATTTCTTCATTATTTTCACTGTCGACATTCCTTTACCATGAAACAGCTTCACATATACATAGTAGACAGTGCAATATTTCTTTGGCTCCAGCAACATCTCGTTAATGAAAAAAAAAAAAAAAAAAACATTTACCGTCTCACACAAATAATTACACTCTTACCGTTGAACGTGCGCGGTATAATAATTATTTACGTCGGAAGAGAACTCGCTTATATCGGTGATTAAGATCGCTTTCGTCGATCGTAATTTCGACATCCTTAACGTCGCGGCTCGATAAACTGACGAAGTTGCAAAGAAAATATCGGGAAAACGTATCGCTCGCGATCAACGTAAACGTGACGTCGAAAAACAGGTCGAGCCAGCGCATATTTTCGTGCGGTTTTTTTCTTTCTCTCCCTCGTCGGCAGAAAATGCACCGGCGATGACCGGCAAAGAGAAGCCGGCGCCCGAGATGCCGTTGTACCCAGTCGACTCTCCTCTAATTGACTTAATTCGCCTTATATTAACCGCCTAATTGGGAAAGAAAGTGTCGGCTGTCACCTTGCACTAGGAACCATTCTACCATCGTTTCGGCTCTTCTCACCTCCCTTCAATCTTATTTTCTGCACTCATCTCTCGAGATGACGACCTCGTGACAGTTTCTAACCCGAACAAATATTTTTTCCCGAGATTTTAATTTACACTGAAAATAAATTTGTTGACCTGACTAAATCTTTCAACTAAATATTATTTTGTTAATTAAACCTATGAAAATATTTAAATTAAATATGACATTAAATTTAACAAAATGTATATTTGACTTAAATATTAATATATGTTGTTTTAACAAAATAGTAATTTAGTTGAAAGGTTTAGTCAAGTTAAATTCTTTTTCAGTGTACAATTTATGTGAAACTAGATTTTTTTATATATTTCTTCTTTCATTTCTATCGCGACAGAAATAGTGTTGAATATCCTGTCTCTTCGTATGAACGAGATAAATACGACAATATACAGGATGTACCAAAATTGGCGAGAAAGTTTTTAAGTTCATGGTAGATTCCTGGTATCATTCGGAGACGATTTTTCCTCAGCGAAAATATCGAGACACCAATAATTTTCGAATTATAAGCAGATTGAAGATAAAGGCTTTTTTGGAAACTAAGCCTTGTGGAAATAAAATATTAACAGAACTACATTCTTCAGTTAATTTTAAATAGAGTTTGCTTTAATAGAATTTTAATATAAGGCTTAGTTATAAAGATACATAATAACAAAAATTGGGAACATGCTAAAAATGATGGCCTCTCTCAACATTTTCACTAAGGAAAAATCGTCACCAAATGATACCAGCCTGTGTAATAAAGAAAAAAAGAACACTATTGAAGGGAGAGAATTTTAGAATTTACCCTGAAAATCATGGTAATTGTGGGACAATATGGTAATGGAAAAATTTTATGAATTTCTCTGATTAATATTTACCACAATAAAAAATATTAATATGTACATAGTAAATTTTACGATGTTACATAGTAAAATTAATCAAACATTTTATATCTTATTATGGTAGATATTATTAATATCTTTCTTGTGGTAAATAATAATCAGAAAAACTCATAAAATTCTTCTATATACTGTCCCTTGATTACCATGATTTTCAGAATAAATTCTAAGAAAATATTCTCTCTGTGTGATTAAACTAATCTGATTAATTAATGAAAATTAGTCTCACTCAAGCATTGTTGTGGTAACTGCATCCCATAATAATCGTTTATCTCACGCAAGAATTTTCTCAGATATATGATACGTTGTTTTCATGTTCATTTCACTCGATCCTCTTATCGTAGGAATGCAAAGAAGTAACAACAAAAATAGAGAGTTACCGATCGATTGTTACATATAAAATGTCGTTCTGAAGCGTTTATCGCGCATTCTCCGAATATTTGATAACTGCAGATGCGTGAACGCGATAAAACTTGCGTTGTGCGTGTTGATGAGACTATTAATGTAAAACATCTGCCTCAACTCCGTCTAGAGAAAATGTGAAAAATCTAGGGTGAGGAAGAAAAGCGGCAACGTACCGGAATGCCATTTTTCCCGCAAATGGCAAAGCTATTCAGTATCATTCTTGTGTATATTATTCTATTCTATATACATATTGATATTTAACGAAACAAGTGATCTGATTGCCAGTTGAATTTTTAAAATTAAATTAGAAAGGAATCTATTGACCAACACCGGCAAAGTTAAAATTCTTTTATTAAAAAAGAAACGACGTTTCGACCAACAATTGGGTCCTCTTCAGGCTGTTATATTAAAATACATATTAAATTAATCAAATCAGGTAACTGCGTCAGTTGTAACCAAGCAAAGATGACAGACTTGAAAGTAAAGATAGGAATCGAAAGTTCACTTTGACATGTAAATTTATATGTAGTAAACTTATTCGAACATAATTTTTATATTTTTTGTGATACATATATTGTATATATTAATTAGAGAAACTCTTATAAAAGTTTTCCAATATTCTATATTCTATATTGTCCCACAATTAGCATGATTTTTAAGGTAAATTTTAAGAAAAAATTGTCTGCAATTATTTATTCTTTTGGGAAAATTATTTTATCTGATCGTGTAATAAATGAATTATTATATAAATCTATATATATTTAGAGAAAAGAAAATGATCGAAAAACCGTGTTAATTATAATTTCTTTTCGCGATAACCAACCGCGTTCCAAACACCCACGTCTACAGTCTAAATAGAGAATAGAAGCTAAGGGAGTTAATCACATGGTCGGGGCATTGTGCAGCATCTCGCTGCAACAATCAATCAATTGCACGATGTTCAATCTTCTCTCTATTGATAACGTTGTAAGGACGGCTCGATGTAGTAAGAGCGTCCGGTCGTGTTTTCTTTCAAGTACTTTGGATTGAGGAACGAGTTCTCGGTCGCGGTAGAATCGAGGTGAATATTACTCAACACCCGGAAGCTGCGTCACCCCGAGTGAATAGAATGTCGGAGCCGTCTAAAACACGAGTCATTACCGAGAAAGCGGCTAATGTCGAACGAGATATTCAACGTGTCTGGAAGGTGAAATCCACGAGAGCTTATTCATCTTTGAGGATATATGTAGGAAATTTTTTCGGATTTTTTACAGACGAAGAAGGTCGCGAAGATGTTGGAGAAACGAAAATATTATTCTTGATTCCTCGTAATTCTTGCTCCGCTTTTACCTTCTTTCGCCTCCCTTTTTTTCAACCAAACGCTCGTAAATCGTGGGGGGATTTGTGTATAAATCGCGGCTATAATTGACGGAGGGATGTGAAGAGAGCAATTGATATACAGCTCGTTTTGTGGACACAGCTTTAAGCCATAACTTTATCTTCTTGCCAACGATGAATGCGAAATGACGAATAAAAGAGGGAAACGTTTACGTTGCTTATTGGAATGATATTCGGCACGTGTAGGACTCGTAAAGGAATTTTTAGAGCCATTTTTGAAATTAAAAACAATTAACATTATTTTGCCACTTTACTATTTACGAGAAATTTAATTAAAAATTTTTTCAAACAATATATTTTTAAACCAAATATATTGGTTATTGGAGTAAATAATATATTGTTTTTTGCGCGCTTGAAAAATGCATGGCTTCCTTAATCCATCCATCCGAGATTAATCTTGTTTCCGTATTAGTGAAACCTTAAATAAAGGATCGAAATAAGCTGTTACGTACAATTATATTTTTCCAGAAAATAAGGTTTCACAAAAATTCAAAGGGACTTATTACCTACGAATTTCGGATAATAACCGAGTGTGTTTCCCACGACCAGACGATGCCTAGTTTCGATTAGCATCGATCAAATTATCCATTCGCGTGACAATTTCGAAAGAGGAAACGAAAAGTATAGGATTAGGAAAGCCAAAGTGTTGTGTGTCGAAGGTAATTGCTCTATACGATGTCCGGAGTCGCGGCAAGCCTTTATTTCTGCCATCTGATACTCGTCGTGAATTAGAACCGAGGTACAAATTGCGTTTGCATCCGCATTGTAATTATTTCTCCTTTTTTACTGTTTAATTATTTCAGCCGAAAAGTTTTTATCGTTTTGACGTAATTGCCTCTTATAAAATAGAATATTATAATTATACTTAATAATAAAATATCCGAGTGGATTATTTTTATTTTAATATTTTAATATATATTATTAACACACATGTGTGTGTTATCAGTAAAAAATTTGTTATTTTTATTCCCTTTTTTAATTATATACGGAGAAATTTTTTTTTTAGATTTTATCCTGAAAATCGTGATACTTGTGGGACAATATACTATTGGAAAAATATAATTATGAGAGTTTCTCTGATTAATATTTACCACGATAAAAAATTTTAACATTTATATTATTTATTACAATAAAAAATAAATTTAAAATTAAAATTCTTCCAATACTATATCGCCCTACAATTACTATAATTTTCCAGGTAAATTCTAAAAGAAAATTCCCTCTGTATAAAATTGTAATATATGAAACAACTAATAAAATCTCTTAATTAAATCGTGCATAAAAGAGTCGATTAATCATATATTACTTTGCTCTTTGCAAATGCGTATCAATCGATTCTTCAAACAACTTTTTTTTTTTATACATATATATAGTATAGCTTATAGACTTTACAGAGCCGTTTGAAAGTTAATGAACGCGATATTGCTCCGTGAGTTAAATTAGCATTAACATGCAAGGTGCAAATGTCCGTTTTAACGTAGTCACCTGACGCGGGTCGGAAGCCCTTTACTGTCATTTCTTACGTGTGCATGTGCATGCACGTGTGTGTGCGCGCGTCAGTCTGTGAACTTTATTGAAATTATTTCGGTCGACTCGGGGTCAACGGACGTTCATTTTATCAGCGATAATCTCGCCAGAAACCGAAACGAAATCGTACCGCGCGTAAATTTCTTCGAAACTGCTTCATAGAGACGCGAGAAACCATCCGCGAACTTTCTCGTCTCGCTTAATTAAATCGTATATCATGACCACCACCACCGCACACTTTTGTGTTCGCGTGATCACTTAATTCCACGTCGCGAAAAACGTTGCGCGTTAATTCCAGCGGCAACACTATTTGCCGTGATACAACAGGAAGTATGTAGATGTGAGATACCGTATCTTTTACAATTAAACATAATTTTTCTTTCGCGATTATTTTGCTGGAAAAAAGAAATTAAATGCAAAATATTGTTTGATATAACAACGAGAGATGTGAGAGATTGGAATTAAATTAAGATAAAAAAATTATATATTTTGTCTTCAATTTTATTACGATTTGTAGTCTAAAGTGGGCTCTTTAATAACATTTGTTATAAAAATAATTATAACAATAATTATAATTATATATTATATTATATTATTATTATTATGTTGTCTTATTAATAAGACTGAAAGTAAAATAAAAATACTATATTCATAATTTAAATTCCGACTCACAATTGACATGATAATTAACTAGTCTCCTATTAAATCTACGATGAACCAGAAATTAACTCTCGGATTACGTTCGGAATAATTTTTACGAGAATGTATTTATTTCTCAAAAATAAAATAAATAATATAAAAAATAATATAAATATAATATAAAAATATATATATAACATAATATATAAATATGTAATAATAATGTTCGTTTCGATATTGTAATGAGAAACGGATGTATTGACCAGTGTTTTGCGAAAGTTCTTATTATTATTAATTATGAAGCGTCTATGAGCAATTTAGAGTCGTCGGTCGTTTCTGCCATCTGCTTCCCTTTCATTCTTTCATTACGTTACCCGCCCTCATTCCCGCTGTCATGTTTCCCTCTCCCTTTCGCCTCCCTCTCTTTTTTTATCCCCGACAGAGAACCGCTTTTTTGGGGATCGAAACTCAGAGGCCAGAACCAGAATAACCGGAACCCCTACTGTCAAAAGTTCGCCACATGGTTGGTTACACGTAGGTTTGTGCTTGTATTCGTACATATATATCGATTCATACATTTCACGCATGCATGTATACGCAACATTTTACGAGAAGCTAAGTAGTATATACAGGGTGTCCGGTAACTAACGGACCAACGATGACAAATGGATTCTTTGGTCAATTTGGGAACGATTTTTCCTCAGCGAAAATGTCGAAAAAAGTCATCATTTTTTACAACTTTCCAATATTTGTCATTATGTATCTTTTTATAACTAAGCCTCAAATTAAAATTTTATTATAGTAAACTCTACCTGAAATTAACTGAAGAATGTAATTATGTTAGACTTTTAACTCCAAAGCGTTTAGTTTTCAATAAACCCATTTTTTTCAATTGTTTATAACTCGAAAATTATTGACTTCTCAACATTTTTGCTAAGGAAAAATCGTCTCCAAATTGGCCAGAGAATCCGCTCTTAATCATTGGTCCGTTGGTTACCGAACACCCTGTATATGAAAGTTTTCGCGAAAACCGCAAGGAATAACGAAAGAGATGCAGAGCGTGAAACTTCATTGCGACTTCACCTCAGAGATATTTCAATTTCGAACAAAATAATTACGAACGTAACGTAAGATAATATCACAAAAAAACAAATCTAATAAATAATAATCAAATAAAAAGGCTCTGATGTATAAATATAAATAGGAAAGGAGGAAATGGGTTAATAAGAGTTAGGCGTAGAACTTAATTAAAGCAACAAACTTGTTTTAAAAAATCTTTATTTAATTTGAATATTTGGAAACTTTAGCAGATCGATTAATAAAAAAATTCATGCGTCTTGATCCACATCCATGTTTTTCGCTAATAATTTTTTTCTTTTTTCCTAATTTTGATTACTTTGAAGACTTAATAAAGACGTAAGATGGGTATCAAATAAAGAAGATTTGAAAACAAATTTATTGCGCATAATTTCTGCATCTGACTCTTATTATTTCCTCTCAGAAGAAAATTAAATTTTATCAGGCAATATAATTGATAAAGTACTGTTTACATAAATATATAAAATAAAATAAATAGTACACTGAGAGAATTTTATCTTAGAATTTACCCTTAAAATCATGGTAATCGTGGAACAAGATGGTATTGGAAGAATTTTATAAGAGAAGACAGATTTTTTATTAAGGTAAATTGTATATTAATCAGAAAATTTTCTCTGATTAATATATTTACCGTAATCAAAAATATTAATATCTACTTCAATAAGATATAAAATATATGTTCGATTAATTTTACTTTGTACATATATTAATATCTTTTATTGTGAATATTAATTAGAGAGAAACACTTATAAAATTCTTCCAATACCATTATCCCACGATTACCACGATTTTCAGGGTAAATTCTCTCTGTGTACATAATTTCGTAATTATATAAAATTTCATTCACATTCATTGAACACTTTTAACTTGCAAAAAATATAAAGAGAGAGAGTTGCAGAAAATCTTATAAATAATAAATAACAAATTCAAAAAGATCGACATACACACACACACACACACACACATTTCTTTCTTTCTCTTCCCTGTAAATTTTTTTCACAGATATAAGACGGAAATGACGTGTAATCAGATAAAAGTATGAGAGTGAGAAACGCGCATGCATTATCTGGATACATTCGAACAACGCACTCGGCGCGTATTTTCTGTCGTCGTAAACTTGCGACTGCGAGTGCCTCCCGGGGTGTTCATTATCTCGGCGATTCATTAGAATTACGTCATTACGGACAGATGCTAATCTATCTAATCTATCTTTTGCGGCGCGGTTCCTCATTTCTATGTCGCCTCCGCTTCGGCGTATACAGCTCGCAGTTGCACATGCACTCGTAACGAGCGCATCGCATCCGTCCTGCGGCTCTGTTTATGCAAATGACACAATGCACTGTTCTCTCTTTCTCGCTTATCGTCGGCGTAAGAATAAACGGCCACTCGACTCCGTCCCTCGTCGAATTCGCCTCTCTGTCTTTCCTTTCCTCCAACGTCGTCCTCTTCTCTTTCTCGATGCATTCTCTGGGTGTAAACAGCGACGTTCCGGACAATGGCCTTTACGTAAATCGCTGCACTCTATCCCGGTCGATCGCGAACGTCTCTCTCTAAGGTACTCGAGCTATGACGATTTTTTTTATTATGTGTAAAAATTGTGCCGGATGATTTTTTTTTAAGTCTGAAGATTTTCTCGACGAATTATTTACGCGAAAACAGCTGACAGGATTAATTTTTCTATCTATAGTAAAAATTAATTTATGAGAGAGAAGAGACATTTACCTCTCACTTCTCTAAATGCGATTTATCTCAATTTGATGACAGATGACAAAATCGCTTATGACACGAATACTTATGCAGATTTTGTCACATTATCTCGAATGCGGAAGTTATGAATTAAACAACATGCGTGACAATGATGATTGTTCGTCGACGAGTGTCACTTTTGAAAAAGACTCGCGAAAAGGTAGGGGAAATGAAATTGTGAACTCTCGACACGAGGATGGAGAAAGAAAGAGAAAAACGCTCGTGTCCTATGGCAGGCCGTTTTACTTTTTAATAACATAAAAATAATTTCACTGATTTAAAATGTTGCAAAATAAAATTGTTTTAAAAAAAATTAGACGAATTAAAATTATGTCGCGACATAATAAAAATTCGGAATTATTTTTATGTCACAACATAATTTTAATTCATCGAATTAAAATTATGTCGGGAATTATTATTATGCTACTACATAATTTTAATTCATACAATTATTATTATGTAGTGACATAATAATAATTCGAGGAATTAAAATTATGTCTGGACATCATAAAAATTCGATGAATTAAAATTATGTCGTGACATAAAAATAATTCTGAATTTTTATTATGTCCATACATAATTTTAATTCATCGAATTTTTATGATGTCACAGCATAATTTTAATTCATCTATTTTTTTTAAGACAATTATAATTTGCAACATTTTAAATCAGTGGAATTATTTTTATGTCATTAAAAAGTAAAACGGCTTGCCATAGTGTCCTTTCGCGGCGACACGCAAATGCGTATATTTATAGAACGTTTCGTGCTCGAGGGTGGCTTCCGAGCTACAACTGCAGGCACAGAAAGAAGGGGGAGGCGGAGGAGAGGGTTGGCGAGAGCCAGAGAAGGGTGAAAGTTGCGTCTGATATCGATTTCTGTCCGACGAAACCCACCATCCATATGGACGCTTTTCGGGGCGCGAATCCCACCGGCGTGAGAGCACCGGATTTCCCAATATTCACCAAATTCAATTTAAATCAATCTTATTATCTACATTGACGATTATCTAATCTCATTTAATTTATATCTTAGAAATCAGTTCGACTGCGAAATTCGATTTGGCTTTTCAAGTGTCGCCGCCGCGAATGTCATCTCTATACGTGGGCAGAATATTCTCGTAGAATTTTTCCCAAAAATCATGGTATTAGAAGAATTTTATATAAGAGTTTCTCTGGAAAAATATTAATATAGTAAATTTTGTATCAATTTATAGTAAATTTTACTATATATTAATATTTTTTCAGAGAAACTCTTATAAAATTCTTTTAATATCATATTGTCCTATGATTATCATGATTTTCAGAATAAATTTTGAGAAAAAATTCTGTAAACAGTAAATTTTACTATATATACATAGTAAAATTAATCGAACATATTTTAAATCTTATTGTGGTAAATTAATATTTTTTATTCTGGTAAATATTAAATTAATCAGAGAAACATTTATAAAATTCTTCCAAATTGTCCCACGATTACCATGATTTTCAGGGTAAATTCTAAGAGTAAATTCTCTGTGTACAAAGAGAAGCTCGAACGACCCTTAGTTTGCTTATGATATGATATATAGTAATATACTATTGCCGGAAAACTTGAATGAGTGATTATTTTATCCCTATTATTCTATTTTTAATATTTTCCATACGGTAAATAATTAAAGTTCGTTATATCAAGATGAAAAAGATAATTAAAGCTGATTTGAGATTGAGATTATGGAATTTGCTAACCTTGTGGCTAATTGAACGCTCAGAAGCTTTCTTTTTCTTTCGTTAGCGATGAAAAAGCTATATTTACCTTTCCCTCTTTTAATCGACCTATTTTTCTTAATTGAAGTATCTATTGTATACACGAAAAAAAAAAACAGAATAATTACACTAGTATCGCATTTTTATATAAAGAAAAATTTATTTTCTAGCAAGTCTATTGAAGTCAAAACTATTCTCGCAAACTGAAAATGAATCTTCGATGAAAAATACAGAGAGAAAGAGAGGAAAAATCGCAGCAATAAAATCTTCTCTTTTCTACATTTATATCAATATTTTTCTTCTCTCGAGAACTATTCGTCGCGCGAATTATTGAATGTTCATGTAGATATATATTGGAAAAAAATGATCGAAATATTTATCAAGGACTTTTAATTTCCGGGGTATCGTACGGCTATTATAAATAATAATTCTCGGAGCAACGATTTTGCTCCAAGCAACGATTAACGATGCAATCGGTACATACATATGCAAATCGTTCTCATTTTATTTTTGCTTTTTTTTTTGTACGTTGCGGAAATATCAGGATCATCCACGAGCGAAATGATGCGGCTGCGTTCGACATGCAATATGTGCAAATGGAAAAGCGAGACCGCATGCGGACGTTGCACGCGAGTACGGCTTCGTGAATGGGAAATAATGCGGGTATACATAAGCCGTATCTGTGAAATAATATGCTTACGCACCGTATGTATATGATGAAGGGGATAGGAAAACGTCGTAACTCTTGCGTACATGCAGGATCTGTAAATAAGAGGCTTCTTTCCGCGCCTATGAACACATATGTGCATGTGAATTTACATTTAATGATGTTTTATTATTTTTACACATATTTTAGTCGAAGCTTTGCGTGTAAATTACTCTTTTTTTTCTAGTTCCTTTTTTCTGGAAAAATAATATTAACCGTCACAGTTTAGCTGTTCCTGTTTTCTGAAATTCATGGTAATCGTGGGACAATATGATATTGGAAGAATTTTATAAGAATCTCTCTGATTAATATTTACCGTAATAAAATAACTATCAAAATAAGATTAAATATGTTCGATTAATTTTACTAATTACGCGTAATATATCAAAATAAGATTAAATATGTTCGATTAATTTTACTAATTACGCGTAATATATTGTCCCACCATTATCATGATTTTCAGGGTAAATTTTAAGAGAAAATTCTCTCCGTGTATTTTTGGACGAAACCATCATATTTCGCGTCGACAAGATACTTTCGAGCGAGGATTATAAATCCGCAACGAAAGAAATCGATGGGATGGCTGGGATCGGCGCGAATATAATGTTCGCACCCCAATTCCCGTCCTGGAGCACATGTATGTCTTCGAAAAAAGGAGGCCGCACGTGGTGGACTATTCATATGAAGACATGATACGATGACGACGCCATATGATGCACGAGACAAGAAACGGGACGGAACTAAACGGAGGTGATATTCTACATCTTTCTCTCTAATATTCTAGTAAATCAAATTTTCCGTTCCGCGGTCTGCGCCGACTGTTATTCATCCTCGTGTTATTTGGAGAGCTTATGTGCGTAAGACCGAAAATATTCTAAACATATGGACACGATGAAGGGAGAGTAGCGACACATTATGCGAGGGAGCCGGTTACAGGGCGTCGCATTGTGAATTCGGCCGAGCAGAGACGGATCTCGATTAGTAGATATCTATTGTACGTGGGCTCTGCGTGGGCTTCCCTACGAGGGGTGAAAATCATGTCGAAATGATATATAAATCAAATCAGCTGTTATGACGCGTCGAGGAAATATCTGAATGGTACGGCGAGAAAATGAGGAATGGACATCAGGGAATTCATGTGCATCATCATCGTTCGCACGAACAAAAGGCGAAATAAATTTTTATAAATTCAAAAGAAATTTCTGTATATACAGTGACACTTTCAACAAAACTCTGCGAAAATGCATTGCGCAGAATTTGAAATTTAATATTTAAAAAATCTATTTCTCTTATATATCTGTCAAATTTTTATACATTTTCACATACAATTTTTATATAATAATTCGGTGTCCAAAATTTATTTTCGATCAATCTCTGTTTTAAGAAATATAATTTTTTATAACTGAGAAGGAAAAAATTAAAGTTATATATTTCTTATACACAGAGAGAATTTTCTCTTATTGTTAGAATTTACTCTCAAAATCATTGTAAGGCAATATAGTATTTGACGAATTTTATAAGTGTTTCTCTGATTAATATTTACCACAATAAGATATAAAATATGTTCGATTAATTGTACTATGTACATATTAATATTTTTTATTGTGCTAAATATTAATCAGAGAAACTCAATAAATAAATAATGTAAATCTGTAATGTCAGTGTTGTCCTACGATTATCCCCTGATTTTTCAGGATAAATTCTACGAGAAAATTCCCTCTGTGTATAAAAAAATATATATCTCTTAATTTTTTTTTCTTATCAGCTTGAAAACAATTTTCTCCGAGTATATTTGTACCTTGCCGGTTCTGCGTTTCGTCACAAGAAAATTGAGCGCTATTAGATGTATCAGTCGTATAATGCAATCGAATCCAGACTTTACAGTCCAGCATCTGCCATCTTTCCCTCTCCAGCAACTGTAGGAGTCGGTGGATACATAAGTCAGTGCACCGGAGGTCTGCAGACGTACATAATGTACTTAATGTACTTTCCAGATACTAGCTCGCTAGTAGAAACGAAAGGCACGCATGAAGGAAAGTACCTAGGCTAGTGAAAGAAGATCGAGAGAGAAAGAATATTCTCTGTCGGGAGAAGATGACTGTACAATATTCGGAGAGGACAATGAGCCCCTCAAGAGAGACTGCAACGTGACGAAACTTGACTGACGGAAAGTCAGGCACGTTTCAGAAACGAGCGTTCTCTTCGAAATCACGTGCTGTCATTTAACTTAACTACGTTTGCCTGCGCAATTTTAAATAGCTTTTCAAATAAACGTTGATGTCTCACATTAGATGTCAAGTGAGCATTAATGTCGGTAAATGCGAATGTTGAAGAATATCTTCGCAAAGATATTACGCTACTGCTTTCATAAATGCAGATGTAAATGTCGTGTAAATTTGTTTTATATTGCTGTCAATAGAGATAGTATTTTTTGAGATATGTATAATGCATATATAAATTATATAAATTATTATTTGTTACGAAATATTAAATTTTTTCTTTTTTATTTTGCTTCGGAAATTTTCAAACAAAATTGTATATGGTCATGATAAATTAAATGTGAAATAAGATAGAGGGAAAAAATATATATGAAATGCGCAATCATGCTACAAATATTCGTTTCGCTCGGATGACTAGTCTCGGCAGGAAAGGATGATTCTGATGACTAAAAAGATGACTAAGAAGCCCGGATATAATAGCCGGTCATGAGAGTAGAACGACTCCCCGTTGCGGGAAGATTACGAAAGTCGGAAGAAGTCTCGCGATAACGACGTTTCGCATCGGGAATCTTCTGGTGTGAAACGGTAAATGTGCGGTGTTAATGATTATACCCGTTTTATTATGTGGGGGCAATCTCGACGTGGGTCACTCGTGCGAAGAAAAATATTACTCGTTCACATCTCACGCAAATTCTATATTATATATATAATTATTAATTAAATCATTTATATTTTATATAAATAATTAGAAATTATTTTTTATTATCTTAATTATTATTTAAAATATATTCTTAATAAAGAATAATGCTCTCCTAAGATTAAGAAGTATTTTTCTAAAAGGAATTTGGAAATTTGTGTGAAAGTCTCGTATCAACGTTAGTGGCGATTTATTTATGAATATTTATCGATATTAACTTATCGAATTTAAAGATTATTTTCCTACACGTAATAGGTATGTATTTCGAGATCCCGTTACCGGTTCGAGTAAGTCGACCTCGCGCCCTCATTTGCGAACCGGTGAATTCGACAGACCGGAAAATTGAGGCTTTCCTTCGCGCGATGGTCACCCTCGCTTCCGGTGTGCCACCTGTGATACAAGAGAGAAAAGGATAAAGAGGAAAAAATTATGGAAATTTAACCGTGCACTTTTCGTACACACTCATATAAGCGTATACATTTTGTGTTAAATGCGGGTCTGTTTAGCATGCTTCGCGTTTAAGCGATAAACTTGCAAATAGTCGGCAAAGTTAAATGCAGTGTTAACCGAAGCTAAACTAAACTGTCAGATTTGTCTTTCTAATTTTTGCACAAAGAGAATTTTCTCTTAAAATTTATGCTGAAAATTATGATAATCGTGGGACATGATATTGGAAGAATTTTATGAGTTTGATTAATATTTTTACACACAATAAGATATAAAATATGTTATCGATTAATTTTACTATGCACATATTAATATTTTTTAGGGCCGATTTTTCCAACTTCTTGGTAAATTTTCTTATCCTGAAAATCATGGGGCAATATGGTATTGGAAGAATTTTATAATCAGGGTGTCTAGCGGTCATGGAAACCTGGAAAACCTGGAAATGTCAGGGAATTTTCGGATTTCTGGAAAAGTCATGAAATTTTGTGACTTTTCTGGAATTTTTTAAAATCCTTTAAAAATGACATTTATTGAAGATAATTAACACTCCTCAACAAGGAAACAGTTTTCTTCCATTCTGGAGTATTATAATTTATTTTATCTGTATTTCACCGAAACCTATTTTTCTATTAATTTTTGAATTATAGATTATGTCTTTGTGGACATAGATATTCGTTAAAAAAGGTCATGGAAAATTGAGATTTTTAATTTGGGAAACCTGGAAAAAATTAGGAAATTTTATCCTTTAAAAATGATTAATATTTACCGCAATAAGGGTCGATTTTTCTAACTTCTCGGTAAGTTTTACCTGACAAATAGCATATTTTCGTCTCTTTTCAGATAGGTTCTAAAAAAAGAGATAAAGATATGCTACTTGTCGGGTAAAACTTACCAAGAGTTGGAACAACCGGCCCTTATTGCGGTAATCAGAGAAATTCTTATAAAATTCGTCCAATACCATATTGCCCCATGATTTTCAGGATAAGAAAATTCTAAAAGAAAATTCTCTCCGTGTAGTAATTTAGATAAATGAAGTGATTCTATATTCAAAATTTCGGTCGACGATTTTAAATCTCTTAAATATACATATTTTATCGCATCAGATGTATTCTAGTCGACATAAATGACACTTATATGTGATCACCATTGAATTAAATACACATATGCTTTATTTACTATCGGATAAGAACAGACTACAGAAATGACGTATGTATATATTTACTTCTTCTTCTGTAGAAATAATTTATATCGAGTAGCCGTTACAAAGTAGATGCAATTTCCCAGAAGTGGCAGCGGGTTATTCTTCACGAGGAATTAAACTATAAGATAAAAGAACCGCCGTTCTCTCTCGTGCGGCGCCACAATGGGGCGACTATCCGTTGTGTCGTAGTGAAGGATACCATTTGCAAACACGATAGCGATTCTATCCCATCGAAGGACATTGACACAATATATATAATCCGTATTTGTTGCGATCCTGACAATCGTCCCCCGTTTCTATATTATTAGACCATAAAACAAAATTAAATTTTTATTAAGTTTTAATCGTGGTAATCGTGGGACAATATGATATTGAAAGAATTTTATAAGTTTTTCTGATTAATATATTTATCACAATAAAAAAAATTAATATCTACCACAATAAGATATAAAATATGTCCGATTAATTTTACTATGTACATTTACTATATGTAAAATTTTATTAAAATTCTTTCAAATCATATTGTCCCCCGATTATTACGATTTTCAGGGTAAATTCTGAGAGAAAATTCTCTCTGTGTATTTAACAAGATAGTTGTGACATAATAAAGTTACATCAAGATTAAGGAGTAAAACGGTTTAAATCTCAAGGTGTTTCAGTATACAGAGTACCATTTTCAGAACAGAACATTTCTTGTTGAAAATAACCCCAAACATGAAGCCGGATAAATAAACTTGATGAGTGTTTAGTTTATGGTCGAGAAGGCATTGATGACATATTTATTTTGCATGTCAAACCATGTGTTTTCAAGTCAAAAAATGTCAACCGGAAATAGATGTGTTTTAAAATATTTGTATGTGTATAATGGATGCGTGTTGGAATTTTCCTTGCAGAAAGTCATATGATAGCTAGCCCTTGTGTGTTAATTTTATTCGTGATCGCGTTATATAAATGGATTTGAAGTTTAAAATATATTGTATCAACTATTGCCAATCTTGTTATGCAGAGTCTCTTTCAACACCCGCGATTTTCGATATTTTTAGGATTTTAATTGCTAACAACGTAATGTAAAAAATATGAATTTATCGAACGAACAATGATCAACCCCATGCAATTGATCGCAATACGAACGCTGATTATTATTAAACGCATCCTGCAAGAAGCTGTCACGGTGCGCGACTTTGCGATACCCGTTGCGTGAAATTTATTTATAGAAATTTGGGTGTGGGATGGGTCCCGGATGACAGTCAAGGGAAATACGCATACGTGAACGTGAATGGCGCTGCCATGGACCCTTTAATAGAAGGAAATACGTGTTCCATGTCTTTAACTTTGATCACACTTATTAGCGTCAGCACATGTCATTCTTTAAAAAAAAAATTCTAAAAATACATATATCAATCGTAACATTTTTCTCTCGAATCTTTAATTATCTTTATGTTATTCGTGAAAACTGGATATTCTAAAATCTACTTTTAAAATATACAAGGAAAAATTTCCATATACATATACATATAACCATCTGAGCTGAAAACTGTCTCTATATTATACTTAAAATTTAATTATCATGCCTAAATTTTGGCTCTGATAATTAATATTGTTTAGCTATAGAATTCTCCATTGAACTGTAGCTAAAAATATTAGTTAATTATTTAAAACTATATATATAGAGAAAATTTTTTGGGGGAATTTACCCTGAAAATCATGATAATCGTATGGGACAATATGGTATTAGAAGAGTTTTTCTGATTAATATTTATCACAATAAAAAATATTCATATCTACCACAATAAGATAAAAATATCGATTAATTTTACTATGTATATATTAATACTTTAATTGTACTAAATATTGAAGAAACTCTTATAAAATTTTTTCATATTGTCCCACGATACCATGATTTTCAGAGTAAATTTTAACAATAAGTAAAAATTATCGCGTATAGTCTTAAATAATTGCTTTATACGCAGTCAGATGCAAAAAGTAATGTTAAAAAATTAATGGATGGAGTGATATGGGATTATCATAATAAAACATGTAATTTTTATTAATTATATTGATCGTTATATGAAAACGAGAGTCCAGAAGGCCCACCAGCATCGTGTATGAGTATATAGGCGTTGCGCACGTGCGTGCATATAAGTGCGTGCGTGCTTGCATGCGTGCTTGCGTGCGTGTCTGATGCGCCACGCGACTCCACTTGAAAAATATTCAAGAGAGATCCAAATATAACAGCACATACACGTATAAGTACCAAATACACCGACGAACTTAGGGAGAGATTAATGTCCCAAATAAATGATTGATCGATCTATAATGCGCGGAATTAAGGGATTTAGAAGAGATTTATGAAAAGCAGAGACTGGTTTATTTAAACTAGAGCTGAGATAACAGCGAGTTAATATTTCGAAAAGGAAAGTTCTTCGCATCTTGTTCTAAATGAAAATGTTTTTAATTTCACTTTTTTTTTTTTAATTTTGAATAGACAATATTTCTTTAGCTCATTCGTCCAAAGCACTCTTTGAAAAGGCACGTAATAATTTATAATTTTATTCTTGTCACTTGGATTCGTACTTGAAATAAAATAAATGATCGTTCGCTGCATCTACAATGGAAGTTTGAAGTATGACGCTGTCCCGAGACAGCTGGCTCTAAAGTGTAGCCCAGAAGAAACAGCATCGGCACAAGTTATCGCCTTGGACGTGTTCAAGTCCAAGGTTTCCAGACGTATAGGAGTGGCGTTACTCTAAAAATAATAATCTCTTGGGTTTTTCTGAGAGCAAGAGAAAAGGAAAGAGTCTGCGAGCTCCAGAGAAGACTCCGGGCAAATGTCTGGCGACAGGGACAACGCATCGTCATCCGGTCGCCGTCGTTTCTTTGTCCTGTCGAGATTGACCTTGATTTCACTGCATATGCTCCTCGTTGTTTCGAAATGGAACGAGTACCTTGACTTTCAACTTTTTGACTTAAAAACTTGTAGTAAAAAAATGATGTGTATAGCAGCACTAAATATTGCTTCTTTCATTTTTTTCCAAAAAAACTTTACTTTAAGTATATAGGATATACAGAGGATAGTCGAGTAGAATAGAACTGTTATTAAATAATAAAACGATGGTTTGTTTCTTTTACACTTTCTGGCATCACGCTGGTCTTTTTTTCTTTTTCCGTAGAAAAATAAATCGTACAAAGAAGCAGCTGCAAGGAACAGAGTTAATTTCGTCACTTCTCACAGCACTTTACACTTTAAGGATGTGGATATTTTATGAAAACTCGATTTTTTTCGATATTTTCATCGCGTAACTATATTAAGTTTATTCAATCGATTTTTCAGGATGAGGAGACGAAATCAGCAGAGTCCACGGATGCGGAATCAGCCCCTGTGGTGACAAAGGAAAGCGAGCAGAATACCGTGGAAAAACCTACAACACCTGGCAAAGATTCTAAAGAGAAGGAAGGACGAAAGGGAATTTTGAATGCCATTCGGATACCTTTAGTATCGTCCGTTTTCCCGAGAAAGAAGAAGGTAAGTTCGCGAAAGATTTCATCCGATATTTTCATAAAAATTTTCTTGTCAAAAAAAAATTTATTTAAAGATTTGTTTATTAAAGTCGAAGTAGTTTTAGAAATTCTCAATAATATCTAGAGAAAAAGAGAAAAATATTTGTATCGTAGTTGCGCAGCAAAAAATTTTACTACAGGAAGTAAGAAAATTAAACCGTACTCTCTTTATTTCTGAAGAGAAATTCTCTACTTAATTTAGTCAAATTGCGAGGATATAAGACTCGATTTCACTGTTTTTTATCGTGATTCGAGCGGCGGAATAACAACAAAATAAAAAAGAATAAGGGCTATTTTTATATTGTTGCGACACACAGACAAGAAAAGGAGGATAAAAAAAGTCGATTTCCCGACTATTGGTGGAACCTAAAATTCGAGTTCCATGGGTATCTATGAACCATATAAGATGTAAAAATGATGGTTTTTTTTCTAGAGACCTGGGGAAAGTATTAAAAATCTATCAAAACTATTGAAAATAGCGTCATTCGACCGATCTGAAGACAACTATAAAATCGATGACATGGATGAATTTTCAATCAAATTAAGTTCTGGTTAAACACTTATCAAATAGTTTATGAGATCAATAATGTTTTAATATCAAGATTGCACAATTCAAAATTGCGGATCCAATATGGTGGATCAGTATTGAGAGAATAGTTTTGATAGATTTTTAATACTTTCCCTAGGTCTCTAGGAAAAAAGACCATCATTTTTACATCTTATATGGTTCATAGATACCCATGGAACTCGAATTTTAGGTTCCATCGATAGTCGGGAAATCGACCTTTTTTAACATCCTCCTTTCCGACATATCTTTATTCAGTCAAAACAGACTTTGCATAATCTCAGAATTTTCAGTAAATCTCGAGTATGCTATATGATTCTTTCCTGAAACATCTTTCTTTTTATCTTGCCACGTTTTTTCTTTTTCATTGTTAGTCACATATACAAGGAAATATATTTTTGCTGTCATAGAATATGTCTGGAGCTTTAAAAGTAAAAATAATTTATTTTTGTGGAACTCTCTTTTATGAATTGAATCATTGATATCATATGTAAATCCAAAACAGAATTTACATATGATTCGATTCATAAAAGAGAGAGTTTCACAGAAATAAATTATTTTTTACTTTTAAAGCTCAACATATTTTATGACAGCAAAAATATATTTCCTTGTATATGAGATTAACAATGAAAAAGAAAAAACGTGGCAAGATAAAAAAAAAGATGTTTCAAGAAAGAATCATATAGCATACTCGAGATTTATTGAAGATTTTGAGATTATGCAAAGTCTGTTTTGACTAAATAAAGGTATGTCGGAAATTTTAATAATCTCTACTATGTAGTTAATATTTGTAATTTTACATATGATTATATTAAAAATACTTGATAAAGAAGAAACTTAATTTTTTTAATTCTTTCGCATGTATCTTAAATAATAATATTGTTTGTGCCAATTGTTCTTTTTATACAAAAATAATTTTTTATCTTATTATTAAATAATTATCTTATTATATGTAATTTTCTAAATTACCATAATTATATTTTCCTTTCCCAGGAAACTGACGCTGAGTTAGGACCGACTGGCACCGCAGGATTAGCGAGCGTCGAGACACTCGATGACGGTACAGATAAAAACCCTATCGCCAACGAAGACGGTATGGAAACCGTTCGTCTCGATGGAGATGACGGTGCTGATGGTGTCGAATCGCCGAAGCATCCTCTAATCTTCTGGATATCGTTGCTTAGAAGACACATGATTCTCTCAGGTAAAAAGAAAATAATTTCTTATGACATTCTCTATAATCTCAACATTTATGTATTCAATATATTAATCGTATTACTTTGTGTCGACGATAGCGGTGGTCCTCCTGTTTCTGCTCAGCGTCATCATCATTATTTGCATCGCCTGCGCCGGACCCAGAAGAATCCTTACTCAGCCGTTGAAGGACGGCAAATACATCGAAGCGGTGACGTCATGCGGATTGGTACAGGGCGTCCTGGAGGATGGTGCCTACGCATTCCGTGGAATCCCTTACGCGGTACCACCGATTGGCAACCGTCGCTGGCAAATAGCAGAGAGCTTGAGTCGTATCGAGCATTGCTGGAACGGCATTTACCTAGCGCACAACTCCTCCGAGGCTTGCTGGCAGCGCGAGCCGACAAATATCAAGACATACGGCACGGAGGATTGCCTCTATCTCGACGTGTTCACTCCAGCGGTTCGTTATGACTCTCCGTTGCCCGTGGTTGTTATGATCGGTGCCGAGACGCTGAGCGGTGGCTCGCCCGGAGTGATGCAACCTTCAGCCAAGCTGGCGCGCGTTCGCGACATCGTGTTCGTGCGACCAAACTTCCGGTAGGATATATTCCGCGTATATGAGTTTCTTTTTTCATCAAATGTTCAACATTTTACGACACGACATACATTTTAATAAAATAATAATAGTTTTTAATATTAAGTTTTATTCTCAATTTAGTTTAGAGAGTTAATAGGAATTTCAAGATGATTAAAAAAACACTCCTAATTACATAGGGTTACAAGATGCTCATATTATTAAATTTTTAGCTTGGGAATTTTCGGATTCTTGGCGGCCGAGACTCTTACTAAAACCGCTCATCCTCCGAGCTCGGGCAACTACGGATTGTCAGACATTATAACGGCCCTTCACTGGGTGCAGTTGAATATCGAAAACTTTGGCGGCAACAAATCTTCCGTCACTCTGTGGGGACATCGAGCGGGCGGCACTCTTGTAACGACACTGATCGGCAACCGTCGTGCCAAAAATCTCTTCTCGAAGATGTGGATATCTAGCGGTAGCGCAATCTTTCCGGGCAAAGAATTGAGTAGCTCCGAGACTCTGAACCAAGACTTCTTCAATATGTTTCCATGTCCCAGTGCCGCTTGTCTAAAAGACAAGAGTGCCACGGATATCATGGACGCCGTACCAGAGTCGTGGTACATGAGTAACGTAAATTTGCCTGTAAGCAAGGAAACTGAACAGGAGCGGAAACATGAGTGGCTCGTTTTGGACGGTAATATTCTCCAGCAACACGTCGGTCAGATCCTGGCGCGGGAAAAACATTTGATAAAAGTAGTGATGGGTACTACCGCACACTCTGGTACACCATGGCAATACTTGTCGCCGAACATTACTTTGAATGCAACACAAGTTGAGCAAAACTTACGAGAGTCTGTGATCGGAATTCAAGGCTTGATGGATGAAGCTTTCAAGTAAGCGATCAAGATCACATTATGATTGATAATCGCAGTAATCTCTATTTATTTATTTAGAGTAATAATATATTTTATTCTCCAATTTTTGTAAAACGATAAATTGCAATTTAATAAAGCAAATACTCTATTTTTCAGGCGCTACAATGCCACGTTGAAAGGACTAGTTACAATGATTTCCGACATTCGTGTAGTCTGCCCGTTGCTGACAGTCGCCAGAATGAGGACCGATATACCGTTCTACGTAGCTACTCAACCCCGTCGATCCCACTTGGCCGATCCCGATAGCGATGCCGCAGCCATTCTAGGAACTTATGCCGCTGTCACACCTGAAGAGAAGAGACATGTATCGGCTATGCAACAATTATTTAATCATTACGTGTGGCATGGTGAGGTCGCGCAAGTTGATCCATCGGGCGTAAAGCGAGTCCTAGTTGTTGGTCAAGACACCCTACTCCAACAAGACTATCCTAATTGCGACTACTGGATAAAGCAGGACATCGTACCTAAGCACGGTCGTGTCGATTGAAAAGGCTCTCATCATTGTGTAGTCTGCGTGTTAAGATCCGAAAGCTTGTTTCTCGAATATAACGCGTGCGTTGAATTTTCCGGGAACAAGATTTTCTCACGGCACAGATACATACTTTGAATACTTAAATAGATCAATATGATAAGTGTTCTACGAGATTATACGGATTAATGATTAAACTTAATGACCACGCCTTTGTGGTGCGACGTATAATAGTAGTACCTGTCCGAAACACATGACAATTAATTAATGTAAAAGCTAAAATATAAAATAACAATTAAAAAGAAAAAGAAAAATTTATATGTAGATATTTATGTACACCGATGTATGAGTTTGCTCTCAATGCTAAAGAATTAACGATAATATTTTACAAAACTGTTTAGCAATGAGAAATGAATGTTGTTCTCTTTATATCCGAGATACGTGTGTTCGACCACAAGGCACGTGGACTATTATGTATGTGTATAAATGTGAATCAAATTGTAATATATTGAATGTAAAAGCAGAAGAGAGTATGACGAAGACATGCAGGGAAAGCGTGTAGCTTAAGGTTCCTGGGTTCTAAGAAAACACGCTAAAAATTCTTAGACGCCATTTCGAAATAAAGATATTTCGATGAAACAGCACTTCAGATGACTTTAGCATACTTTTAAAATACGTCTGACGTTACAATTTCACCATGGTGAGGAGCCAGGAGCCTTAATGAGGAGTAAAAGATATCTTATATGATGCACAAGATCACACAGCAAATAAATGCGAAAAGATAGAATAAAGTAAACAGCTATGCCTTCAGCCTTACAAAATGTTTGGCTTAATCGTATTTTGAAGGAAACTTTTTAAAATTCAAACAAAAGATTGACACATTTTGATACGGTTAAGAATTTAATGGAAAACTTTGCGCGTAATAATATGCAAAGTATTCTTATTCTTTGTATACCTCTTCGTACTCAACTCAGATAATGTAAGATAACGTGAAAAATCTCGAAGTATAAACCATTGTAGGTGTAGATTATCGGCGTAATATCACGGCAGGAATGACTTTGTATTTTTATGCATGGACCATATGCTCTTTTGCGCATAATATAAAAAATATTTTTAGATCAAAAGTGTCTTTAAAGAAACATAGTACGGGACACATATGCATTTATCGCGTTTGTGGAAGCAAGCTTTTCTTTAATTTCCTTTTCACTAAACAGTTTTTTATATAAAAATTTATTTTTATTATGGATATTTTTTTACACATGTAAAATACTTATGTTAAAGAAAAACAACTTTTGCACAACAGGGAACTTGCAGAGACTGAAGAAATATAAAATAATGAATGAATATTCAGCTATCCAATTAAGAACTTCTCAAAGAGATTTTCTATCTTATTCAGACTGAAACTGCCAAATTTGATATTTTTTATATCGCACAGTGTGTGAATAATAAAGATTTTACTATATAAAGAATCTCTTCCATAAACGCGATTCGCGTCCTAGAAACAAGTAATCTTGATAATCTTTTTTGATTAAGAGATCACTCACATACGATTACATATTATGACTATATTATTCGATGTGTTATTAAGTCATTTAATTTATTTTCACACTAATATGTGATAAAGTAGCATTTACTCAAGAAACCCTAGTATAAGTTGTTTTATTTTATTATATAGATAGATTAGATCATATATATTATTTTTTTTTATTACTTTCATATTACACACATGCAAACAACGGCATCGACGATAAACGCCTGTAGTGACATATATATATTGACTGAATCAGTAATTCGTAATTATCGTAATTCAGAATACCATAAAGTTTCGAAAGAATATATTACTAATATATATGTATATTTTTATTTACATAGGTATATATATGTATATATATATATATATATATATATATATATATACCTATGTAAATAAAAATATACATACATATTAGTAATATATTCTGTATATATATATATATATATATATATATATATATATATATATATATATATTAAATAAAAATCTCCTAAATACATCTGGCAACGAAAACCATGTAGTAACAAGCATATTATATTCTGTAATAACATGAAAGAAAAGAAGAAAACATTTCTTAAATTATAGAATGCATAGAATTATATAGATATTTTGGATATTTAAACTGCTTTTACTTACTCTGTCCGCAAAAACTTGTACAGGATCTGTTAACTGTTCGAGCAAATAATTTATGTACCGATATACATAACGTATTCTCGTAGGATGTGACGTCATTATATGCGCCTTGCCTATGGCTAGATAGTACCTATGCAAACAATTATTAATGGCTTTATACTCTTGAATGTTAGCGAATTGAATTTAAGGCGATTATGTGTATTCCATCGAAAGTTTATACAAACGTTCGTATATATTTTATATTCTATATTTTTATTTCCTTTATTCGAGGATAAACTACGAATGTAGATAGTCATACTTGCAAATTTAAATTATTTTCGATAATTAAAAATTTTTTTCAAATATTTTCAATTTGAAATATTTTATATTACGTAATACATATCTTTCTCGTATATTTTATTTCTTTAATTTTTAAGAGAACAACGATCTGTCACCATAGGATAAGCATACAAGTATTCTTAAAGGAACTTATCACATTAATTACCAATGTAAAATGACAGATATATGATTTTAATTCGTCATCGACACATGACAGACGATTCCGATTTATTCGTACGCGGCAGTATTTTTATATACTGTGAATTAATTTTAAGTATAGAGTGCAAAGTTTTTATTTTTACGCATATATTGCCAAGGCCTCGTACTCGGGAAACATACATGAGAAAATTTTATCGAGACTGACTTTTAATCTAGTATGTATTCGCATTTTTGAAAAAAATGATTATTTGATTATATAAGCCGCCGCCGAGGCTATTTGCACATTCTTGATATTGATGCAATGTGCAAATTTAATATTTTGATCGTATTTTTCTTCATATCAATCATGCTGTAATACAATTTTATACTGTATCCACGGTATCATTAATAAAGTCGTATTTAAAACAAATATTATTTAATCATATTAAAATGTATAAAACTATAACAAATCTAGAGTAACATTGGTCCTCTCTTAAATATAAAGCTTTATGACATTGAATTTAAATAAATATAAAGAGATTAGTGTTTTCTGATCGTAAATGCGCGCAAATTCACATAACGCATAATAAAAAACATACTTGACTAACAAAGATTTGGTATTGAAATGTGTTTTCAATATTATATAATTAATATAGAAAAGAAAGCATTTTTTGTAATATATTTATTTCAAAAATGCTTTCAATTTACATATTACAACGCAGCGTGTACAAAGAACGGATATAAAATTTTTTATTATCTTGGAAAAAACATTACTTTGTGTGATATGAAAGATCGAAGTTATATATATGACTAATGTAGTACAAAACATGTAAATTTCAATCAATGTCATAAACATGTTATTCCTCTACTTATATGCCTTCGACCAAAGATATCAAACCATCGGTACGCGTATTTTACAATGTAAATCAATTTTTTTATATTTATTACGACCTAAGTCTCAGCAAAGTGTAAAAGAGAAGTGTAAATAACGCGTTTTGATATGATGTTTATTGATTTTCTATTTCTTACGATTTTATCCAAATATAATCTTACTAACAATAAGATTATATACTTGCAGAAATATTTGTAGAATCAACTAAGTTCTTGTTGTAATCGCATAAAAGATAATTTCAATTTTATGATATAGTGTGATTCGAATACTCGATTTTCTCGAAACTTTGCTTTTTTAATCTTTATCATAACCGATGCTTTTACTAATAAGTAGTAAGTATTCTTATGAAAAAGAAAAACATGATTTATCCGCAATCGAAACAAATGTAGAAAAACCTAACTTCTCTTTAATGTTTGAAAAAAAAAAAAAACATGTATTTGTTAATACATAAAATATAATAATTTTATTACTATGGCAGATTGCTTGTTTCAAGCTTTTGTTGCCTTAAGTTCTTGTTATTATTACGTCATAAACGTTCTTTAAAGACAAATTTTTGATCACATTATAATAATAACGAATTATCTCTTCTCTATTAATCTCTATATTAAAAAAAAAAGTTATATATCAATGTTTCTATATATCTATTGATAATGATGTCATATGTTATATAAAATTTGATATCTTTCTGTATGTTCTAATAAAATCACATGTAATAAATTTCTTTATTATTGTCACTCTAATAAACTTTATCTGTTTCGATAATCGCAAAGCGATTTTATAATATATATATATTTTTTGCCTTTTTCTAAATATAATATATAATAATAAAATATAGTACAATCCATATATAATTTGATCGCGCAAAAAAAATATACATATGTTCTGCAGCAGAAAACAAAAGTGATACTTTTATATCGGAAATTCGTTTAAGCTTATACTATAATACAAGATAGATATTGAAATACTACTCAACAATTAAAATAATATCGCAAAGCAATAATTAATTGATCTATACAGATCAGAAATAGCTGTGATATTATTTAAATATATAAAAAAAGGACATTAATCTAATATTAAGCAACAATGCAAGGATTTCCATTAATAAATTCAAATTATAAAATCTTTAAAATTAAAAATGTTTAAATAATTTAAAATAATTTAACAATAAAAATATATTTAAAAAATCACGATCCAAAGCGTAAAAATAATTATTATCTGATAAAATCTTAATTTTGTCTAATTATATATATTGTCAATACTGTTTTATCTATTTTTTAATAACAGAAAGATTTTTATAAAATAAAGTTTTTAACACGTAATATGTTCTTTTACAATTAAACAATTATATCGCACAGCATTTCATATTCTGAATTTGGAAATATCTAATCAGATTAATTTCGAATTTTATTTTTAAGTTTCTTTACAGAAAAACGTCGATAGTATCACGTTCAAAGTTTTTATTAATTAAATCCGTTTGTTCTTGAAAAATGCATAAGAATACTTTGTGATCTCTAAAGCGTGTTTAAAATCATATAATTATAATATAATAATATAAGAACTTGCTATTAAAGAAATATATAGAAGTCAGAGATACAAAAAATGATGTTACATATTTTTAGTAGCACATGTCTTGAAGAATTATATATATATATATATATATATATATAATTATTTAAAAGTCTATATAAATTAGTGTGGTGTTTCTGCATTATTAGTAAATACTTCTGAATATACGTGTTCTCATAAGTCGATTAACGATTTAAATATGTATGTAAGAAAAATTCGTAAGAGCACACATCACTTTATCTTATTTTGTTCTAATTTAAGACCAGTAACGCACTTAGCACGGACGTTAATCTTAAAATATGTTATTTATATATAGTGATATAAATAACAAAGGCCCGATCAACAAGAATATATTAGTTACCCATAAACTATTCAAAAACAACTGTTTCGTGTCTCGTAACACACAAGACATAGAGAGTTTGTAAAATATCATATTTTCAATAAATATTGTGCATAAACTATATTTATACCAGGAGGCAACGTAATTCGCGAAAACTTATTTTTTTCATGTATTCCTACAATTTACAAAATCTCTCTTTTTCTCTTGTATGATATTATATACAAACATGTTAATCACTTATTATGTTTGGTACAAACAAGTTACTTTTGAACCGAGCAGAGGCAAAGTTCTTTCGTCTCCTGTAACTTGATATATACAGCGATACTAAATTATGCAAACATTATAAAATGATTTCTACAGAATTTACAACATTATTGCATCGTTTTTCCATTATCACAGATTGTTTTGGTGGTAGGCCTATTTGCGATATCACATGTTCAATGTACAGGCCTCCAGTGGACTAGAACATTTTAGCAAAAAACGTCAAAGTTTTGCTATTAAATATTTCAACCGCCATCACGTTTCCAACGTCGGGAACAGTCTTGTTAATACAAAATAGGCCACGTCATAATTATTCCAATACGCCGTATGAGCTGTTACCGTGTATAAATAATTCCTTCCTAAACCGACTGCACGTAGTACATAATCCAATCGTTGCGCTAATTCTAATCAAGTAAGAAGAAAGTAAACGTAAATGATTTTTTAGAAAGTGTTAGACTGTGAAATTGTGTAATCAGGACACGTACCTTGACCTGGACGGATCGGTGGATTTGAGTCTGGTGTTGGCGAAGATGGACCTTCTTTAACAGCCCATCCACCTCGCACTAAATCCCAAAGACTCCAGCCTTTCTCTGCATTACGAGGTGTGTCCACCGGACTATCATCTTTATCATCTTTATCGTCTTTATCATCTTTATCATCGCCTTCTATCAACACATTCAATTATACTATATTATTATTTAAATATAATCAAAAGGTGATAATATTTATATCTTTTCAATCTTTAAAAAAAGATTACATGTTAAGACGATTTCTTATCGTTTTTCTTCTCGTCGCTAATTATTTTATTTAAGTTATAGATAGTAACAAAAATATAAAAAATGAAATACCAGAAGGCGGTAAAATTGGATCCACATTATTCAATGACGAAGGCGATTGTGGCATCTGTTGTCCGTCGACTCCACCGTACGGTGGTATAAGGACTGGTTCAACTTTACTGTAGCCTCTTTCCAAAAGCGGTTCCATCCGGTAAGCCACTGGATCGGACCAGTGAAATATATTATAAAATCTCTTGCATAAACCTTGCGGCATCACGTCTAGTCTGTTAGATGAAACGCGTGTACGTAACGCTAAGAATACAGACAATGGCGAACCCAAACAAAATAAATTCTCGATCTGTGAACAAGAGAATGATTTTAAACAGTTTTTAAAATATATTTTAAATTCTTATATAATATTATAATTTAACTTATTTAAATAATTTATTTAATTATGGTATCGCTTAGAGTTTAGATGATTGTGTATATATATATATATATATATATATATATATATTAATAACTTACAGGAAATTGTAATCCTTGCAATAAAACCTCTTGTGCCTGTGGGGATGGAAGTCGCATGTCATGTCCCATCCAGCCTGTAACTATGTCATACACAATTACACATCCAAGGGAATGTGCCAAAATTGAAACCTTTCCTTGCCAATCCGGATGCCGACTTGCAAACATAGAATACAATCTATTTAGCTCCTTCTGCAAGCCGACTCGAACCTCAGCACCATATAATGGACTCGTGTAATATAAAATATCCATCGCTGATGTATTTAACAAGTGACGTATGCTCAAGACGCTATAGGGTGTAATTGCTTCTACTATATCTAAAAAAGAAAAAAATCACACATTCATTAAATTTACTTGTTTCGTGTTGTAATAAAATTTTGTTTGTTTTACCTCCGTCTAATTTTAGCGACGACCGCCATTCAACTGCAAAGAATTCTACTCTGTGTTTGGAATTTGGAAAATATTTCTGCTTAAGCCAATCCACACAATCCCTGAAACTGTTATTTCAATTACATTTAAAAGCTTATTATCATATAAAAATATTGTATTAAATAAGATTCGTAAAGGGGAATTGTTATTCTTACCATGTGGTGTTACGTATAATTTTTCCCGTATCACGTTTCTGTCCTATTCCATGAACAACAAATACTAAATGGTCAATATCACGTGGCTTATCTTCTATATTTGCACACGTTTTATAACCCCTCTTTAATCGATAGCCTGTTGCTGTAATTTTAAATTTAAGAAGAGATATAAATATATTCGTATAATAATACGTTTACACAAATAATTTTAATTTTTTTATCTCTAGCTCTATACTTACTTTTAGCAAAACCTAATTTTGATGTAACGCTGCGCATCAATTTAGTAGGTGTATATTCACTGTATAATGTCACGTCATTAGTTGAATGCCAATCAACGTGAAATTCAGAGAACTGTTCGGTATGTAATACTGAAACAATAAATATTGCAATAACAAACATTTTAATATTGATATTCAATATATGTTGTAAATATTTGAAAATTAAGAAAATAAAATTGAATGAAAAGAATACCTTTATAGGATTGAGTTGTGTTTGTATCACAATTTGAGATACTTTGATTGTTGCTTTCCTTTTGGAATAATTTAAGATGGACTTCTTCTATCACTTTGGAATGTTCTATTTCTAATGGTATCCAGCTTCCGTCATAATACCATGTGCCTCTCATAATTTCCCATTCTTCGCCTTTTATTAAAAAATTCACACAATATATTACATTACTATAAACTCAA
Organism: Nylanderia fulva; assembly: GCF_048542155.1. Taxonomy (NCBI): domain Eukaryota; kingdom Metazoa; phylum Arthropoda; class Insecta; order Hymenoptera; family Formicidae; genus Nylanderia; species Nylanderia fulva. The sequence continues at coordinate 1,558,479 of NW_028190807.1, read as the reverse complement.
ATTAAAATACATGTATATTGTCTTTTATACAAGATTAAAATAAAAATAAAACTAAAAATTTTCTCTCTACTTTTATTAATTTTGCTAAAAAAAAGTGTAAAAATTCAAAAATTCTAATTTTTAGAAAAAATTTTGATAGATAATTAACTACTAGATTTAACAGATAACTTTATAATACATTGAAAAGATAGAAAAAAACTTAAGAAAAAGTATACTAACATGACTAATTGTAAGACTAATACACTATGTCTCTAAATAAGATATTATAATTTATATACACATTACATTTGTGTAAAAAACATATAGATTATATATATATATATTATATATTGATGTTAAATTTAATTATATTATATTTATATAAATAATCTCATTGAATTTTCCTTTACAGCATGATAGACTCTACGACCTGTATTATACTTTGTTTCGTACAAGTCATAATAGGCACACATTCAATAGGAATTGGCTATAATAACTCCAAGGACAAAGTAATCTCTGCAGCACAGATGCACTGCACACAAACAAGCAAGTATACTGAAATCTAGACAGGCGTAGAATCATTATTGAGACATATGAATTCACTCCAACTGTGTTGACTCTTATTAACATTGATTGAACCAATAATTATACTTGATAAGTATACAACGACATGCAAATTGAGAACAACAGATAAATAAAGTAAATAATAAATAATTCATGATACTCACCTGGCCAGTATATGGAAACACATTTCATATTGTCGATTTCGACATCGTACATGCCTCCCCTAACTACAATTTTCTCAGCAGGCGGTAAATCGTTTATCTCATCGTTATTTTCACCAATTAAACTTTGACGTTCTTGATAAATTTTCTCTATTCTTAAGCTGTCGTATCCACAAAATTCATTCCATCGTTTGTCAACGCCGTCTTTATAAAACCAACGTATTTCTTCCGCAGTCAAAGGTTCTGCATAAGCAACTTCATTTACAATTTCTACATTATCCTTTGGACTCTCTTCTATGTTTGCTTCATCATCGTCTTCGTGGAAAAAATTAAATCATTTTATTACATTTCATACATTATCTGCTTATAATTAATTATGATACTGAATAGCAATAACTGTCACATGCAATATACTTTTAGTTTAATTAATCTTCATACAGACGCACAAAAACGTTAGATAATTTGCATACTTTGAATTACAAAAGATTGGATCATAATATATTTTAAAAAAAGGTACTTGTAAATATAAAAAAATTTTAAACATCTGTGGATTATCCACAACTTTTAATCTAGTGTTTAAGCTGTTTTTTTTAAAGATGTTATGCGCGATAAATTTAAATAAATAAATTAATTAATTCGACTTTAAATCAAAAGATAAATAAATTAAAAGTATAGGTATATACTTTAATTGGCGAAAAAGATATTTGTGCCTCTGCAAGCTTTATCATGTACAGTGTATAGCATTCAAGTGTTCTCAAGGATTTTCTAATTTAAACATTCCATAGACGCAAACTAAAGAATTCATTCGCGATAAGCGATAACAACCTAATGTATCAGCTAATATTGCGGAGCATTTGCTTCTGATCTCGCGCCGATGTAATAGTAACAATATCGTTCTTTAATAGGCAATTTTTATACAATAAAATTACGGCAATATATTTATACATTTTCGTTTTATATATACATATATATACCTTCGCAGAGATCTTGTTCCATAGGCAACTCGCTGAAGGGATCGACGTCTCTTATGTCAGCAGACATCTCGATTAGTTCGACGATGTAACTCTCAAACTCAAAACCGAGTGTAATCGCAAATACACGTTCCGGATTCGAGTTCGACAGACAACGCGTGTTCAATGACTGATCGTCTACGTGTGGGTGTAGAATCACAAAGAATACCGCACTCTGACGCACAGAAGAGCATCGAAAGTTCTCTTATAGCGGAGCTGTCACTGTCGCTGGGAACACATTGCGCGCGCGTGACAGATAATGAGTAATAAAACCTTCCACACGGACGAGACCATACGAATGACGGAGAGATGAATAAAGACAGACACTCGTCGATTGATCTTTGCTTCTTTTGTAAATCACAGTCCAAGCGTGTCCGGTGGACACACGAGCGTCCTTGAACGAATCTCGTTTTCGCGAGAGTGTGCTAGTGTTCGGAGGAGAACGGCGGCACTATCTCTCTGAGAAGGATCGCCTTCTCTCCACGGTTGCCTAAAAGAAAGAAAAAAAAATAAAGAGAGAAAAAAAGATTTTCACGCAATGTTATTGTATCAGCCGGCTGTGTTTAATAACACACACACATCGTGATCGTTCGCTCGCTTTACGTAACGCGTCTCGATATTTCGGAGCGGATAATACCTCGTTAGCTACCTGCTCCCACGACCATCTGACGATACACCGACAACGACGAGGTCGGGGATCGGAGGACGCGACGCGTACCGTACTGTCGCACAGCGCGCACTGTGACGTTATGACGTATACATGCGTATACTCGCGGTCCCTATGCGGTACACGCAGGGTCGGCGTGCGCATGCGCGGGAGCAGACGACGCGCGGAGAGGGAGAATTTATTTGAACATTTTTCACACTGTTCCTGCGCTGCGCACGTGTCTCTGCGCTATGCAATTGACCTGACGAGTTGTTTCGCAATTCGATCCGCGAAATAAAATTTAAAAAGGAACTTTCGATGAATTCATTTTTTGCGTTCGGCAATTATATTATGTTAATCTATACAAGTCGATGATCATATCATAACGTTACTGCGTCACACATCAATAATATATAATTAAATATTTTTTTTGTCTTTATATAATAAGTTATGTGTAAGCAGAAGCAATATATATTATATTCAATGTTATGTGCTTACAATTAGATAATTTTAAAATCAGCTAGATAAAGATGAAATAAAAATATGTAAAAGATGATTTTATTTTGAATATATCTATATAGATAAAAAATAAAATTATATATATAGCGATTCATCTAGATGTATATAACTTTCAATATAATATTATTTTTACCGTTTATGTGTAAATACAGTTATAAAAAAACATATAAATTATTAAAGAAGATATAAAAATTATTACAATTGTAATCCCTTGCAAGGGATATAAAATAATATATTCATATTTTTATTTGTAAGTTTTTATAATATCGCTTACTGCGCTTAAATTCTATTACTTAATAAAAATACTCTAGTACTTAATAAAAATACTTTATTTTTATTAAGTAATAAACTTATATTTTTACGTAATAGAATTAAATAGAAGTATTTTTACTTATAACTCTAAATTATCTAAACATTATTTTAAATAATTTATTAGTAAAGATATAACACTTTTTTCATTTAAAATGCAGATATAGATAATATGTTCTTATTATCTATACATATATAAAAATAAAATGTCACTAAAATTTCATCTAGATGATCATCTATATAATTTTATTTAGATAGCAAACATTGCGATTATATTATATACATATATTTATTTTTGCATAAAACCGATTTATAAATATTAGAATCTTTAATAAAATGTTATAGCTGATATCCCCCCAGATATATTTAAATACTATATAGATGACGCACAAGTATAGTTAATAAGATGCTTAATACAAAAATGTGAGACAGAGAGAGAAAAAGATAACGAGAATTACTTGACCTTGGGCAAATATGTACACGTGCAAAGTATAGTGTTAGCTATCGACTCTATTGCTCATAAATCAACTGCATTGTCAAACTAGTTTGTATCATATTGATATTATATTAAATTATCATATATACTATTTTTTATATGACAGCAGTTCCGCTCGAAAAGGTTTTTTCGAGCGTAATACAAATTTAATAAAAAATATCAATAATAATATACATGTAGACATATTAAAAAATAAGACACTTAAAAATGTGTACAATATATATACATATATATATCTTCCCCCACATTTTCAAACAGTGCACGCGCGTATCGCATGTAATATTGACGTTGTCCTTGAATATAATCGTCACGCACGATTTTTCGCGCGGTTTTATTTTTGAGATGAATTATATTATTCAGGCTCGTGCAGCTAAACGCTTCCGCACGATTTACTTGAAATAGTCGCGCACGCGACTTCATTCACGCACAGAACAATTTATTTTTTAATTGCTAATGTGACACGCAATGAGACATGCGTTCAAGAAAATGCTTTCGAAATTACGCAAACATACACAATAAGGAAAAAGTGTGGATAATTCAATACTTCTTTCAAAAAGGAACGCAAAGAGAATTCAATGAAAACGATCCCGATAGGAAAATATTTATAAAATTATATGACGAAATTTGAATAAAATTTAGAATGCTGTAATTACAATACATGTAAACATTTGCAAAATTAAATTTGGTAAAAGTTAACTAATAAATGATAAATATTATTGAGTTTTATTATTTTATAATAATTACAATTTATATTTATAAAATAAAATGAATAAAAATATATATGCTTAAAAACTGCACAATTATTCTGAAATTATAATTTTTTAATGTTGTAATATGAAATATTACACAATCATTATATTTACATATGTAACACAATAATTGTGTATAATTTACTCTAAATTGAATAAATCAATTTTTAGGCAAGTATTATTTAGAAATTGCAATTTGACAAAATCGCTGCGTTATATTATGACGAAGCATATTTAATGCAAACATTGTGAAATTCTTTTCTTGCGTGATGCAATTAATTGTACCATTTATTTGGGCCATTTTTCTATCGGGGGATAAAATAAAAATTATTTCATCTTTTCCTTTACACGTGTAAACGCTTTCTATGCGTCTCTTTGATATAAGAAACAGCATCGTCAAATATTTCGCAACATCCTGGATCGGTGCCTAGTTTCAACAACGTCGAATTTTATTCTAATTTTAATTCTATCGCTCAGTTTAACTAAAAATATAGCTTATTTAATAGTTTAGCCGTATCGTTCTATATAAATTTTTTACAACTTGGTTTTACAGGAAAAGCGTACGTAAGATAAGCAAGCCGATTATCTCACGGTTATCTCGGATGACTCGTTATAAAAATATAGATACTAAAGATTTAAAAAATGTACAAAAATTATTGCGTATTTATAATATGCTTATCATCATTCTGAGAGTTTATCTCTCTTTATTTCTATAATTTATAAATATATAAATATAATTTCCTTATTCATATATCTTTATATACAAATCTCTGAAATTTTCCATATCTCAATCTGAATAATAATTAAAAGATTATGTACGTCATCAAAATCATGCAATCATGTACGTATTATTAAAAAAAAAAACGGACGTGATTGTACAGATGAATAATCTTCATCGCAATCTAATAACAAGAAAACCGGAAAAGTAATTACGAAAATTTGCTAGCGTGACTAATAACATTTTATTGCGATATAAAATGCAGTGTTAAAGATGAAAGTTTTGTCTCACTTATTGTTAATACTGATTTAATATTGCGAAATATTACAATATATATATGTATATATTTATATATATAGCGATAACTCGAAATTCGCGATAAAAACCAGGTGCTTTATATCTATCTCGATATTTTTGTTAGAAAAAAAATTTTTTTTTATCACAATCACTTACGATTTATCATCTGTAAATTTATGTCAATTTTGATTTATCGTTTCTTATTTCACCTGTGAGAGGGCGATATTATATAACCTAAACTTGTCTAAGATTAAACACGTTATTTGTTGACGTACGTCCATGTGTATTATGATGTGTGTATGTTAATTAATTCTCTATTATCAAATGATAAGAGGTAATTACTTTTATAATTAGACACGTACAAAGATAATACATTTTACTTTGTCTACATGTATGTATTGTAGGTTGATTGACATCTGAATGACAGATTATGACAGGTCAACCCAGTGTAAAAAAAATCCATTTTTGTATAATTTGAACCAATTAAGAAAGAAGTAGAACGATGGATTTGCATAATCGTTATTTACGTCTCTCAACACTGGACCTCTCGGTTTTACGAACCATGGCAAATAACTGCGAATTTGTGAATGACACGTTCGTTTCCCATCATAGTTTCTTACAATTTTATAGGGACGAGATGACTAAAAAACAATTGGATCTAAATAAACTTGAGATCTGTCGAATGCTGTTATGTCACGAGTATCAACTTGCGTTTAATGCTATCGAGAGTTTTGATAATAAGAGATATCTACCACGCAATAAGTGCAAAGAATATTTGAATGAAAAGAATATTTGTTTCTGTCTTCCTAATATAGAAGCAATTTTTTCACCGCATTATCTACGAACTACTTCGGAGATTGCAATTTTGTGTGACATAATCACTCTGCAAATGATACTCTATTGTCATTATGCCGAGTCAATAAAAAAATACTTAGAACATTTTCTCAAGTCGAGTTATACCTATTTCACAAACAGCAATAGTAGAATTATATATATGAAGTTACTGGAACATTTTTCAGAATTTCTACATTTGTATCAATTTCTTCGTAATGATAACAGTATCAGCAAAGAAGAATTAGAAAAATTTAGTTTTATATTTTTGAATATTGTGAAATTATGGATAAAGATGAAGGAAGAAGATTCTGAATGGAGATTGCTTGCTTCAATACTTCCCATATTAGCAAAAACTTTTGCTCCTGAACACATTCTGTTTCCACTGTGGGATTATATTTTGAATGAAATAAGCGACTTGAAAGAATCTCTTATTGTCCTAAGTATTATAATGGATACCTGTTTTACATCGTCCTGTTCGATAGATCTCACTTATATACATAGTGATATTTATACCAAAAGCACATTCTGGTTAATAATATTAAAAGGATTACGATCATCTTTGCAACAATATCGTAAACAAGCTTTATATGTGATGAGAAAAGCAATCAATTCTTTGAATGAAATTTTTGTACTTAAGTTTGCAGACTTGAGATTGACAAAGGCTCAAATTACTCCATTTATTTGTAGTAAATCTAACGAAACAGTTTCATCAATAGAGTGCATTAAGCAGAATTTCTTCTTGGTATACGAAGCATTAGAAGAAAAACAATACCACCTAGTAGCACCGGCTTTAACTCATGTAACTAGTTTAATAAAGGTGAACAAAGAGCATAAATCCTACAATGACTGTTTCGACATTGTATGGTTGCAATGCATTCTTGAAAAAGTTTTGCAGCATGAAAATAATAATATTGTAAAGTGGGGTGTATCGCAAATTTGTAAGTTAGATGAGACTGCGTTTGACGAACAATTTTTAAAATTATTTGTTAATGTTCTCAATAATACTTTTCTCTACGAATGTCAACCTAATGAAGAATGTCCAGAAATTTTGAAAGAACTCTCGTTATTCTTTGAACGCGCCGAGGAAAGTAATTTACTAAATAATTTTCTGAAAAAAGTTAGCAAGGTAGCCTGGGGTCCTGTAGCGATATTTTACATATTACACATGTTACGAATAATTTCGTATAAGGAGATATATAATTGGCAAGCCAGCGAATTGAATGCCGTTAAATCTTTAGTGGAGACAAACCTGAATATTCATTCTCATATATTACGTACTGCGTCTCAAATTGAACTTTTAAGAGCGATCCCCAATTATGTGCAAAAGATAGACGATCCGATATTGCTCGCTAATACTTTAGCTGCGTTTCCTTCCGAAGAAGGTTTTAAAAGAGGAACAGCTTCCTGGAACGTTGTTACAACATGGTTGAGAAAAACATTAGTGAAAGAAGACGCCATAATTCTTGTAAAGAACACTTGTTCGAAATATTTATACCAAGATACCAATCCTGAAGTAAATCTTAGGACGTTCGCGTTGCTAATACATCTATTACACGATGCGGATCTGATACTATCGAGTAAAGCATGTTGCGTCAAGAAAGTATTAAACAATTGGCTGTGTACGTTAAATGGTGTCAATATGAGACCTTACGCCGACATCCATTCTAGTATCAATGCAGTGGAATTTATATCGCATTTATTAAATCTTTCCACGACGGAATCCTTCAACAGCGTGATGGACTTGATATTATTATACGTACCCACTACTTTTAAATTCCTAATTAAAAATGTAAGAAAGATGACTGAAGAATTAACATATGAAGATTATACGAGATACATAGCCATTATGTCTTCTCATATAGTTAACGCGTCAATGTTTCTGCCGAAGAAAGATGTGAAAAATTATGTGGAAGACCTGCAAAACGAAAGCATACGTTTGTTGAGAGATACGCAACATCTAAATACGCGATATTTGTACGGATTACACATTTTATATCTTTCCCAGAATGTTTCGGTTCTGCCACTCGCGACAGCTTTTTATGTGGAATTGTTAAACATGCAATCGATTCCGACGAACGTTAATAATGATGACAATGAGGCAAATTTGAGAGGAAAAATTGCGTCGAAATATTATTTGCTTCTTTCGAAACTCATGCGTCAATATCTGACAAATTGTTCTATGCATTCGTGGATTTCTACTAGCACACTGTTGTCTAATCTACTGAAATTTCTCGAGTTTGGGGGAACAGAAATCATTTCTGAAATAGCAACGATATTAACTGTGATGATCGACAATAAAGTTATAAACCATACGAGTGACAGAGAAACTTTGGAAGATCTTTTTAAATCTTGCTGGAGATGTACCCTCGTCAGTAAAAAGAACAATGTTTTTTGGGCAGCGATGCAGAACCTTATAGGAGTTATTATTAATAATAATTTTTTGATTTTGCCCAATGCTGCAAATTTTATAACACAAGTAAGTTGAAAATTTCTATGATTCATAGTACACATATCGATTGCTTTTTCATAATCTCACTTTGCAGTTTGTCGATCAATTAATAGAGGAAGGAGATGGTACGCCGAAATTTAAGAGGATATTACTTTCCAAAATGAAACTCTTGGACGAATGTAATTTGCTGAAATTAGAAAGACCATTATTGAGTTGCCTTCTTCATGGCTCTGTACTTCGACGAGACAAAAGAATTGAAAATCAGGCTCATTTATTTATTATCAAGCATTTGGGCCAATATTATCCAAAGCATATCTTGGGATTGTAAGTCTGTTTATCAATACAAATATGTTATAAACTTTTTTAATGCAATTATTAAAATTGACTTATAAATGACTTGTTAACTGCTGTCATAATAGGGATCATAATAATGATGCTGCAGTTAGAGCAGAGGCGACTGTATTGCTACATAAGATAATTAGCCATTTGGAATTAAATTATGCAGCAATAATTGTGCCACTTATACTCGAAATATTAGAAAAATACAAAAATAAGAGATACTTTAATGATTCTTATGTACATAAATTAAAGCATAGATTAATGCAAATTTTATTGATACTGGAACCAATATTAAGCGAGGTGAGTGGACCAAATGCTTAATCGATTAAATCTTAACTCTTTGGCTGTAGAAGAAATTATATATATAAATTAATAATTAATTGCTTTACAGGAACATGTTGTTCTACTACAGGAAAAATTATGTGATTTAATTATTTCGGAAAGCAATCAACATAGTGTGAGGTTGATGCAAGAATGGCTGTTGATACGAATTTTTAAGAAAAATATTAATTTACATAATAACCTATGGAAATTTTTCATAAAGGTAAAATCTAAATAAATTCTATAATATAAATTACAGAATTATTACTTAATTATATTATAATGAATTCTATAATAAAAAAAGATTTCTGTTCGAATGTCTTATCTTTTATATATTTTTAGAGTATAGAAGAGCGACCAGGATGCACAATTTCTGTAGCCAGTATTGTCTATCATGTCGCGCAACTTCTTTCGAATGATAATCAGAAAAATTTTATTCAAACAGCTCTACCATACATAGCGCAATGCTGTTTAGGTCAGCAATTTAATGTGCGTCTTTATAATCAGGCAAGTAAAAAAATTAACTGTTATGTAATGTTCGTATTTCCTTATATCTGTATATTCCATATCATTCATTTTAATTTTTTCAATGTAGTTTATTTTGACACAATTATATGAATTAATGAAAAAAAGAAATGATGATAATCTATCAGAATACAAAGCCATATATCAGGCAGCTATGGCTAGTTTGCAACAAGATAGTTTGAAAAAGAATTCGACTAGGATACAGGATGATTTTTACTTTTCAAGTTTTCATCCAATTGAAAACTACAGTTTGCAGGTATATACTGCACATTTGTTTAAAAAAAAGAATTGATTTTGATAAATTACATTATATCGTTTAACATAAATTTTTATGATATTTATAGACAATTTACTATGAATTACCACGATTGACTAATATAAGTTCTGATGAATGGATCAGTCCAGACATATTCAAAACCTTCATGTTTGAACATAATGATAATCATCCTCTACAACTTTATAATACTGATTTATTTCTGTCTGAGATTAAAACTTCTATATACCTCGCAAAATCTCTTACAGGTAATTGAAAAACATAATAAAACATTGTATAATTTATAAAATATAAAACAATTATATTATAGGTGATACCGAATCATTAGCAAACAATGTTGAAACTTATTTGGAAGGTTTACACGATATTCAGAAAAAGATTGATCCATCCAAGAATACAATTCCATTATACAGTGATATGTTTGAATTAATGAAAGAATCCATACAGCAACAAGATTTATATGAAGAAGGTCTGATAGTTGTAGCATCTTTTATCAATCGACCACCAAATTTAGGTGGAATTGCCAGAACATGCGAAATATTTGGAGTCAAGGCACTAGTTATTGCAAATTTGGATTGTATAAAGAATAAAGAGTTTCAAAGTCTTAGTGTATCAGCTGAAAGATGGATAAATATGCTACAGGTATTTAAACAGCTTTAAATTCTGCAAATTGCCTTAAATTCATATCTTAAAAAATTGAAGACTATAATTTTTAATTCGTTTTTTTTGAAAATTTCTCAGTTATGAAATTTCTATCAACTATACATACATCAATCTGTTCCCAGAAAATATTAATGTTTAAAAATTTTTAGGTGAAACCACACGAGTTACAAAAGTACTTGCTCGAGAAGAAGAACGCGGGATGGTCTCTAATCGGTGCTGAACAAACAGCCAATAGTATAAATCTGCTGCAAACAAAATTCGAGAAAAAGACCATTCTCGTTTTAGGGTAATTAAATTTCGACTTGCAATGCATTATTACATTTTGTGTAGTCAATATAATTAGGAATATACTTTTTACAGGAATGAGAAGGATGGTATACCTGCCAATTTTATACCACTCTTTGATAAATGTGTAGAAATACCTCAAGTAGGAGTAATACGATCGTTAAACGTTCATGTTACTGCTGCGATTTGCATATGGCAGTATGCGAGTCAACACATGTTAAAACAATAGTTTCCTCAAATTTGTAAGGTGCAAAATAATGCAAGATAAATTTTTAAGAAATAAAAGAATTTACTGTAAAACGATCGTAACTCTTATATAAAAAAAAAAAAAAGAGTATAGAGATTTATATTTTTATATATTTACGAGTCTATAATTATACAGAATTATCTATGCAAGAGATTAAATATATGACATACTTATACTTTGTATCCAACAATGTGTCGTTTTCCAATACACTCTCCAACAAAGAACCAACAATATATTTCAACAGCCACCAAGGTGTTTATAACAGCCTCCCGTACGGTAACTTCACGGTAGCGACCGGTTTTTGCACCTTGAATCAACTTGGAAAAGCCACTTCGAATCGCAGGAATATCTTTCAGCGTAGGTGGCGTCAATTCTACCCTGGCGTATTGCTGCCATACATGCAACACAGGCCTTGCGTGTTGCACACCAACTGCAATTCAATGCATACACAGTCAATTTTATTTTATCTTTTAGTTGCAAAATCTTATCTTACATATGTGTAGCGAGTAAATATTTGATTAAATTTTTGCTTATTATTAATTTATAACATTACTGTACAATTAACAGAGATAATTCTAATTTGCTCAGTCACCTTTTCAAGATAATATTTTATATTTTGCAGAAACTTTATCAAAGGCAAGTTCTATAATATTCTTATACTGTCCAAGATCAATATAACCTCGACATAACCAGAACATAAAATTGATTATCAGGAAAGACACGAGTTCACGAATTATTTGGCAAAAATGTCAACGATAAATTTTTATTTTTCGAGAGATTTTTATATGCAAATAATTATGTTGTGAAAATGAATAACTAAACGTTATATAATAAGAGGTGCATATATTAGGTTACGATAAATTAATTTTCTTGAAATAATAGCGAGACAAATGCAAAATAGATCATTTAAAAAAATTGCTCATACCTTTTACCAATTCGGTAGTTTTTGTAACAAGACTCGCCATCGCCTGTCTATTTTACGCTTTTTAGTAAAGGAGAGGCTGTAAAAATGGACCTTCTCACCAGATCTCGTTCGATAGCAACGAGAACCGTCACATATCGCGCATATGATAAACTAAACATCTTCCCTCTCTATCTACATTATACGGAGAATGACAAGTTAGAAAGAGATACCGAATCACTAAATAAAGTTGGTTAACAGATGGCCCAAAAACACTAGATCGTTAAGTGCAATTTGAAATATCTCTAGAGTTCGTTGATGCAAATAATAATCGTAATAGCTGCGAATGTTACAAATATATTTTAAATTCGCACCAATTTTCATTCGAATTATCTTTTATTATGCAAGCGCTCACTTCAGTAAATTAATTTTCAACATATTTTTCGAGATCCAATAGAAGAGCTTGCATGCTCTTTAGTAACTTTAACTGTACCGATATTTTAGAATCTAAAGCGAAAGATGTTGAATAAGACAGTCTAATGACGAATAAGTTTTGAAAAATCTATTATAAGGTCAAATTACTATTTATTTTTTATGAATAAAATAATTCAAATTTTTATTTTGTTTAATAAATAAAATGTATATTTTATTTTATTATTATAGATAGATAGATAGATATATTTATTGCCGCCCCAATTGGGGATTACAAGGCGCTTTTTTTTTTTTAAAGGAGCGTTCCCAAACCTTTATTCCTTCCTTCCTTTTTCCTTAGCCTAAACTTATACCTAAAACTTAATCTAATTACATTTCTCGCCACGCCTCTCCTTTTCGCCGCCTTTCTCATCTTTTCTCTCATTCTGCCCTACCTACACACACACACACGTCCGCCTTTCCCTAACCTTTCTTATTCTAAATTATCTTAACCTACGCAATCTTACATTCTACTTAGCCTATTTTGGACCTCCGCTTCCGGTTACCGTTATTCTTCCACTCCTGTCCTCTCCCTCCCTCTCTCTCTCTCACACACTCACTCACACACTCTCCCCCTCTCTCTCTCCCCCTATCTCCTACCCTCTCTCATCCCTCTGTCCTCCTTTTTCCTCCTTCTCCTTCTCCCCCCCTTTCCCTCTTGCTTCCTCTAACCTTTTTAACCATATTTCCCCTTCCCCCTCCTCTCCTAATATCTCCTTTACCATTTCCTGCCAGCTCTCTTTCCTTCCCCAATCCATACATTCCTCCCACACATGCTCCCACGTCTCTAACCCTCTCCCACATATCCTGCACTTCCTATCCTCCTCCTTTTCCCAATACCTATTTCCCTTCATTTCATTTCCCAGTCTGTACCTTGCCATCCTCCTCCATCTACCTTCCGCCCACCCTTTCTTCAAATAGCCCGGAATCCCCTCCCCTTTAATCTGTTTGTACCACTTATTATATTCCGATTTTATCATTTTTCCTACCCTCTCCTCCCTCTGTTCCTTTCCTTCCCATTCCTCAACTTCTTCCCATCTGAACTCCCCCTTTTCCCTTCTTTCCTCTATCTCCCTTAATCCCATCCCCTTACCCTCAAAAAATTCCCTTCTTTCTCTCTCCCACCCTGACAATTCCCCTCCTTTTTTTGCCCTTTCTTTAATCTCCCCCAAACATATTCTCGCCAACCATCCTCCCTTACCCTCCTCTAACCTTCTCTCATATCCCCATGCTCTTCTACCCATCCTTGTCCTTATCTTTTCCCTTTGCAATTCCTCCCTTACCATATATCCAGGCGTTCCCCAGTCCACTCCTAACATCCATCTCAGATACCTTTCTTGTATCCTTTCCAATCCCTCTCTCTCTTCCCATCCCCATATCTCCACCCCGTATCCTAAAACCGTCCATATTAACGCATCGAAGAGCCACAACCTCCTCCCCCAGTTATTCCCAAATCTCCTCTTACCTATTCCCCATACCTGTCCCATAATTGCTGCCCCTCTCTTTATTCTGTCCCTTACCTGTCCCTCTTGCCCCCCATTCCTTTGAATCACATATCCTAAATATTTGTACTCCTTTACCTCCTCTAATTTTTTTCCCTTCCAAAACCAACTAGCCTTTTTTAACCTCCCTCCCCCCTTTCTACATCTCATCACCTTCGACTTCTTCTCATTCAGTTCCAGTCCCTTCCCCTCCAGATATCTCCCTAACCTCTCCATCATACACCTCATCCCCCCCTCATCTTCTGCCAACAGCACCACGTCATCCGCGTACGCTAATGTATAGATCTTGCCCTCTCCTAATCTCACACCCCCCCATCTCCCTTTCTCCATTTCCTCCTCCAAGTCCGCCATCAACATGTTAAACAAAATCGGGCTCAGTGGGCATCCCTGTCTCACCCCCCTCCCCGTCCAAAACTTCTCCCCCACCTCCTCCCCTATTCTAACCCTGAACCCTATCTCTCCTAGCACTTCCTCGCACCTCCTCACCGTCTCTTCCTTCACCCCCCTCCCTTTTAACGCCGCCATCAACTTCACTCTGTCCACCGAATCAAACGCTGCTCTCAGGTCCACAAACAGTAGAACCATTTGCTTTCCTTTCCTACTTATTTGTCTGTTTATTAAATAATTTAATACATAAATATTGTCCACTGTTCCCATCCCTTTCCTGAACCCCGTTTGATTCGGTGGCAACATCCCTTTTTCCTCTATCTCTCCCCTCAATCTCTCTGCCAACACCGTCGCATATACTTTGTATAAAGACGGTGTCAGAGTTACCCCCCTGTACTCCGAAACCTCCTTTCCCTCACCCCTCTTCAAGATTGGCACCACCAGCCCCTCACTCCACTCCCTTATCCACCCCTCCCCCTTCCATATCTTATTGCACAACTCCCATACCCACTTCTCTATTCCCTCTCCTCCAAATTTCCACACTTCTCCCGGAATCCCGTCCACCCCCACCGCCTTTCTTTCCTTTATCCTACCTATCGCCCTCCTAATTTCTCCCTTTTCTATCTGATCTTCCCCTCTCTCCTTCTCCGTCCTTCTTCCTCCCATTATCACTCTCGATTCTACCCCTCCTAATAGATCTCTAAAATATCTGTTCCATTTCTCCATCTCAATCCCCTCTCCCATTCCTCCTTTTCCTTTTCCCCTTTCCCTCCTAACCACCTCCCAAACCTGCCCTTCCGTCCTCGCTTCCATTGCTTTCTTCGTCCACTCCTCATTCTCCTCCTCCTTCTTCTTTCTACATAATCTCTCATACTTCTTTTTTCTTTTCCTGTATTCTTCTCCTTTCCCCCCTATCCTCCTCCACCTTTTTAACTCCTTTACCACCTCCCCCTTCTCTCTTCTACACTCCCTATCAAACCACCCTCTCTTTTTTTCTTTCTTCTCCTTTCCTTCTCTCTCATTCCCCTTATCTAACACTTCCTGTATCTTCTTTTTCTTCTCCTCCCACTCTCCCTCTACACCCTCCTCATCTTGTTCATCCCTCTGCTTCCCCCAAATTTCCCCTATCTTCTCCCTAAATTCCTCCTTCCCCTCCTCCGTCCAGTTCCATCTCCTCCTCTTTTTTCCTTTTCTTCCTCCTCCTCCTCCTTTCCCTTCTAACCACACTATTAACGGCATGTGATCCGAGTCCATCCTTTCACCTATCTCTAACTTCCTGATTTCCTCTCTTACCTCCTCATTACCTATTATGTAATCTATTACCGATTTCCCATTCGGCCCCATATATGTCCACCCCCCTTCCTCATCCCCTGCTATTCCTCCATTCATTATCGCCCACCCCTTTTCCTCCAGCTTCTTCACCAACCTTCTCCCTTCCCCATTTACTTTTGTATCTCTTGATTTTCTCCCCTTCCCTTCCTCTCCCTCCTCCTCTCCTATCTCCACTCTTCCTCCTAAATTTCCCGTTCTTGCATTAAAGTCCCCCCCTATTATCGTTCTTACTCTGTCTCCCTCCTCCTCCATCCATTCATTCATCTCCCCTAGCTTCTTCTCCATCTCCCCATTTATGTACACTCCCACCAACCTCCATCTCTCCCCTCCTTTTCCTATCCCCACCTCCACCATTCCCTCTTTATCCGCCTTACACTTTCCTTCTATTCCTACCCCTTTTCTCACCCCCACTATAATTCCCCCCATAGCCCTTCCTTTTTTACTCTTCCTCCTCGCATATTGCACCTCCCATTTATATCCTCCCGGCATCCTCCCTTTTATCCTTTCCCACCCTTTTTCATCTACCCATGTTTCCAGAAAAAACATTACGTCCCATTCTCCCACCGCTTCCCAGAAGTCCGCGTCCTTATTTCTTAATCCCGCCACATTCCAGAATGCCACCTTCCATCCTTCCTCCCCTTCTCCTTCCTCCTTTCCTTCTTCCCCTCCTCTCCCTTGCCCTTTACCTCCCACTTCCCTCCTCTCTCTCTTTCTCTTTTTCACCCTTCCTTCCCCACTCTTTCCCTCCCCTCCTTTCCCGTCCCCTGTATTGCTTCCATCCCCTTTCCTTCTATTCCCTCCTCTCTCCTCTCTTTCCCTCCTCTCATCCCCTGCTCCTTCCTCCTTTAGTTCCTCTTTCACCTCGTCCCATCTCCACCATTTACCTCTCATCCAAATTCTCCCATACCTTACCCATGCCCTCCTTCCCTCTCTTTCTTCCCCTCTCGCCAACTCTCCTAATCTCCACATCATCCTTCTTTCTTTCCACGTTAGATCCTCTTCAATCCTCTCCTCCCTTCCTCTCAACCTCCTTTTCTTTTCCATTATCTCCCTTTTAACCTCCATCTTACCCACCCTTACTAAAGCTATACTTGTCCCGTCCCTTCTCCCCTCCCCTATTCTCCTCACTTCCTCTACCTGCCCCCCTACCCCTATCTCTTTCAATAATTTCTCCACCTCCCCTTTCACCCCCCCTTCTCCTCCCTTAATTCCTTTTATTATCACATTCTTTCTCTTTTCTTCTCTTTCCTTTCTCTCCCATTTCCATTCCATCCTCTTAATCCTATCTTCCATCTCCTCACTCTCCTTTCCCTTCTCCCCTTTCTCTCTCTCCCCCTTTTTTCCTATCTCTAATTCTTCCATTTTCTTCCCCATCTCCTTAATCCTTTCCATAAATTCCTCCCTTTCTCTCTCCCACTTTTTCTCCCTCTCCTCCATTTCCTTTTTCAGCCCCCTTACCTCCTCCCTTAACTCCTCCTGCCCTCTTACTCCCTCCTTGATCTCTTCTCTAATTTCTCTTCTTATCTCTCTCATCTCCTGAATTATCTCCTCCTTCCACTCCCTCCCCATCTCTTTCAATATCTCCCCTATCCCTCCTGCCTCCTCCCTCCTTTCAACCTCCGGCGACCTTATTACCTTTTTACTTCTCCTGAACGCCCACCCCAAATCCCCTTTTTCTTCTCTCTCCTTTCTCAACCCTACTTCCTCTAATTCCTCCCTTTTCCTTTTCAAAACCTCCTCTGCCGTCCCTGTGCTCCCTCTTCTCTCCCATCTCTCCGTCTTCTTTAATCTTTCTATCTCCTCTATTTCTTTTCTTTCCATCTATATCTCCTTTACTCTATGCCTAGTGACTTTCCCTATACCCTATCTCAGTTACTTTCTCCTCTGCTAGTGACTTTCCCTATATCCTCGACTGGTTCCTCTGTCACTAGAGACTTTCCCCGCACCTACACCTATCCCCTATCTCTCTTCTCCTTTTACACCTGCACTCCTCTTTCCTAGTACCTTCCTCTCCCCTCGTGCCCCTGATCTATCTTCCAAACTGCCAACTCACTCTACCTGCATCACTTCTCTTCCTTCTCACCGCTCTATTCCCCTCTCACCCCACTTGCCTGCACTATTTTATTATTATATCTGTCATTATCAGTGTATTAATACCGATGTTTAAATATATGAATAAATCTTTATTTTTCCAAAAAATTTGTTTTTATTTAACTAAAATTTATTATATACTACGTAAAAAATAAAAATTATAAAAATAAAAATAATAAAAATTAAATTAAATTATAAAAAATAAAGCGTAGGGAAAAGTAGGGATTTTTTATTAGATTACTAGGGACAAGATCTTTTAGATCGGTGGCAACACTGCTCTTGCCCCTCCCTTACTCACCTGCGCTCTGCGCTGCGCACTGCATTCCACAGCTACTGCGTCATCGTGTCAATTGTAAACTCTGTCACATGAATGAGGATAATTTTAGTGAGAATTTGTTACATATCGCGATGAACCAAACATCTTCTTTCTCTACCTACATTATACGGAGAAGGACAAGTTAGAAAGAGATACCGAATCACAGAATGAAGTTGGACCAAGCTAACCAATGAATGCGATGATTGTAAATGACAGTTTAAGAGCGAGAGCCAATGGCGGCATTCTACACAATTTTTAGACGCCATGTTGATAACATTGTGAAAAGTGTTTGGTGTTCAAACCGGTGATCGAGACGCTGGAAAAAGTATATGGAGAAATATGGAATAATTGAAGAGTGACAAATATTGTTAAACATCGAATCGTGACTTGTTACATAGGTTACATTTTGTGATATTTTTTATTTGTCTGCTTCAGAAATAATGCTTATAAATGTGGTTTTCCACATTTTACTGGGCAATATAATTGAAAGTTAACTGAAGAAATTGGCTACTCCAAAGTGATTTTCACAGAAACACGGATATATTAATTTCGTGCTACAAATACTCTATCTTTCTCTATCTCTTACCTATTGATACATTTTGATTACACAAATAATAACTACACAATGTTGCACACATATTGTTAATAATTGAGACTTTTTTCTGTTGCTATCAGGTTATGTTACATTAGGATATCGATTATGATTATTTCATTACAATTTCGTGAACTGATTTTTTGCGACATATATTCAAGGTTGCTGATAAACGTCTCTTCTAAAGGAACCAGAAAATATGGCACAGAGATTTCCTGTACCAAATACAGGAAGTAATGGACCTCCTCCTCAACGATATCCACCTTCATCGGTGCCGCCAAACTTGCGCCAGTATTCTGGGCCCAATTTCCCAGTAAGCGTATCTTTTAACTGTGATATAAGAATAGTGTATAAAGGAACTATAAAAAGTAAGGTTGTAAATTATATAACTTTTACATTTAATGAAATCGATTACTTATGATATTTAATAATTATCAACTCCAAAGTATATATTTTAATACATGCAAATGCTTTTATCACAGATGCAACAGAGATCTGGATTTACCCCACCGCCACAAATGGGTAATGCAGGACCTGGCCCAGGAGGGATAATGAGACCGAACCAACCTTACTCAAATATGCGTCAAGGTCCAATGCCTACGCCACCTGGAAAAAGAGCTGCGGATCAACGTATTCCTATGTCACAGCAAAAACCGTAAGTCAAGTAAAATTTACAAAAATCTGCTTTCTATTTATCTTTATTTAGCATTGTATCCATATAAATTTTGCATTTCAATTTTATTCAAAGCATATTTCAACGATTAAATGCTAAATGTTTTTTTTCAATTATTACAATATTTAAAAAATGTTATTTATATTTGTGATAATTTTTCATGTCTTGTTCAAACTTTTATCAGAAATGATCCATCTGTGACACAAGACTTATAAAACTTTATAATTTGTGTATCTAGTTTAAATTTATTTTTTTTAATTGTTTTGGAACAGCGATTTTTCACATTCCACATCAAAGAAAAAGAAGAAATTGGCAGACAAAATATTGCCTCAGAAAGTACGCGATTTAGTGCCGGAATCGCAAGCTTATATGGATTTACTCGCGTTTGAGAGAAAATTAGATGCAACTATAATGCGAAAACGTCTCGATATTCAAGAAGCTTTGAAACGTCCAATGAAACAAAAACGAAAATTGCGCATTTTTATCTCAAATACATTTTATCCCGCTAAAGAAGCAGGTGAAGGAGAAGAAGGATCTGTAGCATCCTGGGAACTTAGAGTCGAAGGACGTCTTTTAGACGATACTAAAAATGATCCCAATAAGGTATGTAATCATACTACATTATATATAAATATATTAATAAACATTAATAATTATGTAATAACTTGGTGATTTTTTGCAGGTGAAACGCAAATTCTCGTCTTTCTTCAAAAGTTTAGTGATAGAGTTAGATAAAGATTTATATGGTCCTGACAATCATTTAGTTGAATGGCATCGTACATTGACTACTCAAGAAACTGATGGCTTTCAAGTTAAAAGGCCAGGTGATAAAAATGTTCGTTGCACAATTCTTCTTCTTCTCGATTATCAGCCATTGCAGGTATTTTCTTTTTATAAGAGTAAATATTATCACAATAACACATTTTTATAACTCAATTTCATTATTAATACTGTTTAATTGTGTATTCCAGTTTAAATTGGATCCAAGATTAGCACGATTATTAGGTGTGCACACGCAAACACGGCCCGTAATTATATCTGCGCTTTGGCAGTATATAAAGACTCACAAGCTACAAGACAGTCACGAGAGAGAATTTATCAATTGTGATAAATACTTGGAACAGATATTTGCCTGTGCGCGAATGAAATTTGCCGAAATACCGCAACGACTGAATCCATTATTGCATCCGCCTGATCCTATCGTAATAAATCATGTCATAAGTGTAGAAGGTAAACAAAATACTTTATATCTGAATATTATAGTAACAGAAATAAGCTCACGAATTAGTAAGTATTTG
Source organism: Nylanderia fulva (assembly GCF_048542155.1). Lineage (NCBI taxonomy): Eukaryota > Metazoa > Arthropoda > Insecta > Hymenoptera > Formicidae > Nylanderia > Nylanderia fulva. The sequence goes on along the minus strand of NW_028190807.1, from coordinate 1,537,531 downwards.
TAGTTGTATTACAATTTAAAATTGTAAGTATCTGATGTGGATAATATTTACATTATGTAGGCACAGAAACAAAGCAGACTGCCTGTTACGACATTGATGTGGAGGTTGATGATACTCTGAAGGCACAAATGAATAATTTCTTATTGTCAACCGCGAGCCAGCAGGAAATTCAGAGTCTAGATAACAAGATTCACGAAACTGTCGAGACAATTAATCAATTGAAGACTAACCGCGAATTCCTTCTCAGTTTCGCCAAAGATCCGCAACAATTTATTAACAAATGGATCATCTCTCAAACTAGAGATTTAAAAACCATGACGGATGTTGTTGGCAATCCAGAGGAAGAACGAAGAGCTGAATTTTATTATCAACCATGGGCGCAGGAAGCTGTGTGTCGGTACTTTTATACTAAAGTTCAGCAGAAACGGGCAGAATTGGAACAAGCATTAGGTATCAGGAACTCTTAAAACTATCGAAACTATATATTCAATTATCTTATTACATAAAGCTATACAAGATATTCATAAGTGTTTGCCAGTGTAATTATTGCAACATTCAACACTATAATATAATTGAGAATTTTAAAACTATATTTGTAATATTATAATTTGTAATATTAATATAGACTATGCAAATAAAATTACATTTATTACAAATTTTATGCTTGCATAAGAATAAAGATATAACAAATAATTATTTTCTTTTATGTATACAGTTGTACCAACTATATCACAAATCTTGACCCAATTTTTTGTTGGCGGGTGAATTTTGAACTGTGGTGAAAGAATATGTGATTATAGTGATCAGCTGGACCTTTTGGCAATAATTCTTTTTCACGTCTCTTGATATCATAATTTTAACATTATTTCACGAGATACAGTTTCGACAGTTTATTTTTACCCTTGCAACATTGACATATATCAAATAGTTATATTAAAAGCTCAGTCCTTACGATAATTTATTTCTTCTTACCGAAATGCAATATTTTTTATATAAATAAAGACACAGTTTTATATATATAAATTTTATATATATATATAGATATATATCATTTTCCATACCGTTGTACAGTTTTACTATATCTCTCTAGTAAATACATGAAATCTTTCAGTGAGATACTAACGTACAGCGGTAACATTCTGAAAAAAATTATATTAAGATTAGTTTAAGAAAAAAATAAAATTTAAACTTTAAAAATATTGGAAAAAATATTGACTATTTTTAGATGATGATAATATCATATGGTCTTACAAAAATTCTGTTGTTCTTGTGTGCCACGGGAGAAGACCATGCGTGGAACAAGTGTAACCATATATTAAAGCAAGATCAGGATTGGGCATCCCTCTCATGTCAAACTTCTCAGAAAGAACTTGATCCTCAATGTCTTCTGGATCAAAGTTTCCCGACGATACGGCTCTTGCTAATGTTTGAACTAATGTTGCTATTTTTCCTTTATTATCTATATCAGATAGTAATGATACATTTATTTTCCACCTGCTGTCTGCAATTAAAATATAATAAAATGGTAATGATTCCCTTAAAAAAAAGAATAATTATTTATTTTATGGTTTTAATAACACAGAAGTTTGTAAAACCTTAATAATTTATAGTTCCAGAGAGAGAGGGAAATATATTATACTTGTTAAAATATTATATTTCATCCATGCATGGAATTATATAACATAACATAGAGTACAGTTTCTGATATCAGCATGGAACTGCGCAATTAGGAATTGCATATATTATATATTATCATTGTAAAGTCATTATATATTTCAAAATAACGAGACAGTTTATGTAGTTTCAAGTTTTACTCGTCAGCTAAACATAACCGATTAATAAACTATGGAAATAAAATGGTTTCCTCTACTTTTTAGCTAAAAAAAGAATATAATAAAAAGATACCAAACAAGAATATACCAAAAATATTTTACAGCATGTGCACAATTAGTATTAGCTTTATTATTGGTGCACATGTAAAAAAAAAAAGAAAAAAAGAGTGAAAACCAACAGTTACCATTAATTAATTTAATTTTCAATCTTCTTGGAAATAATAATAGTAAATAATTATCAATATATAAACGAGCATAAATAAGTAGATACAAATAATATATATTATTATTTACCAGTTATTCCATTTTGACTAGGTAGCTTTGTATGTGAATTCCAAATAATACGTTCTATTAGATCAGGCCGTTTTTTTGCAAATTCTTCTTTAAGATTTGCTTCATTTTTCTTTAAGAAACCTGAAAAATAAATTACACAAACTTTGTAGCAATTATTTAATCTTAAATAAACCAAATTTATGATTTCTCATAAATTATTTACATTCATGCGTCTTAAAATTTATTTAATTTATGTTGATTACATTTCACGTTGGTTTTGTTTTATCTATAATTGAACAATTATATTTGCATAAATTATACTCTTCAATTTGAACTTTATTCGTATTCTTTATAATTTCATGAGTTGATATTTGCATATATGAAAGTGTAACAAATATTTTAGAAATCAGCTCAACATATATTAAAAATAATGTGCCTCTTTTTCTAATGTAAAAATTCATTACTAAGGTACATATATGATATTAAATTACAATGGTACATAGACTCTTAAAAATATTTAAAGATTATTATTGCAATATTAAGGTATACTTTATATAAAGAGTTTGCAAATATCTATTTTTTTATGTCATTGGAAATATATATAATTATATATTCATGCGTAAGGAAAAAGTAGTGGATATGTGTTATGTGAGTGAGTTTTCAGGGACATTCATTATGTGTATTATTGTTATCAATAATTACTTTTGTTATCAATAGAAAAAAGTTATCACACAAAAGTTATCAACATTTCAAAAAACAATTTGAAAATTAAACTTATAAATAGCAATGAATGATGCAACAAGAAGCAACTATTTAGTAAATTAATTTCCATGATAATTGCACTATTTATTAATATAACAATAAATTGACTGATGCATTAAAAAATAATAAACTTAAAGTAAAATGTATAAAATAATATTATTAAAAACAATAAACATAAAATATATTTCTCATTAAATAACTAAACCTTTGTGCGAAATGCAATAGTTTGTTACAACTAATAAAAGATTGTTTTGATAACTGTCTGTTCGATAATTATTTCATTAATGTTATAATATATAAAAGTATGTTTTTTTAATATAAATATTACTGCCATAAATATATAACAGAAGGATCACATCTATAATCATACGTTGCACATACATACAACAAATATACATAGAGCTTGTAATAATGAAATGTATGAAACAATGCAATTTAATAAAACTAGCAACACAATAGGTACTTTAACAGCTCCAAGATATTACATTTGATGGCAAAAACCTTCAAAGTATGCTAATATTTCAAGATAAATGTACATTGCATGGGACAGAAACATCAACCTTCGACCTTCAATTTTCAACACAAGCACATACATGCACATACATACACACACACACACACACAAGATACTTAAAAGGCGATAATTTTTTTTCCATGAGACGAAAGTTTTTACATAACATAGAGAGATACATAGATTAATTCAAATCATTTTTTTACCATTACGATCAAAGAAGCTGATGTAAGGTATATTAAGTGCAATGCACCATCCAATTATACGCACACAGTCCAGGACCGACTCGTCGCACAGTCCTAGGACGATCACCAAGTGCCCGGGTAACTTCTTGGTTCTCGCGTGCACGTACAGAAGCATGTTGTCATTGTCGAACTCCGGTGTCTCGCGCCTGAGAGCCGCGAGCTTCTGATACATCGTAATGCAAGCGCAAAATATCTCGAGGTACACATTATATAGGAAATGTACGAGTTTCAACAGCGTATGCAACGTGTACATATACATAGTCGACGACACTCGATCGCGCGTCTATACAGCATAATCACGTATAAGAACCCGGGTGAAACTCGCGGCGGTACTCCTGTCCAACGGGCGTCCGGGATGTCACGAGACGACACGTGCACTCTTTCTGTTCACCATCGATACGGTGTGTGTATATATATGTATGTACAATAGATAAGTGCCGCGGGAAAACGACAGGTGTACCTCCTCCGTCCACTTCTCCCGATTCTCCTCCTCACGTGTACCATGTACGCCGAACACGCGCCGAGGTTATGTCTCATCACTTGTGATTAAGAATGACAGTCGCGCGCACGCGCGAGGCGCCGCCAGCGACATCTGTCGGCGAAACGAGGCAACTCAGCTGGCGCCTCCTCGGTATTGCAGAGCTCGCGCTGTATAAATGCATGTATTTTTTTATATATTACAATATTATTATATTATTCTTATATAAATTATATAAAATATATAAAATATATGTAAATATATAAAAATATATAAAATATAAGTGAAAGATGTACGGTGACAAATAATTTTCATGATCTCACGCATATGCCATTTTAGAGTTAGAAATTCCAGACTAGGGATGAGATTTCAGAATGGTGGTGGCACGGGGAAGAGGGAACTCTTTGTCAGATTGCGCGTCGTTCTCTAATATTAAATAGTTACAGATAATCTTATTGTGCGTGATTTGGTTGGTTTATTATTACGACAAACGTATATATAATTAATGCTTTCCCATGTAACTTGATTTTTTAATCTGGTTTTTACCAAAAATAAGTGTTGCTCTCAGAGTATACATATATACATTTTAAGAAATATATCGAGGCATACAGGAGTCTGATCAAACTTGCCAATTTTTACCGAATGTAAGTTTGTAAAATTATTTCTTAAATAACAATTATTATAAGTTTGAATTATATTTTTTTGTAATTGAATTATATTTAATTTAGATTAGGTTAGGTTCAAAAAGCTGTTGAAATTTATCTTTTAGTAGAACGTAGTTCTATAATTTTATAAAAGCTGTACTCTAAATAAAATTTATCAATTTTTATTTTAAAGCTAAATAACATAAATATTTAAAAAGATGCTTTTTATATATACAAAAAATTAGTGTTTTAAAGTATATAAATTATATAAAATTTTTCTTATATATTCTAGGACAATGGTAACAGGACCTACTGAACATGGAATACAAGCTGATGTTATATTTGTCATTGAAGGAACAGCCGTTAATGGCGCGTACCTTAATGATCTTAAAACAAATTATGTTATTCCTACATTAGAGTAAGTGTCAAATTATAAATATATGTCTATATACTTTTTGTACATTCTTTTAGACTTTATACCTGTTATACAATGTAGAAATCTAAAAATATTGCAATTGTTAATTTTATTTTATGTATAATATAAAAAGACATCTTTTTATCAGTTTATTCTTATATTTCTATGCACAGATATTTTAGTCAAGGTGGCATAGAAGACAGGGAATATGTCTCTGAGGTAATATAATTATATTTCTTATACTATTTTGAATTATAATTTATCTTAATTGATATTTGTATAACACAGAATAGCACAACGTTGTATGGAATAGTTGTTTATCATGCTGCCGATTGCTTACCATCACCTTGTACAGACACTTTTGGACCTTATTCAACTCCTCATAAGTTACTGATGATTCTGGATAAACTTGAGTAAATATAGAATATAAAATTAATCCTTTTCCTCGTGCAAACCAAGAAATAATACATTATATATTATATTTTTAAAATTAGATATTTTTTCTTTCAATTAATTTACTTTATTAATAACATTCTATTTTCTAGAATGGTTGGTGGAAAGGGAGAATCCTATGCAAACATAGGTGAAGGCCTTGCAACTGGATTACAGTGTTTTGAAGACTTGCAAGTAAGACGAGATCCAAATTCTGCATCGCAGAAACATTGTATCTTGATATGTAATTCTCCTCCATATCAAACTATGATTCAAGAATCTTATAAATTTGCTGGTCATACTATTGAACAATTGGCTGCCATCTATCAAGAGGTAAACAATATAAAATAATTATGTCAAATGTAAGTGAGCACATCAAAGTGCACATCTAATATATATTTACATTAGTTGTTTAATTAACATTACATTAATATTAATTAATATTACATTAATTATTTACATATAATTTTTCAGAGAAATATTAACATTTCTATATTATCACCAAGGAAGATTCCAGCATTGTACAAGTTATTTGAAAAGGCTGGCGGAGATTTACAATCATCGCAAACGAAAAACTATGCGAAAGATCCGCGACATTTGGTACTGCTGCGAAATTACAACTTAAAGGAAAGACCCGTTAGTCCGCAAATGGGCGGTAATGTTCATAACACAACTAGCGTAACGCAGATCCCTCTAAGTCCATTACAGAGCAATGACAGTCCGAACACTAATCAAGTACAACAGAACATTGCCCCGCCGAATCAGCAGCAAGGTCCTCCCTTCAGGAATCAAACTCCTCAGAATATTGCGGTCCATCAGACCGTACCATCAAGCATGGCGGCACCGATGAACACGGCACGACCATCTTACAATCCACAAATAGCCGCGCCATCGAATTATCATCCACCAGGAGTAAACATAGCCACGAGGGCTAGATGGATGCGACCACCGTTTATAGCACCGGGTGCTACTGCGCCTGCAAATGCACAAGGGAGCGCCTTAATAGCACAATTGACACAGCCACCTTCGTCGTTGGGACTCAATGTAGCCGCATTTGGTCAAAGTAAGAGCTTCATCGATGATCAAATTTTACTCTTTACTTTCCTATAATAATGCAAACTATATATAATATTTATTTTAGTAGCTGGCAATAATGTTATGGCGGCTAATCCACAACAACAACAGCAACAACAGCAGCAACAACAACTCACTCAACAACAGCAACAGTTAAGATTGACAATGCAGCTGCAACAGCAAAATGCTCAACAGGCTACCATGTCCATGGCCACACAACCGACTCACAGCCAACAGGGATCACAACTTACTGTGTCTTGCATTAGCCAATCCGTGCCCACTCAAGTGCCACAGACTGTCACAGCTTCGCAACAAGCGCCAGTCTCGGTGTCTTCCATTACACAACAGATTACTCATCCTCAAACCCAAGTATTTAATAACCAGGCTCGAAGAAGTTACTTTATAAGAGTAACTCCTTATCCTTACCGTTATTTTTTCTAAAAAGTAACTCGTTATTAAAACTTTTTTTTAATAAAAAATTTTTTAAATAGAATAAAATAAATATTTTTAACATTTTTAAACATTTTTTTTTATATTAAATTTAGGTCATTGCTATAGTTATCCTAGATAATTACCGAGTAAATTTAGAAAAAATAATGATAAAAGTAACGATTAAATTCGTTACTATGTAATTACCAAGAAAAGTTACCAATGAAATTACTTTTTGCGTTACAAATAAAATTTGTAACGCCGTTATCGTTACAGTTACCAAAAAATGTAACGATAATGGCGTTACAAGTAACGCGTTATTTCCCAATCCTGGTATAATATCTTAAATGTAATATCAATGTAACGTTATTATTAATAATAACGTTGCATTGATATTACATTTAAGGGATTATACCTACCTGTGTCGAAAAAAAACATATTTTTAGGAATTTTTTTTGAAAAGACTGAAAGTTTTTTAAAATAACATTTGATTGTATATATTTTGAGGATTCTACAGTTTTTTTTTTTTTTTTTTTTTTTGCGATAACCACTATAGCTTTGAGTTCGTTCATCTGACAAATTCGAACGAATTCAGTTAGTATATTAGTTTATCTAGTTATCATTTTCATTATCTCGAAAAATTAATTTGGCACAAAATAGCGGTTGTTTAAAGTTGAAGTGCTGATTTTCGTCCAAAAAAATTGTTCAAAAGTTACGATGTAAATATATAATATTTTATATGTAAGAATTACATATTGTTAAAATATTTAAATACTTAAGTTAATATATTTCAATTCTATCATGATCTTTTAGGGTACCGTATCTACTGGTACTGTCCAAAGTCAACAACTCGTGCAACAACGCGAACGCCAAACCATCTGGCAAGGCATCGTGGAATGGATCGAAAAGGCTAAAAATCCTACGGATGCGCAAAAGCAAACGAGACATGCTCCGTGTCAAGTCTCGGCTAATTCAAAAGATGGAGATCCAGAATTGTAAATTATTATTTTTCGCTGTCTTATAATAGAGATAGCTTTTTTATTTTTACTTTATACACTGTTTATCTTTTAGGAAAGCTGATACGTGGCCGTCGAAATTGATAATGCAATTGATGCCGAAACAATTGATAGGAAATATCGGTGGATCTTATCTAAAAAATTCTAAATCCGTTCTTTTTCATCCAACGCCGTGTGAAGCATTAGAATCCTTGACGAAAATGATGAGCGCTGGATTTGTAAATATATTCATTATATATGTATATATTATACGATAAGTTTTTCTGAACAAAAATAATGTTTAAAATTCGAAACATCTCAGGCAGGATGCGTTCACTTCACCTCTGTTCCATCGAGTCCGGCTTGTGAGATAAAAGTACTTATACTTTTGTACACTGCAGAAAAAAAAACGTATTTAGGTTTTATTCCGAACGATCAAACGGCTTTTGTAGATCGTCTTCGCAAGGTAATACAACAGCAAAAAACGTCTCACGCTTCTATGAGGCAGGGACAAGTGAGTATAATGAAAAATACGAATCAATTTCATAAATTGATGAAAAACATTAGAAAATATATTTATATGATTTTGTTAGGCTAATCCTGGTCCGGGAAATACAATTCCCGCACCTATGCCTACTACAGGTACGCAAGGTGGTATTCTTATGTCTCAAACGAATACAATGGCAATGGGGGGTGGCCAAATAACGCAGAATGTTGTATCTACTAATGCTCCTCCGCAAACCTTAACTTCGACTAGTGGCCCGCAAACTCAAATGAACATGCAGGTAACATGCAAATATGCTATAGCATACAATTCTAAAAAGTAGAATCAGTTATCGATTAGGATTGGCATCCACTGTCCAGGGTGGAAAAAATCCCTTTGGTTTAAAAAATTTTTTCCAGTTTTGTTCGCCTCTGAAGAAATATATATGCTAGACAAAATGAACAAAACTGGAAAAAATTTCTTAAAAACAAACTGCCAGTATATTATTTAATCATTAATTGATAATATCGATATTAGTTTCTATTTTCTACATTGTCTACAGTAGTGCTAAAATAGTACTAAATATGATAAAATCAATCTCAGTTTTGTCAATACTGGTATCAATTGTTATTTGTTATTTCTCATTTTATAAATTTCTATATTATTTCGTCCATTTTGTCCACTTTCGTCCAGTGCCTTGGAGAAAAAAAAGTGGACAAAATGCCAATCCTGTTATCAATTTACTTTTATTAATATATGTATTATATATTTATAGAATAGTGGAATAAGTGGTCCACAAGCGAATACTGGTGCCGGTGGTATGATCGGACAGCAACGACCTCCGTTTGATGATATAGAGATGGCTAGACATCAAAATTTGTTGAAAATTCAACATTTGAGACAAACGTTAGAAGCTGCCCAACAGCAAGAAGCCCAATATAAATCTCAATTGGAAGTAAATGTAAGTATAAACTTGTATATTTTTAATCGTGAAACTAACTTTTCAAAAAGTTTTGAAAAGTTTTGATTATGTATGCATACAATATATTTTTTCAGATTCAACAAAATTTAGAAGTAGCCCAACAACAGGAAATGCAATATAAACAACAACTTGAGGTAAGTTATTTTTGATCATCTTATCAATAGATGTACATATTTTTAATACATATGATACAAAAATAATTATTGTTATAGGCGCAGCAGGCACAGAGAGGTCTGAATCCTGCTGCTATGTCCAATCAACAGGCAAATACTCAAAGATTAATGCGTCCTGTCTCTACCAACAATCTTGGTCTCAGACATTTATTACAGCAAGTAAGAATTATCTCAATGAAAGCTTTCTAGAAAAACTATTCACATTATTTCTTGTATCAAAGATATACTTATATTTGCAATAATTTCTATTTTATACGCACATTTATTGAATATAATACACACTTATTAAATATATAATTAAGAATTAATATTTTACAGCCACAACCTCAGTACAGACAAGTGTTTGGAGTGCAACAACAAATGGTGGGTCCAAGGGGACAGATAGCAACAAGGCCAATGGCACCTGGTAATGCACAAAATCAACAGTTTGAGGATGTATCGAATTATGACTTTCTTGGCTGAGCATCATCGATAAATCTCTTATTTTTTCTTCTTTTTTAAATTATTATTTAGTAGTATTTAATATTTTAAAAAAGTTACACGATTTTTTCACATTTCGTGCATTTTAATAAGTGGCTAGGGATTTGTATATAGGAATCTATAAAAAATACATACATGCACGAAATAGGCACAAGAGTATTAAAACATTTGCAATATTGGAATAAGATTCTATGAATTTGGGTTGAGTGTAATGATAAGTTATATGGACAATATTATGTATTTATTTTAATTGCAATCTTTATTAATTGATTGTATGTTTCATACATTAACGTAATATCAAGACAAGGAAGATAATATATATCATTTTTAAATAATATATATAGATTTTTAAGAGAGGAAGACAAAAAATTGTACAGTTATAAAAATGTAGTATCCGACAACTTTTGTTGTATATAAAACAAAAATTTGGAGGAAAAAATTATAATTGTGTGAAGAGAATAATTATATAAGCATAAATCTCATATTATTTGACATAATGATTAAATTTTTCTTTTCGTATCATGAACAAAAATTCTAAAAGTTTTTCTAGCCTTTATAACCCTTGTCTGATTATTGCGATTTTCACAATTAACACGAGAGTAAATCCCTATATATAAACGTATCTACTTATGTACAAAATATTTTACATATGTTCACAAACATATATAATCGTTCAATCTGAAAATCTTGTCCCGCTGGAATTGAGTTTATTTAAAGATCACATTGTTTATGTTACTTGCTACTAATTCGAAAAGGTTATCAAAGAGTTTACTCTAAGAGTCATAAGTAACTTAAAGATATAAAAATTTAAAAATTATTCAATAATGGCAAATAATGGGTGAACATGTTTTTGTCATTAAAAAAAACTTGTACGTTTTTACTTGGTAATAAGACTGTACAAGAGAGATTGTATCTCTGAAGACGGAATCAATATAATTGGATAAAATGTGTTGTATGGCCATCCCGATAAATCGGATCATCTGTGATGGACGCGCGACAGAGCGGACACGATCGCTCTCTGTCGAGCCACGTTGAGACACACGTTTCGCAAAATATATGCTTGCAATGAAGCCTGACTGGCGTAGTATATTGTTCGTGGCAAATAGCGCATATACCGCCAGATGCAATCAGCTGCTCCTTCGACGGAGATACTCCTAAGCTCTATAAAGAAAAAGCATTTGTTACGCATTAATGCGACAATTTTGAAAATAAAACTTAAAAGTTTTTACATACCACATTTTGGAACAGCTTCCATAGGGCGGTGCGAAACAATTTGAGACGTGATAATAAATCGCTGCCTTTGCTCATGCTATACATCACTGATAAGAAAATTCCTATGATTTTTTCCGAACCTTGATACGTCCCGAACAAATAATACAACCATGGTTGGACAGGCGCGACACAACGATAAAGCTGAGACGTCGCTTCCACCATAAGATAATATTTGCCCTGAAATAAATCGACATTTGTATTTCATCTTGTATTGCATAAATAAGAATCAACAATTTAAACCATAATTTCTAATCAAAGTAAGAATACTTACGCGGTTTTGGAATGCCAGTAATCGTACTGGTAGACAAGTCAAGAGAACTTTGCACATAACAGTGATGAGTTTGAGGAAAAAGTCCATCACTATGACGTAACAGAGCAAATCCCAGATTGTGAGCGGTTCAGCATAAGGAACGAAAGCGTGCAGATCGAACGTGTAACTCACAAATACGATACAGGCGGTGATGTAACCCAGAGTCATCATTAAGAACAACCAATTACGATTATGCTGTTTGGCGATCTCGCGTTTGAGATCATTATTGGCGTGTATGAATGTGATCAGCAATACGACGAACATGAATATTCCAGCTCTGTGATCATAAAGACCCTTAATAAGAAGAATAAATACAAAGGGAATGTATTGTTGAAGCTGCTTCAGCATCGCTAGAATTTCCGGATCTATTTGTACATTCCTGTTGTTGGCGGTAGTATTCTCCAAGGCATTGTTGTTGCTATTATTATTATTATGGCTTTCTGTAATTTCGTTTGCTGTCTCAGGCGTGTTGCTCACCAAGTTACTTGACACTGTCGATGTTGTGTGATGGTGGTGATTGTGCATAGGTTCGTTGTGAGTATCATTTACTGTAGGTTCTTCTAGATCGATTACATAGCTGTCGCTTGATAGTGGATGAACTGGATGGACTTGATTTCGGAGTCCATGTATGGTCAAGAGTGATGACAATGATATATTAGGCTATTCCAAGAAAAAAAAATGATTAAGATAAAAAATATTGTCTTTCTCTAATACTCAACAATGCATTGTTGCTAATAGTACATACCGCTGCATGTTGTATAAGAGGACGAATTCCTTGGATAGTGGAGGATATATTATCTGCAAACATTCTAGAACGTTCTGCTGTTCTGACACTAAAATTAAATGCTGTTCCAGGGCTCATGTTTTCCAATGTACATCTAGTACTATCTGACGACTCTTGAATTTGTCCATTTTCATTTGAATTTGACATATCTGATATTGTCAAATTGCAATTACCCCTCAACGCACCTTCTATTGGTCTATTTTCATCCATATTTTAGCTAGAACATACAAATTTTGATCAATTTATCAACAAAAAATAGTTTATCAGAGTTCTGTGTATTCCATCAGCATACATATATATAATACACAATTTTTATAAAATGATATCTAAATGATATAAGAAAAATGGAGTGCTGCATAGCATATTATATAATATAATACAACATTATTTCAATTAATTTACTGAAGTGAATATATCATTGTATGTTTTAAACGTCAAGTTCTATAACGAAGATGAACGTCATGATATAAAAATGTCAGAGATAAGAAAACAATTAAACAATGACAGCAGATGCTTCCTGACATTTTTAACAATTTTAAAGTTGCAGGAAAAAGTAAATATACCTCGAAATATATATTCTAATCGTACAGAAGCTCTCTGCTACGATTGTCGAATCATTTCGATTCTCCCTTTTTTGCAATCTAAGATATTCTAGTCCGTCTATTTTGCGTCTCTCGTACCGTGTCCTCTCTTTGTCGTCTTCTCCACGAATCTCTGTTTATCATAATTATAAATGTGCGAACGCACATCGTGTCACGCCATTTTCTTCGTGATTATTTGTACGACGGTAATTGGATCCAGCTCGAGCACGCGTGCTAAAACCGGGAGGTTTGAAAGCTGAAGCGCGCGTGTTCCGTTTTTTTTTCTCTCTTCGATCAATTTTTCCATCTTGTCGAGTGCAAGTTCTTTTTTTTAGGTGAATTCGAGAGAGAAGTGTGTACACATTTGTTCTAATAAATATTCCATTCGTGCTATTTTCGTGCACTCTTATTATTATCAATGCTGAAACAAGAATTCTGCTGTATCAGCTGTTCACGTCCTGTCAAACAATATATCGAGTCTCGCTCATAGATGTCGCATAGTGTATCGTGAAAGTGATCACGTGATTGATTACGAAAATGCATCTCTTTTTTTCACGACTAATTGAGAAAAAGCGCGCGTCGTGTCACAAATAGTTTCCAGTTTCCAGAAGAGATTACGTAAGTACAGGATTCCACACGCAAATGGAGGAAAGGTCAGTGAGTAATTAATAGTTTATAGGTTAATCCTTTTATAGAAGAGTAAGAAAAAATATAATTGTGAAATTTATTTAATTATAAGGAAGCTTACAAGGTCGTCTTGCATTTTCGCTTTTTTATGATATCGTCGCGAGCCGATTCGATGTAACTGTAAGTGCACTTTGATATCGGATGCTCGACAGGGGAATTTATAATTGTCGTCCAAATTATCGAGGCGATCATTCCCAAAGTTCTCGCCATGTAAAGTATAGTTTGATTCAAGCTCATGTCCGTCAATCCGTAGTACTATAAAGACAAATTATTGCAAGTAATGCAGGTTATCAAAATTCATGATTTTATTTGACGTTATTTTGACATCAAATTAAGTCAAATTGACTATAATTTTGATACCTGCGAATTCATCAATTTGTTAGAATATATTTATTTAAACAATGCTGTCTTATTTTTTCTTCGATCTTTTCTTTAAAAAAAATTTCCCACAAGTAGCAAAAAATGTTTAACATTTATTTTCTAAGATATTTTAAAAACCTGAAAATAATTGGTTAAATTCCTTTTTATTTATTAAAAAAACGTTTATTTTTTTAACATTAATGTAATATAAATAAATATATTTATTCAGCGTTTATTTTAAATATCTATTTTATTAATATATTATTAATCTTTTATTAATAAAATATTAATAAAATAAATATTTAATAAAAACGTTAAATAAAATATATTACATTGATTGTTAAAATTAATATTTTTCAATAAATAAAAAGAAACTTACAATCAATTATTTTAACGTTTCTAAAATATCTTTGAAAATGAGTTCTTAACATTTTTTATACACATTTTTGCTACTTGGGTAAATTATGAAAAAGATAGGTCTTGCGTACAATAAAAAATACTAGGAACAAATATTAAATATTAGAAATAAAAATTATTTAAAAATAATAAAATCAAAAAGACTGTGATATATAAAAATACAAGAGGATATAGTAAGGGCTAATAAACTAGTAAGAGCTACTTTATATGAATTTCTATTTGTATATCAGAGATTTTTTTATTTTATTTTAAAAAATAATTCCTAATATTTAATATTTATTTCCAGTATTTTTTTTATTGTGCGCAGGATCATGTAAAAATTACAACATAAATATTGAATCTTCTGCTCCTAAGAATTTTATTTTTAATTATATTCCTGCTATATATAAAAGCGTGTCTACAATTTTACCTGAAAAATAAGCGAAGCTATGACACTCTGTTCCGGATATATACTCTTTCTCTTTGGTCTCTTTAGAGCCGATTGTAATATTCGTGTGATAGCCTGCGAGAGCTATAAAGATTTCTTACAATTAATTTTATTAGGCTCGTATCTCAGCCAAGACAAATCTGTTTTTTCTTATCGCGCGCGTGCGCGCACATATGCGTACCTTGATTTCGGCATTATCGGGCAAATGTTGTCTGGCATAATTCAAGAGAGCCGTGTACCGTGGATCGGAGAAATCCGCCTCCATGTGTCCTATCAATTTATCTTTGCTCCATAAATTTAGCACGCGAGTCCTCAAGTCGTGTTCCGTCCATCCTCGACCGAGCGTATTCTGAACTTTCGTTTGCAATTCTTTCCACTACATATAATATGCGAAAAAAGAGCTAGAAAAGCGTAAAGGATATTTTAAACCATTTTTTCAACGATTCGTTACCTGCGACATCGTTCCACTTTTAGGCTCGTCGACGTACGCCAAAACGCTGCTCGATAATATCTCATTTATATGGAGATCAGTCGCACCCAAAATATGGGTGACATGAGCGGCAGGAGCCCCTCCGTCATCGTCACTGTTAACAATTGTTCGATTCTTTTATTCTTTTCTCGATTCTTGGTTAGTTTGAAAGATAAAATGGCAGGATTTCAACCAACACTATCTAGCACGAAATTTCGCCTCTCGATTAATCACTTTTCTCTTTTTAATCATCTAATTTCTTTCTCCAATTTTTACTTTTAATTGTTTAAATATTTTAGATAACTTCGTTGTTTTTAAATGTGTGAATTACTTAATATTGGAATTTTAAATGTGTGAATTACTTAATATTTGAATTTATTTTTTATCCATGAAAATTTGTATTATTGGAAAATTATTTATTAAAAATTCGACTATAAGTATATACTTACGCATTTAAAGTGATGTATAATCTGAGAAAATCCACAACCGATGATTCTCGGCTGTCAAAGCTTTCGTTCACGTTGGTCAAACATTCTAATAGAAATTGAACCCAATCACCGTCACTCCTCACATTTTTCAACATTTTTCTCTTTGCAACTAGACCGATGATTGCTGGTAAGGTTGCAAGAAATTCCATACCATCCTCATAGGTATACTTATAAAGTCAAAATAAACGTTTTATAAAATACATTAAGAGAAACATATAGTAGATCTATTTAATAAAAGAAATACAATAGATCTATTAAAAAATATAAAATGTTTTGTAAGAAAAAGGCACCAATTTTATATTAAAAAAAAAAAAAATTTAGTTTTGTTGGGATAGCGCGCTGTCTTCCGCGATTGGCTCTTGTTGCTGTTCTTACACTTTAAATTTCAATTTTATATTAATTATGTTACTTTCTCTTAAACGATTAATTTTAATTATAAAATGAAGATTTAAGAAGAGTCATCAAATTTATTTTTAACAATAAAAAATATAATTTATTTTTTGTAAATTTTGTTTATGTTTACATTGTAATATTTTCTATTTTATTTTTAATCTATATTTAATTGCATCCTTTGCACTTTACATTTTTTAATATTTATATTTTATATTTTATTTTATATTTTACATTTTGTCAAAGAAAATAAAGATTTTTTTTCATCAATTCTAAAATGTCAATTTTTGTTTTTAAATTAACTGATTGGCTAATAAGAGTCGATATTAAGGATATAATAAATAATATTTATTATATATTATTTAAATAATTAATAACGGTTATCTAATCAAAGGAACACGTCAATTTTATTTTTTAATATCTGGATATCCGCTCTTATTAGCTCTCAATTAACTTAATTTGGTCTTTATAGAGCCATTATTAATTTTATTTATTGATGTTATTTTGAAGTAACGCAATTTTCTGCTTATTGAGTAAAAATTGTCATAATGACAATACATTTTTTTCAATTACCTCCCAATATGTGTACGGTAGAGCGCCGTGTCTCTTGGCCTCCTTCGCTTGTTTACTGATGTTGAAAATTGTGAGTGCGACCGATAATCTATGCATGGGTGTAATTGCCTCGGGCATAGAACGCAAAACTGAAATTATCATTTCACCCCGCGATCCCGACCACCACTCGGTGCATTTTTGACGTCGCGACGTCCAGTCGGCGATAAGCGAAGCTGTCTGCTGCTGCGTCGGAATGTCACCGGTTAAGAGCAGCCAAAAGATAGCTTCCGCACTCGGCGAGTTTCCTTGACGAGGCAATAGAGTGACTACTTCCGGTATGGTCAATCCACGGTACACGAGCTAAAGAAGTTTCGAACGATAAGAAAAGTATCGATATTTTTATCCAACAAGCTTAAAGCTCCTTTAAATCAATGTTAAGAGAGTAAATTAATTTATTATAAAAAATATAAGAATAAAATACGACTAAGTTAAGCAAATATTTTATTTTATATTAAAGAGAAATTCTCTTGTATTTCTTCAGCATATCATTTTCTTGAGATATAAAATAATTATAGTGTCTCAATCTTACCGTACCATCCGTTTATGGGAGACTCCTCAAATTATTTGAAGACGATTTTACCTCGAAAATGTCGAGGAAGATCATTTTTTCAATGTTCCTAATTTTTAAAATCATGTATCTTTGTAACTAAGCTTTAAATTTGATTAAAGTACTTTATTATCTGAAATTAACTAAAAAATGTAGTTTTGTTAATAATTAATTTTTACAAGGCTTAATTTACAAAGAAACTTTGATTTTCAATAATCTATAACTCGAAAATGATTGGTGCCTGGACATTTTCGCTGAAGAAAAATCATCTCCAAATCGTCTGAAGAATCTCCCGTTAACAAGTGGTACAGTAAGTCTGGGACAGTGTATATATCAATAAATGAGTATGCGATTATTTACACCGCGTTTAGGGTCGATTTCCGAAGTTTCTTTGACGATTGAGTTTACGTCGCTCAATCCTTCGTAAAGACTGTCGACCGTAATCTGACTGATAATATTTGGACCGAAGTAACGTCGAATATATCTCAGGAGATCGTGATGCACCGGGATCTTCTCGCAGAGAGCCTCCTTTAAGTTCGTGCTCGTGCTCGGTTCTCCTCTCGTCTTGCTTACCTTAGTTAGAGCAGACAGATTTAATGTTCATCTCGTACATTTCGAAAAGCTGTTTACGTATTTAAATAGAATCAGGAATGGAATTAGCGCGAGTTCCTCGCCAAGTTTCTCGCGCGCGAATTATATATCGCAACCTCGTACTTCGATAAATCAATTCCAACCGTCATACGTGCCATTCTCCCGTTCCAAAGTTAGCCTTTCTTTCTCTGATGCAATTCCTTCCCTTATCCCATAGAGCGAGCAAACGAACTCTCCGACACCGGAATCCTCTTGACGATTGAAACATCTTTCGTAATCTTTAATAATCTCTTCACTTCGAGAGTTTGAATTGACCGACGATATATGTGTTACGTATGAAAGATATAGCGAAGGAAGCAGCGTGTGTTGAATTTTAATTTTAATTTATTTGTTGCTTCAATTGAACACTTGAATTCATTTTTTTCACCCGAAATGCAACGCAGCAATTTTTGCGTTACTTTAAACTTACTTTAAACATTTTGACGTTTAATCGGACGAAGAGAAATTAGAAGCGAGAGTTTTCGATTTTACTGTTTTGCATATCGTTACACACACACACACACACACATATATATATATATATATATGTGTATGATTTTTTATTTAATACTTACCAAACTGATGAAGATCTGTAATCTGTTAAATGATAACTATGCAAATAGAAATATTATTAGGCAATTTTCAAATGTATTTTGAAATGCATTTTTTGGGCTATATATAGAAAAAAATAATCGATATGCACATTTCTAATATTTCGCTGATTTTTATTGCGAATATCGTGCGAATACATACAAAACAAGAGATCATCGCTTGTAGTTCGTACAATATCGTTCTTGTATTTGTATGTATCAGTTACATGTCACACTGACACAAATCGATAGTGTAGAACGAGAGAATCGCATCTGAAAAAATATGAGATATTCGCAGCCTCATATTTTCGGTGTATTATTTTAATGATTTTTTGTTTCTTTACAGTTGTAATTCTTTCTCTCCCCCTCTCTCTCTCTCTCTCTCTCGTTTTAAACCATCGAAAATACGTCGATTTACGATATTCGTACAAACGTCTAACAAATACATGCGTTCGCGTATTACAAAATGCATTTCGAGTAATTGAGCATTTATGTATATTTTTTATCATTGTCAGGCTCGTATGATTATTCTCAACAAATGTCTTCAAATATAATAGATAATAATAATATTGATAACATTCTATTCTGCTAATGTTCTACGCATATGTGATATTATACGCAGTGAATATGAGCGATTTTTTAAAATGGCGCGTTTATATAACGAATTGAACGGAGATGTGTCTTACTTCAAGATCTAAGATAAAAATTGCGCGCGTGTATATATGTATGTATATGTGGCTATATGCACACGTTGCATTTATCATAGAATACATACAAACGGTAATAACGCTAATATACACGATATATGCTAGTATTATAATACTAAGTATTTATAACATCTCATATATTTATATATATTAACGATTACGTCTTTCGCGAATGATTAACTATATGTTCAACATTAAATTAATAATCGATTAACTTTTAACAGAGTATAGTAAAATATATATGTGTATGTATATATATTATATATGTGTATATATACTATTGCTTCGCCCTTTACGAATATCTTCCTAATACAACGTCAATATTATATTTAGGCCGAATGCAGCACGAGGAAAGGATTGAGCTAAAAAAATGCACTCGACCGCTGCATTTTGCTATCTTCTCGTCTTATTTTTTCTCTTGTCATTTTTTATTTGCGATAATCCTCTTCCGAGCATTCTTCACCATCATTATCGAATGTTAATTTCTATTGGCACGATTTTATTTTCTTCCGAGAAATTTAATAGTCGATATATAATTTTGATTAGTCAAAAATCACACATGTACGCCATAATTTGTGTGATTTATATAAAGAAATATAATCTTTAAACACACACACGTACAAATGCGAATACAAAAAAAAATTAATACCGCGAAGAGATGAGTCCACTAAAATCTGGAAATTTTTGCGAATGATTCGTTAGAAAATCTTTTACACATATGATTGAGATTTGCGAATTTGACATTTGACATTTTTGTTATTTTCGATTATTATTATTTTTAAAATTTCAATTATTATTATTGTCGCTTATTCCGAAATCACGTTTCCTGGCTCGTAACATTTTCGCGCGCGTTATTCGACGACTCTTTGCAACTTTAGAAGAATCATCTGTATGTTGTGACGTCTATTGCTTTCGACTTTCGTCGATCGATGTGCTCTTTTATTGAGCAAATTTTCATTGCTTTGAGACTCAATGATCCGCAGTACGCTAAATCGAGAGACGACGAGAGTCTCTCGCCGGATATATCTGTATGTCTATCGAAAAGCGCACATTTTATTCTTGCACGAGATCGCACGAGATCTATTTATGACCTCAGGGGTATATGATTTAGTCTCAATGTCAGAGAAGAATGCACTTCTCGCCGGTGTCGTGCGGGTAGGCTCGCATCGGTTGCGAAGTCGCGGGTGATGGCGAATTCGGCCTACCCTCTATCGCCTGAATACTCTTCATCAGTTCTCGGAATACCTAGCAATTATCGAGACAAGTTGTTAGTCATTTTTAACTTGTTTGAAACGTTTTATTTTATTATTTTACGAATTTATAACAAGTGAATTTTATAGGAAACAATTTAAACACGATTTTTATCATAAAAAATGTACTCTTTTAATTTTTGTGAATTTTTCGGTAAATTTTTCAACTCTAAAAAATATCAATTATTATTCGTTGTAGTATTAGATTGTTCCATAATTTTGCAATATAAACTTTTTTTGTCAATAAAAATCTTTAGCTTTGTACATGTTTTATATATCATTTTAAAGCTCATTTGCTTTTTTATATCTGAGATTTTAGTCTTCGGTTTAATTTTCGATTATACTTTTTCTCAACATTCTTTTCATTATTAGTAAACATGATTTTCGCGTACTTTTTTGTATTAAAAGTATTTTTTAATAAAAAATTTCCAGAAACATAATACTTTTTAAATTTAACTTTATTAATCAAAGTAAGAATCATTCATGCATATCTAATAGTTTGATGTGGATTCGCTTCAACTTTTAATGTCTCAACCTTTAATGTCATCAACAATAGTCTCAGGTCCGCGATCGTCATTTGTGAAGCTTTTGTCTTCAGATTTTTATTTTTTATAGTGGTGTGTTCGTTAACAAAGTTCTCGCCGAATGCAGCATTAATAATGTTTCGAGCGGCTGCTGCATTTTGGCCACTTTTTTTATACAAAAAAGTACGTGAAAATCACGTTTATTCATATTGAAAAAATGTTGAAAAAAATACATTTGAAATTAATTAAACCAAAAAATAAAAGGTAAATTTTGAGTTTTAAAATGAGATACAGGATGTTTCTAAAACTATGTCAGAGATTTTAAGGATATATTCTAGAAATAAAAATAAGAAAAAAGTTCCTATAAACATTAGCTCTAAAAATTTCCCTGCGAGTTATATAACTCCCTTAAAGATGGGTGAAACAATCGAAAAATGTTTATTGTATGTTATTGCTTTCGCAGATTTTTTCACAAATTGAGAAAAAGATTTTTTCAACAATCTGTGAAAAAATCTTCGAGAATCACAACACATTTTTTTATTTTTCTCCCATCTTTAGAAGGCTATAACTTGGAGGGAAAGCATTTTCGGGCTATGTTAGAAACTTTTTCTCTTATTATGCTCCCTAAAAAATACACTCTTAAAATCTCCGACATAGCTTTAAAAATACCCTGTATAAAACATGTACAAACATAAAGATTTTTATTGTCAAAGAGAAAGCTTTAAAAAATTGACATTGAAAAATGAGACATTTCATACGGAATAATCTAATAAATGCAGAAAATGATAGAATAATAATGAAGGAACTAGAAGAGCGAGTAAGGGTAAGTTTAATTCAAACGGGGATGATAATAATAATACGCGGATTGTCTCTCGACAAGAAAATTGATAAATAATATATGAAGCGCACCTGTACGACGCGACAGTTAAATCTGGCACTGCACTCGACGTAACCGCATCTCCAGTGCTTCCGGACGAGATTCACGATGTCCCTGTATCTGGTCCCGGAAGCGACGGTCTGCGACAGTTCGTCCTGCTTGTTTCCGACCACCAGCAACGGTACGCCTCTCATGTCGCGCGCCTCGTAGATTTGTTCGCGCAACGTTCTGATGTACTGAACAAATCGATCGCAAATGAGAGTACATGGAAACAAATATTAGCTAATTTTTCCTCCTTGTATACACACATATATATATATATATTTTAAAGTTGTATATTTTGCAGTATTTCAATTTGTAACTTTGAAGAAATATCCCAGATAGACATATATCAGCAGATTGCCTGCATGATGACACATTTTAAAATTGAAAATGCTTGCATAAACATTAACAGATACGTTCTCATATGACATGAGTATTATCAGCAAGTAAAAGGATCTTGTAATGCTGTGAAAATTGAGAAAATGTGCTGCTTATTTTGTCAGAAATATATATGTTGCGTTTATAATATAGAGAAACATATTGCTACTTTATATAAAATATATAAAATATATGTTAACAATATGACATAATACACAATTAAAATTTATTAAAATGATTTGTAATTTTATGCTGTTCTAATTGCATTACAAAGTATACATATAAAATGTTTGCATACTATGTTCAGCATACCTGTCTATCTGGGATACAGGTGCATCATTTTATGTACCGTGCAGTCTTCAAGAAATGCACGGTTAAAATATTTCTATAGATAAAATACGAGAGTTGGAGAGTTTCTCTTCTCTTGGTAGTCTAAATTTTATGTTGCAAACAACTGGTTTATTTGATTACGCGTATAACATGATTATTATATCGCGTTCCTCGTCTATACTTTTGACTTGTCGGCGGCAAAAATCGATTCGGAAAACTTGTGCAAACTCTGCGTTAGGTTTTGTCCCCAAGAGGCCGGTCTTTCGTCACCCGGGCAAACATTCAGATAATCAAACTTTTACGCCGGCAACTTCGTGTCGGCTGCAAGTCGCAGAAGTGATAGCTTTCGTGGGGAAAAAATCTCGCGCGAAAAGAACTTTGCGAAGAAAGACATTTGTCGCAAGTTTCTGACGTCGACTTGTCGAAATAAAATTCTATCTCTTGCGTTCGATTTATCACATTTTCATGTCGAATTTCTCGTCAAGCGGGGTACATACCTGAAACGTGTCCTGATTACTGAGATCAAACACGAGCACGTACGCTGTCGCGCTCCGTAATCCGTAATAACGGAAATCGGTCCATTCCAGATGCGAGCTCACCGGGAAGTACGGAATGGTCGGCAGATCGGTGATCTTTAGTTCGTACAATCGATCGGCCAGCACCACACTCGGATAAAATGTCTCCCGTCGTTCGGTCGGTGTGTATTCCTCGGAGAACTCGCTCCAAACAAATTGCTGGAAACATCAATAAAAACGGGATTTGTCAAAATAATAGGCGCATGCAGCAGTGTTTGCTGTTATCAATCAATCAAATTATATAGATAAAAATAATTATATCGAATACACACAGAGAGAATTTTCTCTTAGGACTTACCCTGAATGTCATGGTAATCATGGACAATATGGTATTAGAAGAATTTTAGAAGAATTCTTCTCATTAATTTTTATCACAATGAAAATAATAATATCTATCACAATAAAATATCAAATTTACTATGTACATATTAATATTTTAAGTAGATATTATTAAATGTTTAAACATTTCGTATTAACATAATTTGTATATATATATATGACACCTAATTCTATGCTCGCGTATATTGGTCCTGTATTTGATATAATTATTTGCATTGCAAAAAGCGCGAGCCATTATATTACTTTTTTATATAGATGAAATTTTGGTGTCATCTTGCCTTTATGTATAATTAATAAAAATATGTACTAGGTATATCTATATCTGCATCTTAAATGAAAAAAGTGTTATCTTTACTTTAAATTATCTAGAATAATGTTCAGATAATTTGGTTTAGAGCTTAGTACATAAAAATACTTAAGTTCTTAAAAAGAATATTATCTAAAAATTATCTAAATGAATCGTCATATATATAATTTTACCTTTTATCTAAATATATTTAAAACAAAATCATCTTTATCTTATCTAAGATAAATTTATATATTTTTATTTCATCTTTATCTAGCTAATTTTAAAATCATCTAAGCACAACACTAGGCGCATAGTACAAAATTTTGTTTGTAAATTTGACACTTTTTTGTCGGAAGCGAACGGCGTTCCTTAGGAAATTCGTCGTGCCTTTTAATTATCTCGCGAGTCGATAATCGTCGCCTTCGATAAGCGGAAACTGCTATCGGAAATGAATCGAGCGCTCCAGCGACTCGTTTCCGTGATTTGTTCCCTTCCTGGCTTTGAAACAAAGATTCCGACACCTTTTCGTCAATTGTACATTGAAGCGCGCGCATGCAAAATCGCGTTTCGTACATGGAATACTTTCTAAGTCATCGATGCAATTAATAGAATAATTTATAAAAAAAAATTAGAAACTATTGCAATTTATATATTTATTCATAAAATGTTAAAGAGCCTGAAGTATGTTAAATTAGAAAATATGTTTTGATTTCAGAATAAATCTATTAAACTGATAGAAATTCGACGCACGCGTTAATTAACTACACGTTTGATACACGGTAAATTAATTGAAAAACGGGGTAGAGAACATTTTCACGCGAAATATAAAAGTAATTGATACGATCATGTTATGGGAATGGACTTTACTCGGATTATACTTGTCTTTCCCACGCCGGGTGCACCCAGGAAGACAACTTTAACACGATCTAATGTGTCTGCGGGACTTTCCTCCTCTTTCGATCCGGCATCGGCACCTTCGTAGGTTATTGTATTTCCTCCTCTTCTTTCCAAATAATCGAGGTCCAACTCTGTAGCAGAGAAGCAATCGAATTGTGTGAAACACGAAAATATATAGTGTATATATATATGTGTGTGACATATGCAGTGTAGAGAAAACTTGTTGCTCGGTTGTACACGGTATCGAGGGATTTTACTAACTTTGTGAGATCCGATCTTTGAGAATATTGCGATGCGAATGAATCTTGTTTTGAATTAATTTCGCGATGTGTATGTTCCGCAAATTATATGTGTATATTCGCCAATTATACAGGAATGTTTCTAAAATTATGTCACAGATTTTAAGGGCGTATTCTAGGGCTCAAAATAAGAGATAAAGTTTCTAAAACATATATGCATGGGTCAAAAAATGCTTTCCCTCCGAGTTATATAGCCTAAAGTTGGGGGAGAAAATCGAAAAATCTCCGAAAACTATACAATATATTTTTCGATTTTTTCACTTATCTTTAAAGAGACTGTAACTCGGAGGTAAAGTATTCTAGGTAAAAATGGATTTAAAAATTTTTGAATCCATTTTTATAGGAATTTTTTTTATTTTGACTCCTAGAATGCACCCTTAAATATCTGAATATAGTTTTAGAAATCATCCTGTATATCATATTAAATTTCGCTGAAATATCAAAGATTATATATATATAGTATATTGTATAATCTACCAAAATTATTCTCAAAGTTCATAACTATTTTACATTTATATAAAGAGTGTAATCAAGATTTCATCAGTATAAATTAAACCCAGAAGCTTTTTTAAGATTTAAAAATCAGATTATTGAGGAAAAATTTTTGTGCAATAAAGTGGTAAATGTAACAAGGATTTGATAAATCTGATAAATTGTTAAATATCACAATCTAATTAGTATACCACGTAGATAGCAAAAAAATGATTGAAAAACCTTGTTCGTTTCCTACATTGGTTTGATTTTTACGATATGTTCGTATAGAAAAAAAAAACAGAGAGAGAAAATGCGCAACGATCCGATGGAACGAATTAATTAACAGTATTTAGAATCCGCTTCGGAAGAAACGGATAATGAGATCGCAACTTTAGCCGTTAGTCACGAGAACATTGTTTCGCACGTATTGTAAAGTGCCAAGTTTTCCGTAGAAAACTTCGCGAGAAAGTATTTTCTGAACATTTGTTTTGTCGATTTCACAGTAGGTATATAATACTATTCTATATAGAATCTTCCGTCGTAAAGATATATATTATTCATAAAAGGATGAGAGAGAGAGAGAGAGACTAAATTTTTATGCTGAAACTTCACACACAACTCACGCATCCATAAATTGCGTATCTATCGAGATCGGATTTGTTTGTCTTTACTCAAGTATTTATTTTACGGGGTCGCACGCGCGAACAAAATGCATTTGCAGCACACGTCCACGATTGAAAAGATTTAATTTCAACATATAATTCTGCGAAAGAAATAGATGATGTATCAATTGCAAGAACACGTTACATGAAGATGTATAGCATCCAGTGACGTGTCAGAGTTTTACAATTTACGAAATTAAATTAAAATAAGTCTGTGTGTGTGTGTGTTGTGTAAATTATATTTCTATATAAATTTACATCAAAAGCTACATATAATGCACTTATAAAAAAATATATATAAAATAATAAAATATATATGTATACATATATATATTATATATATATATTATATATAAATTAATATTTACGCATACAATTATACAAGATTTTATCCTGCTCTTTAAACTTGACAGGATGCGTCAATTCATGCCGCCACAAATAAAAGCAGCGAATGACAGGTATGCACTTTACAATGGAAATCAATCAAATCCCCAATTCGTGATTAAATAATCGAATTAATTAAGGGCATTTATAATATGGCATTACATATGGCAAAATAAGCACAATGACGAATTATATTTAATCCTTCTGCCGATAATTAATTTTTCAACTTTTTATTAATGTTTAGGTATACTCGGGTACCAACTGCATGTTTTTGACACTTTGCACCGCGGCATTCTTTATAGCAGCTGCTGGAGGCATTGAACACTTTTTCCCGCTATATTTATATTTTAGTAGGTTTCCGAATACAAAGGCCCTTTGTATTTTGTTTCGGGCGTAGAAAAAGTTTCGACACATTTTTAATATTTAAAATTGCTCCGGATACTCGTTCGTATTCGTTCGGAAAGATCTACGACGGAATTTTTTTTTAATAAAATCAATATATAAATTTTGCCCGCAAAAGTGCTTTTTTTCTCTCTTCGTACAATAAAAAATAAAAATATATCTCACATGCATTTTTATAGAGTACGATGAACTTATCAAAACGTCACGTGTATTGACAAGCGAATCTCGTTTACCCAAGAGTCGCCTGTTCGCTTGCAAGATCGAGCTCGATGACGTCTCGTTATCTCTAAGCGTGTTATCCATGAGATTGGATTAAAAATAATATCGCGATCGTGGTAATAAATGATGAATGCTCTCATCTCGCGCATCTGTCGACGCGTTCCGACGACCTTCGCGGTCGAAGTTCGCCGATCGACTGACGAGAAACTCTGGGATACTGTCTCTTCTCAGGCAGGGATCAACGACCATATACATATGTATGTGTATGCCGAGAATTAGAATTGCGATTATTATATCCAGGTAATTATTATTATTTTATAAAGTTTAAAGTTCAAATAAATAAACTTATCTTTCAAAGTGTTAAAAAAAAAAATTAACTTATTTTTTATATTATTTTCATATAATTCTACCGTCAGACTATATTATACTTAATATTAAAGTAATTACTTTAATATTAAGTAAATAGTATATAATCAGAAAATTAAAAAAATAATTGTATTTAAAAGTATTTATAAATGCATTTAAATATAATTAGTATTTAAATATATTTTAAAACTAAAGTATTTTAATATTATTTAAATATATATGTCAAGCAGTATCTTGTATCTTGTATTTAAATATTTTGTTTCGAAGTACCTGCCCAACCCTGATTATAATAATGTTTCAAAGTCCGAATTACTCGAATTGTTAATATTTGAACGACGGACTCTTTGAATGATAATTAAATCATTCCGTGCACGTGCCAGGTTACAGAATGAAGAGATCATCACGCATTGACGTATGGCTATTAATCGGATTAAATTATACAAATTATTACGTTAAAGTTTGCGAAAGACGGCCCTGTTGTTATTCCATCAACAGAATGTTATAGTATAGAAACTCTAATTATTATGCATAGCTGCAGGCTTTTATCGGAGCTTTTAATTAATTTTAGCTTTCATAACATTAATATATAATACAATTAAAAGTAATCGATAAAAGTGCGATTGTTGCGTTAAATCTTAAAAAAGCTCTTTCATAATTCTCTTATCACAAAGAGATTTTGATTAGTATTTTTCGATCTTTAAAATTATTTTAAAAGATCTCATTATAATAAGACGAAAAATAGAGAAATAATAACAAATTAATATATCTAAAATATATTTTATATACCGTTTCAGACAACGGAATGAAACGATGTTCTCTCGTGCACATCTCAATGAGTAATAATTAGACTCTTAATGAGTAATAATTAGTAATAATGAGTAATAATGAGTAATAATGAGTAATAATTAGAGAATAAGAATAAGATATTTGAAGAAAAAAATAACGAATAATACTTACGATAGTGTTTGTGCGGCGGGAGGCTTCGCCTCCTCCAGCCGCTCGCAGTTTTTGTACCTATGGTTATCGCTGATTCGCCAAAAAGTTCTCACAAGTTGCCCCGTCTTGCTTAATTTCGGTACGACTTCGTTGTTTGAGCCTTCTAATGATTAAAGATGAATTTAATCTTCGTCGGTTGCGCCAACAGGGTCTTCAACACTCTCGTGCTTTCGAATTTTCTTTTCTTGAACATTTTTTTGCTTCTTATATTTTTGATATATTTCATATATATGTATATAACAATTGAAAAAAATACTAATGTAAATTATCTTCTTCCATAAAAATTCTCACTGTATTTTTTAATCCTTAGAAGCTAACATGTCATTGTTACAACAATCTCGCGTTACGAATAAAGAGGTTTCGATCGTCCTTTGGGTTCTATTTCATCCCGAATAGATACTCCGAGTTCGTTTTGCCTCGCTTTACGTCCTCTCAATTCAAAACGTCCCCAAGAGACATCTATAATATTTTACTACTTTATAGATATAGATTATGTAACTCGTTGCATCTTACATACGTATTTATGTATGTATGTGTGTATCACTGCCTTTGTCATCACATAATCAAACAGTTGTATTGTTTGTTACAAACGTAATAGATTTTAGAATGCTAGAGGAATTCGAATTCTTATTGTGCGTATACTCGCTTCTGTCGAGAAAGTGTTTAGAAAACACGTTCTCGTTGTGCGATTTGATTGCAAAATTGTTTCTTCCACGTTGAATCATATATCTGATTAATTATATTCTTCAGAATATTGTATCATCAGAGTCAATGAACTTCCATTGCCATTTCAACACAAGTTCAATTTTTTACGTTGATGAAAAAAACATGTATATGTTAATTTATTCGCGTCCCGAAGAAATATAGCGATTGTTCTCGTATATGAATATGAGAATCGAGATTTAATTACAAAAATCACCTCGTGTAATTTAAAAAATTACACATTGATTTCGAATCTTGCTAACTAAAGTCATTTCTAAATTTGATTATATTTGATGAAGAAAATAATTGATCGAATCAATTTTATTCGATCATCGATCATATCACGCGCGTCTAGATCGAATAAATTCGTTCGTCGCACTCGCGATCAGATTCGGTGTCCGAAAGTGTCCCAGAAAACATACCATCATTGCACTTTCGCTTTGTCACATCATTTTCATTTGCGTCTAGTAATTGTAAATCGAGGATAAAACGGTGATCAAGTAGTTACGGTCGAGACGTATATTGCTTGATGAATATTGCTTCCCAATGACAGTGAGAATGAGCGAGAATGTTGATGATGATGATCATCGGTCACTGATGATCGTCAGTCAAGCACGATCGATTCCAGACCCTTCCAGATCTGGACCAGTCCTTGATCGAGCCAACAGCTGATCCCGCGGTCGGGGTGCATCTTACTTTACCGACGGCGATGCGCGATCGCAGAATCCCCTTGCTGGACCGCAAACATCCCCTTTTCTCTCCCGAACTATACCTGACGCGTCTCCCGATCTCTCACCGCGAATCCACGAATTACGCAATCGCGCGGGATCGGCACCGCAGGCGTGTCACTGTCACGAAAACGACGGCGGCGCGAGATCTCGGGATAGGCAGCATCGCGAGAGCACGCACGAGGGTAGAGACGTCTCGGGAGGCATCCCCCGGACGATCGAAGCTACCCCTAGAACCTCGGGGATGCCTCCTGCTCGCTCTCTGCGCCTGCGTGCCGCGGACTCTCCGACTCTGCTCTCGTTCGGTTTGTTAAAAGCTTGTTTTCACGACCGCTGTCAATAAATCGTCTCTTCGCGGTCTTGTGTTTAGATGATTTTTTAATTAGCCAGATCGAAATATGTAAATTTATCTTAAATAAAAGGATGATTTCCTTTTAAAAATCTTGTTTAATAAATAAATAAATAAATAAATAAATAAATATCTAGATAAAAGATAAAATTATATTCTCTCTCTCTCTCGTTCGGTTTGTTAAATGCTTATTATTTTCACGACTGCTGTCAATAGATCGTCTCTTCGCGGTGTTGTGCTTAGGTGATTTTTTAATTAGCTAGATAAAGATGAGATTGAAATACGTTAATTTATTGTAGATAAAGGATGATTTCGTTTTAAATATCTTGTTAAATAAATAAATAAATAAATAAATATGCATATCTAGATAAAAGATAAAATTATGTGGTGATTCATCTAGATAACTTCCAGATAATATTATATTATTTTTAAGATCACTTATGTATAAATACAGTTATAAAAAAAAACATAAATTATTAAAGAGATGTAAAAACATATTCATACTTTTATTTATAAGTTTTACCGTTTATTGCTTAAGTATTTTTGTGTTATGGCCCCAAACCAAATTATCTGAACATTATTCTTGATTCTATATAATTTAATAACACTTTTTTTATTTAAAATGCAGATAAAAATAATAAACATATTTTTATTATATAAAGATAAGATGACGTGAAAATTTTATCTAAATGATCATCTATATAATTTTATTTAGATAACAGCAAACACTGTCCTTTCATTTTTCGAGATATATAATGTCTCCAAGTCTCGCGACCTTTACGTCGATATTTTATTAATATTGGAAAAAACGCGAAGCGGAGAGAGAGAGAGAGAGTGCGCAGTCGCGTATGTCATCTCGCTCTACTCAAGTATTTATCTCGATTTATCTCGCAACCAAGTTTTATTAATAGTAGGAAAGCACACAATGTATATAAAAGATTGCTGCAAAGATCCATTTTCTTTTTGTTTGTATATCTCTCAAAGAGTTTTCTCGTTAAGTAAGCAAGAGCGACGGTATATGATCCCTTTTTATCCCTATATGATCCTATTTTCGCGTTAATTCCTCAGAACATGTATTTTCTGACGCAATTATATTTAATCCCCTTGTAAATTCGTTATGTTTATTTAAGATGAAATTGTAATGTTTTGTGTCGGAAGAAGAATCATGTTCTTTTGAAAGCAACTATCGAATCAAATAAGGAGAAATCCGCGTTTCTCGCTATATAATAATGTATTAAATTTCTCGAGAAGAGATAAATTGCGTCTCTTCCATATAATTTTTTCTTTTACAAATGTATCTTATAACGAAGCGCACTGGCGTAACGAATTTTTATCAAGTGCTGTGATTCAAGACGTGAAAGAGTAAATTTTGCAACAAATTTATTCGGCGGAAACGTAGTTTTCTCGAAACTTTCTCGATCGCGTACGAAAATACAAAATTTGAACTCTCCTGCTCCAACACTCCGGAGTTTTTATTATGAACGTTTATATCAAGATTTTATTAAATAAATATATAGTACATAGCTTTACATAGAGAAAAACTATATTTGATAATACTGTGATTGTCGTCGGTTAAACTTTTGATTACACGGTAATGTACACATATGTTAATTACACGTTAATTATCGAAGTAGATCGAGCTCGGATATCGTCGGACACGCTTTCGCCTATTTGCGTTTATAAAACGGTGCCTTTCTGCTTTAGAATATATATTATATATATTATATATTTTACGTTATTCTCTTTCTCTTTCAACGATGTATACGGATTTCTTGTTCTTGTATCCCCGGGACAAAGGATATAAAAATATCTCACGTCGTCTCGTAAAACGATATCCGCGTCGATAAAAGGTACATATTTATATAACGGTCAGAATGAGCAGCCATGCACGGTGCAAACATCCTTTTGGACATTTTGGACTAAATATTGTGACGAGATATTATCTTTTACTTGAGACACCGAGATATATTTTATGAAATATAAAAAACGAGGTACATTAGGTATACGTTCGTCCATCCACGCAAGTGGTGTATTTACGTATATATAATGAAAATATATATATGTTATATATATCTTACTCTCTGTATTTATATATATTTATATATGTATGTATATTAAATCCCTAAGTACCATTCTCGATAATTGTACCATATTTAATAATTGACGTATCACATCAATTGTATATATGTCGCCATTTTTCTCTTATGCGCCGAGAAACAAGAAACTATAATTTTTTACACTATTCCCGAAGCGGCAAAGATTTTTATTCAACTCGCGTATTTCATTGATCGATGAAATCTTTTGTTTTAATCTTCTCGTAGATGCGTGATAAGAAGCAAAATCGATGGACTGTTTAATTCCTATCCCCTCGAAGGGTCAAGTGACAATAAATATGGAGATTAACAAATCGTATTACGTGTCAAAACGCATTTTCTGTGCTAGAGAGCCTAAAAATGTATCTGAAACCTAAAATTTTATCATTATCGAGAGACAGACTGGAAAGGGACAGAAGGCAAATAAATAAAAAAATTGTGTAACAATTAATTAAGCTACGAAATACCGAAATTCACAAAAAAATTCACAAAAAAATTCACATAAAATAAAAAAAACATTTATATAATCTATAATAACAGCTATCTATATAAATAACAATATATATATATATATATTTTTATGTAATCTAATTTTTCATATCGAATGCAAGAAATATAACTAGTAAATAAATTAACGTGCGTCTAAATTGCATCAAGACAAATGCTATTTCTTCTTGCGTACGTACGATAAAGCGAGTGCCTTTACCTAAAATTTAACATTACAATTCAGCGGATTACTGCCCTATTCCTAGAAAATATAACCATTCTATTTACACGTTATTCAGACTATCTCGTTAATGTACATGCGCCGCTTTATCCCGCCGTTTTCAGAAATGACGCGATTTTCGAAATACAAATGGTTGAGAACATAATAACGTTAGAATGCTGAACAACGCTAAACAAAAACGATAACATCTTTCGCGTTTATTTATTATAATAATATATGACGATCGCATTATCGCCACGGTACTTCGAACGATATATTATAATAGCGTATATCTTCCCCATAAACGTCAAATTAGAATTGCACAATTGACGAAAATAAATCGCGACAAATGCTTATGTTAATCTTTTTAACGCAAAGAAGAAAATCATATATAGAGATCTATGTGAAAAATTTACATTTGAACGAAAAAACTGCTCATTCTTCTCTTTGACTTGTATGTAATGATAAAAAAGATATTTATTGCTTCTATATGATTTTAAATAATTGTTTTTCTGCAAATTTTTCTCTTCGAATTTTTCACTTAATATTTTCACTATACTCGCCCGTAAAAATGCAGGACTCTCTTCCCATGGAGATCTTTTCGAACATGAATACTCCACATTTGGTTCCCCTTGTAAATGTCTTAAAAAATATAAATTTGCACAGCCGCGTGCAATACGAAATGCCGCGTTCGCATTTGAAACGCACAAAGCCAAATGCTCATTTCAGTTGCACCAACACCATGAAGTAAGTTACAACGGCACCCAATACCTGTAAAATTGGAGAGTTGTAACATTTGAAGAAAAAAGGTGTCATTTCGTTGTAATCTTGATGGACGAGGAAATTGACGAAAATGTATTCGGAAAAAGTAATCGAGAGATATAAATGTTCAATCTTACCGAAGCAAAGAGATCTAGAGACACCGTGAAGAATTTCGCTCCTGATATTGACATAGCTTTCTGACACTGTTGACACACGATCTGCACGAAAGTCTTAGCCTCCTCCGAGCCGTCGTACCAGTGGCAAGAATAAGCTGCCTCCATCACCGAAGTACTCTAAAGAAAGCGCAGAGATTTTAATTACTCGGCGAAAATTAATTCTAAGATTCTTGGCGATGTATTTTTTTTTAATTACGTCGAAACATCTAATCCTTTTTACGCGTCCGTAATAATTTATATGATATTTTTTCTTGCTCTTTGAAATAAAATATGAAATTCTCGCGTTTTACGTACCTCTTCGATCAATCGATTTCCAAATATGCAGAACAAGAAGACCTGGCCGAATGTGTAGAGAATGTAACCGATGGTGGAGGCCGCGTAAACGTTTATACCATTCACCTGTAACATTTAAAACTCGAACGTATTAGTATAAATTTTTAATTCCTAATATGTTCTGATATATATATATTCAAGCTCTCGCATTAAATTCATCGACTTTGTCATTTCTTGCTTTACTAATTTATATACGATCGATAAGTCTTTTGTTCACCACCTTGAAAAAGACAAGGCAACTTACCTTGGTCGCTTGATAGGCGAGCAATGTCAAAGTAATAGTCGTCGTCAACATGTGAAGCAGAAGAGCGAAACCATAAGCGTCCCCGACTGCGGTGACCAATCTAAATCGTAATGAAACAAACAATTGTTATTATTATTAAATGCTAATTAATAATTAATTGCTAAATTAACAAATGACATCTACGAATGACCTACACCGGCCATTACGAGCCGTTGACAAGCGGCTTATGAAAGATGTATTCGTAATATTCATTTTCTTTCGTCCATAGGCACGCCACCCTTGATTTTCATACTAAGCTATGTGATTAGAACAAAGTTGAACAACGATGGACGAACGATCGCTCGTGTGTCTTTCATTTCACCACGTATTATATATCCTATTTCACCGACCGTTCGTCGAGTTAACGCTATTCCCTGTAAGTGAATGATCGATATGTCGAAACGCCTTGAAGAAAATGTAATGGTCTATACGCTGAGGTCATCGCTATCGTAAAAAATCAAATCTGGAAAATTACGCGTACGCGAATACGTTTGACATTTTTTAAAAATTATTCTTCGCGCGTATGTGTGTGCGTGTGAAGATCTGAAATTCTTGAAATTCTAAATTAAATTTCCAGTGCGATACTTTTAGTAAAAACTTTTCATCCCCTTAGACCACTTAGTTTGACCTATAGGACATGACCTCCGTTGCGGTCAATATCTTTTACTTCCTATATTGCGAAGGTAATGACACAATTCTCCTGTTTGAACCATAAAATTTATATATTGTAACAATTCTGAGATATTAATTCGCAATGTTTTTCTGTTTCTTGTTGCAATAAAAATTATTTTATAATTATCGATGATATAAAAAGGCTACAAATTAAAGTAGAAAATTACTTCAAGCTTTATTAAAGAGAATTTTCACACAAGAACTGAAGGGACACATTCAATTTTTCGAATATCGAAATTATATATGCCATCGAG
Organism: Nylanderia fulva; assembly: GCF_048542155.1. NCBI lineage: Eukaryota > Metazoa > Arthropoda > Insecta > Hymenoptera > Formicidae > Nylanderia > Nylanderia fulva. The sequence goes on along the minus strand of NW_028190807.1, from coordinate 1,501,690 downwards.
ATTAATTTATCAAAAAAAAATGCGATAAAAAAATAAAAAAAAAATAAAAAATAATAATTTATCAATATATCGACGAATTTAAATCCCGCTGTCATGCTAGGAAGAATGATATGTCATAAAAAACAGGCGCGAAATGTCATCTGAAAGATCGCAGATTTTGGACGAAAATCTGTCATCGCCGCGCGCGTGGGGCACGCGAACCACGTGTGCGCATTCACGTGAACACCAGAGGCGAATCATCCCCTTCTCTCGCGGATCGCACAGTCCATACACAATACACGACCCCCGTTGCGGTCAATATCGCGCTTTCTTAGAATAAATACTTCACCACCGTGGGAACACGCGCATCCCTTGCGCCAACCGACGAGTGGCTTCGGCACCCCCTCGCGAACTTACGGAGAAAGGGGGTGAGAGAGGGAGGAAACACGACATCCGTTCGCGCCGTTCTTTCTCTCGAGGTGCAATTTTGCGTTGCGCCGATATGCACAATTTTATCAAGTATATATATATATGGTGTACTTTGTCAATTTTTGTAAAACTGTTAGGGGTTTCATTTCGGTAAAATGCTCACCATATATCTTGAAAATATTTAGATTGCTATGTATAAAAAAAAGACATTGACAATTGATATTTTTTTCTAATAGGTGGCTTTATTCGATTTCAAAATTGCAAAGTTTCTCTTAACGAGTGACTTTAATGCGTTAAATGTCATAATTTCAATTAACTTAGACAAAATTTAATTATACAGGGTGTCCCAGACCTACCGTATCACACGTTAATGGGAGATTCCTGAAGCGATTTGGAGATGATTTTTTCTCAGCGAAAATGTCCAGGCACCAATAATTTTCGAGTTATAAACTATTGAAAATAAGCTTTTTTGTAAACTAAGTCTTGTAAAAATAAATGATTAACAAAACTACATTTTTCAATTAATTTCAGATAAAGTTTACTTTAATAGAATTTTAATTTAAGGCTTAGTTACAAAGATACATGAATTCAAAAATTGGGAACATTAAAAAAATGATGACCTTTTTCGACATTTTTGCTGAGGAAAAATTGCCTCAAAAATCTCCCATTAGCGTGTGATACGGTAGGTCTGGGACACCCTGTATATTGAAATGCAAGTCTTCGCGAACATTCTCATATTGTCATGTTTAATAAACTTTTTATTGATCATTCGTGTTAAATACTTTTACTGCACGTGTACGACCAAGTAGTATAATATACAACTATGGTCAATAACAGGTTGTTAAAATACTACGAAAGTACCAAAACAAATATTAGGAGTTTGATAAACCTTGAAAAGTAAACCACGTTGTTACAGTTATGTTACTATATGTGTGTTAAAGTAGTGTATATAATTTCGTAATCTTTTTTATTAGAGACTGTTTCCTCGTTACTCTTCTGTTCTCCGTTCAAAGTCATAAAAATGGTTTATTCGATCGATGCGTTATCAAATTAGATTGAAAAATATTTCTGAGAAAAGCTTCCGCATATATTATAAAATATTCCTAATTTAAATGTTTGATCGCGCAACGTTTGATAACTTTGTCGTCTCTTAATAATTGAGGGGAGTAGTTAGCACGTTTCTGTATGGGGTCAATATGTTGCCTCTATATACTAAATTCTTTATACATGCCGAGAAGACGTGCAATTTACAAGATTCTGGGTCACTAGTCCACGCAAGATGCAGATGACTTTCAAAGAAGTGATCCGTCGTTGACTCATAAAGTAGAGGAATCGCGCATGAATTAACTATACGTCTTCAGTAGGTAAGTAGAGTACGGGGACGACTCGCATCTCTCATCGCGACCCTCGATACTGAATCTTTTATCTCGCACTCGGTCTTGATAAGCGATTTATCCTGCGACTCCTCATTTTTATACAATACTATTCATGAGAAACTGGCTCGCGATCGACAGTTGATGACGAACTTTCCAACTTAATGGACTCACCTTACAATATGCTTGTGTCTCTCCACCCAATACTTGATGGCGCTTCTCACGAGCATCTCTTGCTTCTTCGTTAATCCGTTTGGCCCTACGCCGCCGTTGAAGGTCATTCCAGCAGTCGGCCGGAAGGTCGCCGTGAAGTCCTGTCGATTGCTGTAAATGTTGCGAAGATCGAGATCCAGCATGCTGTCGCCTTGAGGCGGGACTGGTGGTGGAGGTTGATTGTTCTCAGATTCTTCGCGAAGATGATCCGCACTACCGGCCTGAACGCGCAAGAGAAAAGAATTGTTTTGCATATCAAATTCGAGAGCATAAAAAGAGATGCATAAAAAATAAAATTTATTTTTTATTCCTTTATAAATAACTTTAATAAAAATTTAATAAAATAAATAATATATATATATATAAATAATAAAATATCAATAACTATAATAAAAAAATATAAATAATTTTAATAAAATTTAAAATACTATATTGTATTATCCTGTAGAAATTCGATATACCTTGAAGAGTTCGCTGCTATTAGGCACCACAGTATCCAAAGTCGCGCTCAGCTCCATGAGAGGTTTCATGATCTGTTTCAGGTGTTGCAGTTGTTCGCAGGCAAATAGCAACCATGAGCAGAAGAGAACGTCCAACGAATTGGCGTTAACAAGCATGAAGAACACCCAATAGAACTGGTATATGAGTATCAAAATGTGCGTCACCCCTCTCCTGGCATCGAACGGATAGAACGAACGGACCAACAATTGTGGTAGCTAGAATGTGTAAAAAAAAAAAAAAAAAATCATTTTATTATACATGTAAAGTAAAATTGAACGAACGCGACTTTTGTGCATAATTCTTAGTTATGTATTTAGCATTATCATTTAAATCGAGTCTCAATTTTTTTGCATTGGAAAATAATTTCTTACAAGTCTGAATTATTACCTCGATTATTGTCGTCTCGTTCGTGACGGGATCTACCAGTTTCCTGATCGGATGCTCAAAGAAGGTGAGAATGGTCCAAGCTACCGCGGCGAGCACGGTGGTGCCGCCGACTAAGAAGAGCAGCAGCCTCATCTTCTTTAAAGCGATCGCGTGGTATCTGGCGTTGCTCTCGGCGAAGAGCGGATGGGAATTCGGATTGTTCCATATCGCCCACGTTCTGTAGAAATATTTGCTCCTGACAGCGAAGTAGATGATTTTGACGATGCTGTGCGTGAAGAAGAGAAGGGTGATCGTGTCGGCTGTGAGATCGTCGACGTCGGCGCTCTCGATTATTAGATTTACAGCACACAGACCAAATTGCAACAGCAGGAGGAATAGATTCACCTAGAAAGAATAATGTTACGTGTCTCCGGCTGAGCCGCAAATACTTGAAGGTGGACGAGTAATAATATCGCTTTCCATGATTAGCTCAATTAAATTTGTTAAACCAACAAACCTCGACATTTTTAATTAGATCGAACGAAAACGCATGATTACTTACGCAGCAAAATATTTTATGTAAATATTTGGACGAATTATCGTCATAATAGTTGAATACGAAATGCCCAAACATCTTCATAACCCTGATGTTGGGCATTAGATCGGCCACAAGGCCCTGCTGCTTCATCTTCATCATCTGCGGGGAAATGGATCGTCGTTAAAATTTGTTAGCAGCTCCATAGTTACTAGCGTTTACGTTAACGCCCACATTTCGTGACCTGCGTTATTTATCGCAAGGCCACTAGACGTACATAAAGTAGTTAGTGAAACTTCTAGAAGCGACTCTTCTTTCGTGTAAAATTATATGTCGCTAATTCAAATTTTTTTCAATATTTAGTCAGCAAACAATAAAAACGTGTATACTACTAAAGAATTGGGAATGTGAAGATTTTCTCGATATTTTAGGCAATCTTTAGACATTTTTTTCCTGACAGACGATATAAAACGTTCACAAGATTTAGCGAAGACTTTTCGCGATGCTTACGACGATTGCTTTGGACATTTACATACTTTTAGCTTTCTAGACAATGCAAGTGCAATACTCTAAAAGTTTCCGGCAATTTTTAAGTGTTTTTCAAACAATCTTCAAGCACTTGTTTCGAAGGTTAAGTCCTACCTTGGTAGCTTCGATGTGTCCAAGATCACTCGGCAAGAACTCGGTTCCGCTGATGAATTATGACGCGGCCTTCAGCGCCTCGCGATTACGTTGCAGCAATCGTGCCAAATATACGAGAAGAACGAAGAAGAGCAAACTAACTAACCGGCCCCCCATCAGTCGTCGTTTTGCGACAGATCCTCGTTATTTGTGAACGGACGTCTCTCCGACTGAGACCCAAGGTGCCCTCTGCTCCTACCCTGTATTCTTCCAATCCCCTATGGCTATGACCTGACCATCGCCACCGCCACCACCCCCGTCGGCAGGAAACCCCTTCCAGTAGGGTAGCTACCAAACGTGGACCAATCGCGGCTTGGTAACCAGGCGCAGACCACTTGGTCGCGCGCTGCGCGACGTTCCTCCGACGCCATGTCGCTTCTTGCACCATCCCCGAGGGTCTATAATCTTCTTAATAATTCAGACCGTACGCTGTCGTGTGCTCTCCATGCAGTTTTCAACATAAAGAAAGTTTTACCGAAGAAAAACATTCTAAAAGTTCCAAGATGCCTTACAGCAGCAACTGGTGAGAATGAAACTTCCGCTTATCGGAGATTCGGCGCGTAGACTCGATTGTATACGTAAAATTATTTCGAAATACTTTGCAGGGTATAATGATGTAGACCGAAGGACGTGATTAATATCTCATGCTTGTATCATTAGAATAAAAAATTTCATTTTTACCCCTTCGATATAATATTGATATTTTCTCCTACTATGTATATTTTTTTGTTAAGCGACTCGTGTGCAAGCATATCTTGCAAACAGAATTTAATGACAATTTATCATTTTTTCTTTATGTCTATTTATATTTTTTACAACAGCCAAACTTAATTTCAATGATCAGTTTTAAATAAGATTATATATAATCAATTTTTTCCGTAAAAAATAGATCGATAAATTGTCATATTTTTTAAAAATGTATACAGAAGATTTTGCGTCGAAAAAATTCCACGTGCAAATGCTTACGGACGAGTGGCAATTTACTGTAGTACCGTCATCACGTACGTAAGTCGGGGTTAATCGATGGAGATAAATGATTTGTGTGTAACGTGTGGATGCATACGAAATGAATGACGTAAAACAAATAGTATAAATCGGCTGAGCGTAGTTCACCGTCAACTGACCTATGTAAGTCTCAACGGTTAAATATGTCACATATCGACTTGAAACAGGGGTTGCGCTACAACTTATGAACATGGATCGCGAAAGTCATATTCCGACGAATATTTTATTATTTAGGACGATAATTCCCATCCCAACTACTTATAGTTAATTATATTTATTATGAATTCTTGTCCTATGAAATCACAAGATTCGCTCAATGTCAAGTGTTTAACACGAAAATCTCGTATTTCAATTCTGTTCTCTAAAGTATAAAAATATTATTTTATCCTTTGGTTTAAATTTATCGTAACAAATCAGACGATTTGATTTATTATAAAAGTATATACATGCTTAAAAATCTAAATTTAGCGGTAATTATGTAATCGAAAAATTTGGCAAAATGTAGTATACTTTTTGATTACCATATAGATAATAATTTGTTTGGTTGTACAGGCAACCGATTTTGATAACTGACAATAGTATAGCCTAGTTGTTTTTTTTTCAAGAAAAAAACAAGTCGGACATATTTTCTCACGTAATTGCAGAGATCGACGATCCAAAAGCAAAGAATCGCTTCAACTTTGCATTTTTGTCAGAAATTGATTACCCGGGGTGAGTGATGTATACATTAAATTACGTATACATTAAATTATGTATACATTAAATTACACGACAAGGAAATCCGTCCTACATATCGTTGCTAAATAGTAATAAAAACACGTTAAATTATTATTTGATTGATATAATACAGAAATTGAAAAGAAAACACCATGTTTCATCCTGGTGTCTTTGCGGTGTTATGGTCGGTGATGACGTGTTCCTTTGGATTTACGATGGATCGTTCAGGTACGTCAATCTTTGCTCTCGTCTTCGCAACGTTTGAATAGCCACATTTGTAATTATAATTAACAACAAGAAAGAATACAGAGTGCATTAATTACACAAATTATAATCATTCAGTTGACTCTTAGCATCTTTAATATTTATGTCAGATCGCATTTCTATGCGTTTCTTATATCTCTCCTCCCTTTTTTCCGAGAAAATATGTATATTATACAAATGCGTAATGCGCGTTTTTTAAATAGATTTTTCTTAGAAAACTAAACTGTTATACTAATGATTGAATGATTGATTACTATTGACTAATGATTTATTTTCCACTTGACAAGTTGCACTTGTGCCGTCTACATGGGATACAGCACCGTCTTTGGACACTTATCAAAGGGTCGACACCGCGTTGAATGACAAGATGCAAGTGACAGGTACAGACAGAATATTGCAAACTGCGGATGCGAAAGTGTCGGCAAATCTGGAAGGAATAGCAGAAAATGGGACGCGAGAAAAGAGAGCGACGACTGAGAGTACAGAGATCAAATTCGTCAATAATACAGCGGCGTCAACAATGAGAAATGACACGTCTAATTCCTCGGAAAAGAACACTAAAGTTAATATTATTCCGCGAAATGTCATGCTGCTTTTGATCGACGAGAGGGATCAGGATGAGAAAAGGGAAGAAAGTCTATGGGAACACTACAAAAACAGATTACCGATTGACAGATTCGCGATTGAAGGATTTCTTCAAGTACTTCCTTAATCATATTAACTATATTTTCTAAAAAGAATGACAAAAAATAAATATACTTGGGCTTTTCTTTTATTATTCAACTCTTTTCTAACATTTTACAATAATTAAAATAAAATATATTATTTTTTGCAAAAATATATTTAAACGCTTTTAATTATAATAGCGAAATTTATATATTTTGTGATAAAAATATAATATTCATAAATTAAGGAAATAATCAAAAATACATTCATTTTTTGGTTCATGATATTTAAGAAAGAATTATAATATAATGTTTGCATTGTGGGAAATCTGAATTATATATATATATTAAAGTTTTTGTTCATATTTCATGATTTTAATTTGAGATTTGAATTATTTACGAAATTAATATCTTCTGCCTATGTATGTCCATAAATGTTTATGTATGTCATGTACAATATTAATTAGAGATGCCGTAGCAAGATAGAGACTCCTAGTATCTCCTTGGATGGTGCGTTAATCTCTGAAAACAAAGGAAAAGATTGCGATCGTGAGCGTATTCTTCGTGCGAATATCGGAGAATTGGTGACCTGGGCGAGACAAACGAGAGGAATGACAACAGGTTTTTTAATATTTCGTTTAAAATAAGAAAATTTTAAATAAAAAAATTCAATATCTAAAAATATATATAGCTATAAAATATACTATTATGTATATATTTTTCATATCCATATAGCTATAATTTCATATAATCGATTTTATAGGTGTAGTGCATAATAGCAACTTCTTCATCTCTCCATTATACCCTAAAGAGTTTAATGTATCCAACGAAAGCGATATAAAGTCAGATATACATAAGAACAAACGTGATTTAAATGACATTTGGAAAATCATTGGCGATCACTCCAACCGAGAGAAATCAATTTCTTCTTTGGGTACAGCTGATCCTAAAACAGAGAGTGAGTCTCTCAAGATGGAACAAGTAACAAATAAAGAAATAAAAAAAATTAATCATGTTATTGGTTGTATTTTACTTAATTATTTACTTTTTTATTTTCTTTTATGTCTTTTTCAGTTTTGGATATATTTCTAATATATTAAAATATATTCAAAAATTTTAATGTTTAAATTCTAATTCAGTTTTGATAATATTCGTATAAAACATTTAAATTTTAATTTATTTTAATATATTAGAAATATATCCAAAACTGAAAAAGGACATGAAAGAAAATAAAAATGAAATAATTAAGTGAAAACCAATAATATGATTCATTCAGATAATATAACAACAATTCTAAACATAAAACATTAAGCAATAGAAAAATTTTGTAATTTTTTTAATATATAAGGAAACATACAAAATTATTAAAGAATTTGATCTTTTTTGATCTTTTAGCGATGAATAATGACGGCGCGTGGAATGTTTTCGATATGTTTTCCAAAGTCGGTATGGACATCTTCCGGTCTCTGCTCGAATCGTGGAGTAGAAACCCTAGTGCAATCGAAGACGATTTTTCATTACACAAATCATTTCCTCTTAAACCAACTGTAACTAATTTAATCGAAAATACTATCAAGAGTCTCAAGTCCATTCCAAATAACAATGGTTATATGTTAATCGCTATCGTGCCGAGAAATGAGGGAATCATCGCTGTCGATCTCGTGACGCGTGAGGTAATCCTTGTTTCATTAACGTTATAATAACATAATTTATTCAAATCTGGGTCAGAATAATTTTAAAACATAAGAAATGTGTTTGCCTCTATACTTTAGTAATTACTAGAATATCTACATTAAAAAACAGTTATATCAACTTATAATAAATGCAAAAAAGTTAATATAAATATTGCAAATAAAACGATAAAAAAACATATTATTTTTTTACACATTAATAAAAATGCGCATACACATTAAATATGATTTGCACAATTGGCGCAGATTTCTCTAAAAGATACTCTATTAATCGTGACGCAAATCCGTGCCGGGGATGAAGAATCTGTACCGTTCGTCGCGCAAGGACCGAATCAGGAAATTCTTCGAGAGGCAGCGACGATCGAGCAGCTTCCGATCGCGATTAGAAAAGCGATCGCGAGCGATTGCATCGGTTCGGGATGCACAAATCGATATAAACGCGATATTCCCATTGTTTCGCATTTGCCCATCGCGATATTCTCACAACTGCCAGTGCGGAAACGATTTACCAGAGACAAGGATGCCGTGGAACAATCGGTGAGATTGATTATCGTAATAATAAATAATTACAAGAAGAACTACTTTATTAAATCTCACTACTTTATTATAATATTATGAACTGCATACATTTATAATATCGGCGTTTTTTTTCGATACCAGGAACTGGTAACGCTTATTAATATAAATCTCGTTTTTTTTTTCTCACGTAAAGCAACACGTATTGAATTACATACATATATTAAATATAAATAAAACTCGACTTGTATTAGGATAACTAATTATGTATATTATTAGCTATTATAAGTGATTATTTGCAAAAAATATGTAAATATGTATAAGAACTTCAATGTTAATATCATTAAATCATTTTATCTTTGCGCAGGAGACAAATAAATCGACTGACACAAATGTCAAGGTAAGTTTGTATTGATTTTATTCTGAATTTAATTGTTTAACATTAAATTGATTTTATTCTGAATTTAAAATCGTTTCGCAATAAAAATTTTCATCGACAAAAAATCAGTTTTGCAAAGATGAAAGAAAAAAATTTAATCTAAAAAAAATCTTTCATTCCTGAACACATAAATACGAGCATTTTATGGTATCTGTATCTTTTTCTTAGGATACTGTGAGCAATGTAGAGACAACAATTATCGAGAAAAAGAAAGAAGCCAGTTTCTCCTCGACTTCGTCCAAGACAATGCCATGTGGTTTTGCTACAATGTTCAGTGTCGCGGCCTCGGTCGTCGCAGCCGTCTGGGCTTCTTCGTGAAGACAGCTAGACAATTATTTTTATTATTGATATTTCTATTTCTCATGCGAAGAAATCACTTTCAACAAATGTGCCAATTGATAATTTTGATCATTTTTTTTGTCAAAGAGAAAGAAATGTATCGATTACGAGAAAGAACCTTAACGAAAAAAACTACAGATACAAAAAAATTACTGGTATATCGATAATGTATTATTAAAGAACTATTGTAATATCAGTAATTTTTTCGTATTCTTGTCATTTTTTTCGAGCGGGAATATATAACGAATAAGCATTCAGGGAAATTATAATAATATGTCATGCGATATCATGATATATTTATTACCAAATTCGCAAATAAACCTTAATACGGTATACATTTGATGTATTGTTGTCCCTATTGCATCACAATTAGTTTATTCATATATACAAAGCGTTATTCAATTTCTGTCGACTCGCATTTAAATAACGGAGCAATTAACTTGGCTCGAACAAATAACGAAACTTTATACTCTTCGTTGAATTTCCCAACAACTTTATTTCGGCAAGAGTTTAATTTACCAGTTGCTCGCAAAACCTTTTTAATGTAAGCGTGTTAGGAAAGTAATCCATCTCTCTGCGATGTTCCCTTTAAAGGAAAAAAAAATTAATTTTAAGACTCCTTAGTTTTCACTGCGGCCATGTTAAATATGATATGGTTTTAACACATTTTTTAAAAATATTCCGAAAATTATTTTTTTCCCTTGACAGTCAATCAAAAACTATAACATAATTAAAAAGGCTATATACGGATCAGATCTCTTGTCGCAATCATTTTATAGCTGTTGATTGATTATAAAGGAGAAAGATTAGTTTTCGGAATATTTTAAAAATATATAAAGTTGTGTTTCATCAAAAAAACTTTTGATCTAAAAATGGCGCGCAAAAATTTTCAACGTGTATTTTCTTGCCTCCGACGTTACAATTTTACATGTTGAAGAGGCATAAATTCGCCGGAGCACAAAATCCGTGATATACTAAAATTAAATCGAGTATAGAGAAAAATAAACACACGACGCGTGTAATATCTATCTCGTACTGTGATGTAATTGCAGCATTTACCACGTGTGTGTTACTCGGCAATTTTTTGCTCATTTCGATCAGTTTCAAAATCGCGCGATTGCAACCGCTGACTTTTATGCACACGCGAATTCCTTCGATTATGACGTTCGCCGTAATTTTACGCTGGTGCAACAACGACAGGTAGCAACCAACAACACACGTACACGGTTTATTATACTCGCGAAAGAAAGTAAGACGAGGGCATTGGGCGCTGACCGCGATTAGTCAGCATGCATTTCTATATGCACTCGGAACTTCGGAAGTGCGCATATACGAGTATATGTACGAAAAATCGAGAGAATATCGCGATCATCATCTTCGTTAGTTAGTGGAGACATACAATATTTAAATTGCTGCCAATTAAGTCATTATTTCTCGCATCACGCGAACAGAAACCAGGACTATGTATTATCTAATCACATATTATACATATTCGTGCATCAGTTATTGAGCTTACTGGAAGAATAAAATACATCATAAATCTCGATAATAATAAATAACAATAAATAATTCGCTCGATAAATATGAGATAATTAGAATGATAAAACCGCGCAAAAAATATTATTCGCAAAAAAAAGAGCGTGAGTTGCAATAAGTTCTTTTATCGTAAATCGTTTCAACATGTCCGATTTGAATATTATTTTCCACTGTCTCAACATACAGGTGAGGCGTTTGAAGGCGCATAGATCGATCCCCCTTGAGAAGAAAGTTTTTGATTTTGTTTATCAGAGCGGAGTGACCAAGATATATGTTGTGCGCGTTCACCTGGGCGAGAATTTTCGCGTTACGCAAGCGTACAATTTCATAAAGTTTCTAAAATCGCGGAATTATATTAAATGCAACAGTCGCTATCGCTGAGTTTCGCTGGAAAGCAAAGAGATTGAGATTGCGAAATCGTTGCTGTTGCGTTACGACGTGACAGCGAGTGCGAATTCGCGAGTGCGTCGATTCCATATATTTCCTTGTTTTCTCAGCTGTTCTTAAGTAGCTATTTTCAATGCTTCTGCTTATCTTCCCAGCCACAAAAAGTAATACGCATTTACATAACGAGAGATTGTATTGGTGTAATTATTATGAATTGACTATATTACGAACGCACATCGCGCCATTTATTATGCAAAAAGCACAATATATTCTTCTCCTGATATTTAATTATTTTTCATGATGCGCATTCATAATTAATTATCGCTGCATATATCAAGCAAAAGAAAAAAAGTGTGAACCTTATATTATTGTTTCGTTATTCTTAAAAAATACATTTTATAATACATATGTAGTAAGTAATCGTTCTTTTTCGAAAAGAAGCAGAATTAAAAACAAATCCTTCAAGGACTAAAAAATCTTTCTCATGTAATATGAAAATTCTTTGAATTGATTTTATAATGAGCTGCTTCGCAATTAATTTTTTTTATTAAAATTATTGCAAACACGTTATCAATTTTTTGTTGCAATCTATGAGACATCTGTACTCTCCAAGATCTGCACTACGCGTAGTTTACTGCTCCTTTTCCATTTTAGATGCGAATACGGCTGAAAATCTGTCCTAACTCACTGTAAAGTAACGAACGCGCGATCATTAATTAGGAGTTCCCCGAAAAATCGCTTATTGATCAGATTTTCTTTCTCCCGCGTATCATAACGGTAAGAGAAGCGAGAGTGGGGTATCCCTACGGTGTATAAAGGAGAACCGGTCCACGAGGTAATCGTGGTTCCCACTCTGTTGTTCGTTTGCCGTCTCTCGAGTTTGCCGCTCCGTTCATTTCTCTTTCCGCAACAATCCGAAAGTCATCGTCGTCGCGATCGTTCGCACGTCGAGTGTGTCTGTGCGTCTGATTTGTGTTGAACATCAGTCAAGGTAAGTTTTGGAAAAAAGGTTTTTTTCCTTTTTTCTCAAATTATGTCGCAATTTTACGTTATACCATTATATTAAATTTAAACAATTAAATGTTATTAATAAATTAAATTTCATATGTGTGCGCGCGCGCGTGTGTGTGTGTGCGTGTGCGTGCGCGTGTGTACATGATGTTACCATTTATTCTTATCAAATATATATATTTGCTTCCGATGTCGCGCTCCATTTTTGTGTTTGCATAAAACTTAGGAATAATATCTCGATATATGCCAATGTAAAATATTAATTCTGTATTAACTGATTAAAATTTTAATTTTTCTCAAATTGAAATAGATAGTATCATCTATATTTTGCATGGACCAAAGAGTGTGAAGATCGTAAAACGTAAATAGTTAAAATTAAAATTAAAAATTTGCTTAAAATGCTCGTAAAAGTATTTCCTCTTCTTAAAATATCCACAGCATGATTAAACGTCACAAAACTTGGAATCTCAGACCAATCGTCTTACTCATCTATTGGTCATCAGCGAAGAATCGTTTAACTTTGTATTTTAATGTTTAACCAACTTTGTATTTTAATATTTGATTTTTATGTATTGAAAAAGACTGTAGTGCAGTCGAAACGTTTACGCTGTATATTGTTTCTCTAACGGAATGAGAATTTAACTATTTAATTATTAATAAATCTTTAGATCTTATTTAATTGCTCGTTTAGTTGGCCTACAATATTTACCTTTTTTTAAATTTTGTTAATTTATACGAGCCTTTCATTAATTAATTTTAATTTTCTCTTCTTATTACATTAAAGAAGACTTGGACGCACATAATAAAATATTTTCGGACATTTTAAATATGACATAATATTTTTCTAACAATAATTTAACTCTTCCAATAAAAGAATTATATTATACAGATAAATAAATAAAACATAAATATGACATAATATTTGACATAATATTTTTCTAACAATAATATAACTCTTCCAATAAAAGAAATATATTATTATACAGATAAATAAATAAAACGTTGCACTCAATTTTGTCTTTTTATATTGTCACAATAAAAATGTCTTGTAATAATTATTAACGTTTTGGAGATCTTAGATTTTATTTATCTTGTTGGAAATATCGAGATCTACTACACATGTTATACAAAATGTCTTATTAATTAAATTATCTTATTAATTTTAAAAAATCTAAGAGATTGCAGTCATTCATATATCCTTAATCTTGATGTAACTCTTTGAGGGAATCCTTCTTGTAACTTTCTAATACCACGCAAGATGACTAGCAATTTCAAACCATTTTTCATATGATATAATGCAAAGATGTAGAATTTGCTGTGTTTTTGTTACGCTTTCAACTTGTTTCACAATATAGAAATATCAAACAGGCATATAAAACATTAAATATTAAACATTTTTTATAGATCTGAAAATTCAAAAGCTTTATAACTTATAACTTATTAAATCGTATTTAAATTCCTTTTTAGCACAATTAATATTTACTTGTAACAAATAAATTTACACATTCTGATTAATTTTAGAGTCAAAACATTTAATGATTAATGAAGCATTAAAGCATTAAAATTCAGTATGTTATTTTCATTGTCAATTTAAATTTTATCGCTTTTAGTGATTTAATTATTATGCAGAATGTAAATCATAAAAAACTATTTTGTAACTGCTGCTGTTTTATAATAATAATAATAATAATAATAATAATAATAATAATAATAATAATAATAATAATAATAGAATATATTAATGATTAAAATTTTTAAGTTAATTAAAAGTTAAAATTAGCATAAATATCTTACATTATATAATTGAAAAATAGATATTGCCATTGAATTTCTTGAATTTACATATTTTCGTCGCAAGGTTACAATATTACAAACTTTATTCTGTCACTTTCAAAACCCTCGTAAACTTTCACGCTTGCCAAATTCTCCGCGTTTTATCTTGTGGCCAAGGATGCTTATATGGTGTGTGTAATTATTCTGAAGAGAGAAGATTATGTTACGTTATAGAGAAATTGAGAAAGTAATTGTAGAAAATAATAAACGTTTTAAAACTTTTTCACATTTGTTCTTTTTTGTTTTTCAACTTTAGACTTTTTAACGCGACAATAATTTTGTTATCGAACTTTACGCACAATTGTTCTCTTAACAAGGATATTAAAATGAAATTATGTAAAAATCATAACAAAATTTTTTATACGCAAAAAATAATGAGATATTGTAAACTTTTTCGCATCTAAAAAAATGAGATAAAAAAAGAGATAAAAAAGATATGAGGAGAAAGAGAGAACAATGTCATCGCTTCCAAAACGAGAAAAGATAAAGGCTAAGAAACATTCTCTTTGCTTCTCAAGCCGCGAAGCCGCGACGAGTTTAGAGAAAGTTTGGTTGAGCAAGTCGCTTTGGTCAGCATTAATTCCTGACATAAGAACGATGGGTATCTTAACCGGTTGCGTAATCCATGTAGTGCACATTACATGCAACCGAACACGTGCAAACCGAGAAGGAATTACATAGACATTATGCACCTGCAAAACTGTATGCGTGAGAATACGTATGTGTGCGTGCGTGTGCGTGTGTGTCCGATTTATTATTTAGTAATTTAATTTTACGCTTTCTAATTTAGAAAAAAGGAGACCGTTCAAGTCATAATTTAATAATATTTTTTTATTATGTGAGAATTCTCGAGTACATTTGCATACGTAATATTTCTTTATTATAATCTTCGTTTCCAGATGTTGCTCGTACAACCTAAAGATGAAATGTCTAAGCAGATACAAGTCGAGCTGAATGAGAATCCAGCGACTCGCGATAAAGACCTCGAGATGATTAAAGAGTGGCTCGCTAAACAACCTCATTTACCTCACTTTGATGGTATTATTTTTCGATAATTCAATAAATAGAAGTGAAACATTAAATAAACAGAATAGAATTCCGTGATTTTATGCGTGTTAGAATATGATACAAACGTTTGATTCGGGTTATCATGGCATTTAATAATAAATGCCCGATACAAAGTCATCGAAAGTAATAAAATATGTATAAGACAGTATATATTTTGAAATCGTACGATACATTATTAATAATTAAAAAAATAATAAAATAATTATTAAAAATTTATATAGTTAAAATCATATTTATATAATTATTTATATTAATTTATATATTTAAATATCATATTTATATTATTACTATTAATACTGCATGAGAGCCAATAAAAATATATATATTTTGTACTTGATTATATATTTAAATTTTAATAATTAAAATTTTCAATTATTCCCAAAAAAATGTTACAAAAGATTCGCATAAATTTAATAAATATATAATTTAATCACTAATAAATTATATAGATACAATGCAATCTGATTTCTTTTCAGATGACCAAAGAATAATGACATTTTTACGCGGATGCAAATTCTCCTTGGAAAGATGCAAACAAAAACTGGATATGTATTTTACAATGCGCGCGGTGATTCCCGAATTTTTTTCTAATCGTGACGTGACGAGGCCGTCGATGCAAGAAGTAGCGAAACATGTGTAAGGAAATATGTGCTGAATCAGAGAAAATAATAGAAGATAAATATTAATTTAGTTTGCTTGATATTTCTCTTGCAGACAGATACCTCCTTTGCCCGGTTTAACAAAAAATGGACGTCGTGTGATCTTAATGCGAGGTCTCATTAAAGACCAGCCAATAACCGTTTCCCACATCACGGAAGCTATGAAGGTACGAATTTCCTTCTCGATATTTATTAGTAGTATATATATATATATATATATATATATATATATATATATATTTATAGTATATTTATTATATATATATTTATAGTATATTTATTATATATATATTTTTTATCATATTATTATTATTATATTTCTTAATATCTTTGGTATCAAAACTCACTGAAATTATATCAATGTGAAACTTAATCGAGTCAATATTTTATCGTCATATCTTATATTCAAGTTAAGAAAAATATATATAACAAAATATCTAAAAATATAATAATAAAAAAAATCTTGTTATTAAAGATGGTGTTCATGATCGGCGACATACGCCTGAAAGAGGAGACCCACGGCGTTGCCGGGGACGTTTACGTCTTCGACGCTACCATCGCGACGCCCGTGTACTTCGCCAAGTTCACCCCTACCTTAGTGAAAAAGTTTCTGGTCTGCGCGCAGGAAGCATATCCAGCGAAATTGAAAGAGGTGCACATAATCAACATCAGTCCGCTCATCGACACGATTCTCAACTTCGTCAAGCCGTTCCTGAAGGAAAAGATACGCAATCGCATCTTCACGCATAGCAACATCGAGACGCTATACGATTACATACCCAAGGAGATAATGCCGTCCGAATATGGCGGAGACGCCGGATCCATCGGAGATATACACGGCACGATATCTTATATTTATTTTATTCGAAATTACGTAAATTGCCCCGTTGAATTTTTAAGAATTTCTTCGAATTTTCTCAATATTTAGATCCTATTTTTCCTACTAAAGAACTTGGCCCATTTTGGACCTCCAGTTATATAATCACAATATAATTTTATAATGGTAGAGATCATTTATTCGTTTGATGGCAAATGCGTTCTCAGAAAGTACCTATAAACCTTCGGAAAAATATTTAATATATCAAATAACCGATATGATATGAAGAAATAAGAGCCCATTTTGGACCCCCCAGTCATATAATCACAATATAATTTTATAATGGTAGAGATCATTTATTCGTTTGATGGCAAATGCATTCTCAGAAAGTACCTATAAACCTTTGAAAAAATATTTAATATATCAAATAACCGATATGATATGGAGAAATAAGAGTCTACGACACGAGCACCATTTTTACATCCAAGATACCTCCACGAGATAAATATACTTTGGACATTAAAAAGAAATCTTTAGGAAAAGATAAATACAAAAACAAGAATTCTGCGGGAATCATGTTCAACTACAAAATAAAAAGCATGAGCACAGATAATAAAATTAATACATAATGAATGAATTTATATACCAGTAATACAATTTGATATCTCATCTCTGGAGGATCCCTAAAACCCCTATAAAAATGAGCAAAGTTCTTTTTGTATCATTAAACATCTTCCAAAAAGACTTTCGATTTATACAAGACATGCAGTTGTAAATCGGAATAATTTGGATAAAACGGATAAATTTGGATGCGCAGAAAATACATAAAAATATTTGTAATGTTGAAACAAATTTCTCTAACAATTATTGCTTCTTCTTTTAGAGATGTGGATGAAGAAATTGACGGAATACGGGCCGTGGTTCGCGGAGCAGGAATCCGTGAAAACCAACGAAGCCTTACGACCAGACAAACCAAAGACGCAGGACGATCTATTCGGAATCGACGGATCCTTCCGGCAACTGACCATCGATTAAACTGATTAACGCGTCACGGAGTGTGCCCCAATGTAATTCAATGTAATCACCGCCGATCGGCAACCGTTAATTGGGAAGTTCGTTCGCGTTAGGAGCAGGAAACTTCGATGGATCGGTCGTACGTTATTCTCGTGTGATGAATATTTTAATGCAACTTGCCTTCAAACGATCATAATCGAATTAGAAACTTTTGTACAGAATTTATACATGATATCGAGTTTCTTCCAAGTAATTTACAGCGACATTCAATAAGATAATTTAATTGGAAAGCTCGTTTGCGGAGAATAATATAGAGATAGCGAATACATATTCTGACAAAAGAAATAACGAAACGCTAATGGATTATATTTTACACTTTTTTATTATTGACAAAATAGTTTATTTATTTTTATAATTAGAGACCCGCTAATTAAAATTGATGATAATTTTATAAAGCGTTGCTTCAAATCACGTAAAAATAAAATGTATTTTTTATATAGTTAAGTCTATTTCTTGTCATATATAATTTTATATTCCTTAAAGTCTCAAACAATACCGAGATTACTTCTGATTAAATGTATAAAATTATAATAATTTGAAATTTTCACGTCTCTCTGAGAAATTTATGTGATTGATATGTAATATTTTTATGTGTGAGATTATATATTAATGATAAAATACCAAAAGCATCTTTTATTTATTCAGTTAATGAATATAACTAATATACTTGAAAAAAAGTTTTTATTAATAAATTTATAACACACACATAGAGAGAGAGAAAGAGAGAGAGAGAGAGCATCTCATAAAATAGACATATGCATATATAATATATTGAGATCTTTTACAAAAGTATGTCCAAGTCCTACATTGCTATCAAGTTTATTATTACCATCGACATGTGATTGTGTCATTATTGAAATATGTATAAATGTTTAAAAATTAAATGATAGTCAGTTTCTATTTAAACGAATGTAATGTGGAAAAGATAATAGCTCTCTACATTCATTTTGTTTGATAAATCCATATGAATTGCGTGCAGACGTGCAAAATGTAGCACGCAAACATTACTTATCGCGTTCAAGCGATATTTTTCAATTTGAGATATCTATTGATATTCCACTTCAAGACTTAATAAAATCTTGAAATAAAGTATACGATTACAAATAATTAAATAAAAACTGACAATGACAGTAAATTGTACAGCTAAATTCTTCATAAATTCTACATAAGTGATTCTTACAACGAGTATATGATTTTTATTATAGCTCGCAATAACAAGCTAAACAGATAAAGTTGTATATCAGGAAAAACAACATGGGATTTCGAAAATTCTATGACACAAGACGCGAAGAGTGTCCGAGTTCTCGGGGAAAAATCGAGTTTTTTGGCGCCAGCTGCGATGCTAATTGTTAGTCATTAATTTGTCTCGAAGTGGAACGACAAAAAAGATTCGATATAAGAATGTCCAGTGAAAGCTGCATACGACGCGCAGAAATTACCCAAGTTTCCGTTCTGCGTTTACTCGATTTCCTGGGGTAATTATTTTCACCGTCGAGTTTCGATTATTTATTTAAAAGCTATCAATGAGAAACATACCTGTCCGATTGTGAGAAGCCTTTAACAAATATTTCTGTTTTTTTAGAATAAAATTGGGGCACTTATCCATTAAAATCAATTTTTCTTCCATTTTTCCATTTGCTTCAATTTTTCCATTTGCTTTCATAAAATATTTTTTTTTGTAACTTAAAGATCTCCATTCTCATTAATAGTTTAATTATATATTGATCGAAATATTTGCCATAAAGGAATAAATTGTTTTGTACTTCAAGTTTGGTTTGACAAGTCCAATGCCAATAAGGATCTGACAAGTGTGAAATGAAAATGAATTTTTCTTTGAAGCAGTATCGCGATATAATATTCATCGCGGCATTCCGTATGCAAGACAGATATTCGCCTCTCTTCCCGTGCAAACGCGTCCCCACTTCTTCATCTTTTCAGACGCTTGCGAACGTCATCGAACTGGTAGTCAGTCAGTCAGTCAGTCAGTCAGTCAGCTCATCAATCAGTCGCTTAGTAAGTTAGTTATTCGATCGATCGAACTTTGTATAATTCAGTGCGTGATAAACAAGATATAATTGATATTTCATAATATAGTGTGTGTATATAATCATTATTTAAACATCTTTGAATTAGTTGAGCATAGCGACGAATTTAGCAAAATTTATGAAAATAATAACTGTATGAAAAAAGAAGAATCGTAAAAGTATGTTATTAAACTGCCTTTGACAATCAATTATATAAATTGCCGAGATTATGAATAAAACGTTTGTCTACTCCCGCTAATATCGTAGATTTTATACTCTCAAAGAAAGCAAAGCTAATTATTATTAAAATTGCAGTACTAATGATCAAATAGAATTTGCGATAAACGAGAAATATTATAAAGTAGCAATAAACTCATTGAGAATATTAAAATAAAAGTATATTGTATAAACTTATAAAATAATTATAAAAAATTTAATTTAAATTTAATTTACAAGACGTTGGCTCGTTATTATTTTCTCTCTCTTTCTTTTTTCAAAATGTAATTATTCGATCAATTTTACTTTGATTTTTTTCAAATTTTGGAAGATTTTGATTTTTGTAGGAAAACAATTTCCTGTATCTTTGAATAAAATAATATTGATTACTCGATATCTTTTCGCTGTATTGTGTATATGATGTACGTGACTGAAGTTATCGAGCGTGTCTGTCATCTACTTTTCAAACGGATAAAATTTGTCGAGTAATTATGACGCGAGTCAGTATAAAAAAAAGAGTTTGCAACTCATTCGTATTTTGCGTTGCTTCAATTTGATTTCTCAATAATTTCTCGAGCGCCTGCATAAATCCACTAATTTCTTGCTTTCTCCCTCGTCAAGATTATTACTTTTAATTTATTTAAAACAGTACTTTCACGTAAAGAGAATGAATTATAATTTATTTATATAAATATTTCAGAAAATTTCTCTTTATAAAAGTTACTTTATAAAGTTAACAGTTTGGAGAAATTTTCAGTCATAATTTCTTACAAAATTTTTAATTTTTAATGATAAGTAGCCTTCTCTCTCGATTATTGTGTCAATAAAATGCATGTATTCGTAACTGGGTTTTCCCAGTGAGTCATAAAATTAACACATTTACAATTTAAGAATAATTAATCAGGTTAAGATGTCTATTTACGTTGTACTTAATTAATTGTATTCAATTAATCTCTGATTTTTATTTCGATATCTTAATATATATAATAATTCAATAATGACGCGCAACAATGACTTTATAATATCTGCAGCATTTCAAGAGCGATAATATCAACGTTAATATTCAGTACAACGTGCATTTAGTACTGAGCTCAAATTTTCAAAGAGAGTCTTAATACGTTTAATATAAATTGCCATTATCATAATAATTAACCACAAACGCAATTTACGATAAGTTCTTCGCCAATATATTCTCGCTATTCAAATGATTAGAGCGATATTAATCCTTGACTTATTAATAATAAATTGGTAATAATATTAATAATAATATACACACAACAATATATCGATTTTCTATACGTACGTATACATAGGTATATTAATGTTGAATTTATGATAATTAAGGTAAAGAATCTTAAGAGTTCTAAGAATTCTTGCGTAGATATAAGTGCGCAAAAATTCACGAAACAAACACTATATAGTAAAAAAATTAGAATAATTGCGCACTTCAAGTGTATAGTCTCACTCAAAAGAAAAATTAACACAAAAAATTTGTTTGATAAAGTTATATAAAATATTACAAATTTTGTACTTTTGTGCTCTGCTGTCTCTTGAAATACCTTTTTGTACCTCGTTTATCCTCTGTTGCATCTTTATAGCACTCATACAACACTCACTCGCGCGCGCACTAATCAAGAGAATGCGAAAATCGCGCGGCATTTATGCATATACTATAAACACTACGCATATTTGCAGAGTGTCGTAAGAGAACGCGAAAAAAGTCACGGTATAACAAGTTCCTTACAATTCACTCGACAAATTGCAAATTAATAGCTAATCGAACTACGCGATAATTGCGGAATGACGAATTAATCAATTATTTAATCATCACCAGTTATAATAATCAAACAGAATGACGTGTTTGATATCGCCCAGCACTTGTTCTAGCAATTATCAATTTCGAGAGATGATACGAAGACATGCACCGGCTTTCTTCCTCCTCGAGTGTCGCCGCGCGAATGACAAGTATGACAACTAGATTACCACGTGTAAACATTAGCGCGCTATCAGTCGCCAGTTTGTCATCGCAGATATCTGTTTTCATTCATTTTTTATTTGTGCGCCGAAATATTTAATTTGTTACGAAGCAATGCATTTCGGAGATACTGTATATGCTTGCAATATTATCTTTGACGTGTCAGAGATGTTTTCTGTATAATATGCAGAACACTTGTTTCTGATCAAATTATTGCACTAATTAATGCAATCAAAAATAGATAAAAATATTTGTTAAAAATGCGTAGCTAAATTCGTTGCGATTGTTACAAAACGCGAGCTATATATTGAGGTAAAAGTAGAAATCATTAATGTGTAATCTTGGACAAATGATTTCGTAACAGATTTTTATAAATAAATTTTACAATCTCTGTGCAAGATAGAAAATGCAGTATCCAAGTAATTGTTTGTTCAACAAAATTTCATTCTTCTGCGATTACGCGCTCTTTATTTTAGCAGACGTGCTTGCAAATTGATGTGTCTTGTTCAAATATATACTTTGATTTTCATTCTCTCTTTAGATCTGTCGGCACGTCTGATATGAGCTTGAATTTTTTCTATCCATTTTTAAAGTCTACTTCACTCAACGATCCTTCGCAGAAATGGTCTTTATGAAATAGAGGTTTTCGAAATTTCCAATAATCTTGAAAAATGCATACATGATGCGCACAACCGGAAAACTATTGCGTAAAAGAATATATCCAGTGAATCAAAATGTAATATCTAAATTTTTTACTTGCGGGTCGCGATCTACAAACGCGATTAACATATATCATTTTTATGTATTTCGACAAAATCTTCTTATGGAATTTATTTTTGAGACCACAAACATTTAAAAAAATGCAAAAAAAATAGATACTTTTTTGTCCTAGACTAGAACAACTCTGTAATATGTATCAACTGCATATCATTAACTCGGCGTTTGCGTAAAATAAAGTGCGCGATTAACGTCGAAAGTAAATGTTATGTAAAATATCGCATAATTGTCATATTTTAGTGATGGTGCGCGCGTCATCATAATCAACCGTGTTTTCATAGTGTTGTGTGTTGTGTATAATGAAGATGAGGCAAAGAACAAATATGAGAGAAGAGGAGACATTGGGAGATGACGAAACAACCATAAGATGAGCAGTTTACTATATTTTTTAAATAGAGGCTTACGTGAAGCAATTTTTTGGAAAATTGTGTATAATACTTATATTAAATATTTATTTAAAGACACGAATATGTATATATAAAAAGATTTAATTACATTAAAAATTAAATTAAATATTTTATAAAAATGTTACTAAAAATGTAATGGAATAGCGAATTATGAACGTAATTCATATTTTAATACAAATAATACGGCGCGGTACGGATTAAAAAAGAATGAGATAATAATAATCAAACAAAATAGCTGAACAAATGATGAAAGTGGGGTAGAATAAGGAAAAGAGCTGCTTTGTTCTGTCACAGGTATAAACAGCGATAGTAGAAGAAGTCAACCATTGACGTGATACATGATGTAAGGAAGAAACGGAAAGACTACGATTGTCGTCTGCGAGAACTCTCGAGATCTCTCTCAGTTTCCCGTGAGTTTTCTTCAGGATCGCAACTATTTAAAGCGCGTTCGAGTTTGGGAAATCAATAGGAAAAGAATCGCGGTGAGTTCAAATCTCGATATTATTTGAAATTGAACGACATGCCTTTTACATCAATTTTCTGCCTTCTTTTTTGAATAAACGTAGAAAGATGATCGAAAAAATTATTTATCGAATTAATAAACGAAAAGCTACATAAAATAAATTTTACTTATTTTTTCTTTCATCCAATTATTGCTTTTTACCTATTATTTCACTTTCTCTCTCAATGATAACATCTGCGAAATTACTTGACATTGGAATAAATTTGTATTTCCTGTGCAGGTCATGTATTTTTATTACAGACATTAGGATAAATTGTTTTTTTATTGATTGTACAGAAGTACAAGCAAACGAGAGAGCTTTTGCGAAGGAAGGTGACGATTCTTTCGCACGACATGCAGATTCGCGCTGACTTCCAGTCGAAAGATAGACGATAACACACGTGAAGTTTTTGAATTCACGTGACCGCGTTGCATCGCGTCGCGTTCACACTTCCGGGACGACAGCATCGCGAAGACAGAATGAAGCTCGACCTCTTCGTCACGTGCGTCACGGTGAGTTTTTCTCGTCAATGCTACCTGATATCGTGATTCGCAATTATACCTGTATTGCGTATTGCATTACGTCACGCTCGAATGTTTGAACATGCGTTGTACATACGGGAAAATACGTGCAAGAAAGAGAGAGAGAGAGAAAAGGAAAACTGCAATAAAACGAGTGCTTGAAAGATTTTTCCAATTATCTATCATTATTAATCTGCTAATTTTAAACAACGGAAATTGCGTACTAAAAATTCGAGATATTTAAAAACAACGATTATAATTCGATGATCTCTCGAATTATCATTCTTTTGTCGACATAATTGATTTCCGCGAGGACAAAAGTCCTAATGGAACATATACCCAGCAAATCACTGATATACAAATTTCCGTCATTTGACAATTTTTCCTTAGCGAAAAAGGGAGGTCATCATTTTTTATATATTCCCAATTTTTGCCATCATGTATCTTTGTAACTAAGCCTTAAATTAAAATTCTATTAAAGTAAACTCTACTTGAAATTAACTGAAGAATGTGATTTTGTTTCCATACAAGACTTAGTTTGCGAAAATCTTTTATTTTCAATCGCTTACAACTTGACAATAATTATTGATGCCTCGACATTTTCGCTGAGAAAAAATCGTCTCCAAAATGATCCTAGGAATCTACTGTATAAATCAGTGCATGATTCCCTGAGTACGAAACACCCTGTATATTATTTATTTTTATATAATATTATTGCGACATTACATATTCACTTCTCGGAGCATTTGCAAGGTATGCACGCGCTCTTTACTTCGGGCATCTGTTTCAAAAATGTTCCACGAGAGAAGTTCCCACGCAAGTATGTAGGAATACACGAATTCACAATAAGGCCGATATTTACCGAAGCTATTGGCGTTTGTCATACAGAAATTACACGGTCGACGAACTGGGAATTTCTCGGAAAGCTGGAGAACGCTTTGGCGACAAGGAAGCGGGATCAAACGCGGCTCCAAACTTATACTCTTTCCTTATTCTCATATATGTATATCGATTTCTCATATTCGTGAATTAGATATGTATTTCGCGGCGTTCTCATCGCGGAAATATATATTTAAGTGACAAATAAAAAAGAGAGAGGAAGAAATTTGCTTGTGTCAATATAGAATAATAATTTGAGAGACGACATATTTTTCCTAGAGTAAAGTAAATAATATTTGCCAGCATGAATAAAAAATTACTTACACATATTTCGTTATTGATTTTCGTTGAATCTTGTATATTTTAATAAATCGTCTTTCGAATAAATAAATAAATAAATCCTTCCTATTTTACAACAAAAAATTAATTAAATTATTGATAAGTGGAAAAAAACGCGCGTCTTTATCAGAGATTAAATGTTTTCGAAACAGAAAATAAAATAAATCCATTTTGCGGTTAAATCACGCGGATGTAGTTATAGCTGTGCGAGAATTTAATCCTTAACGAAGGTGGATCGTAAGCGAAGATCCAGCTGGAATGAATCGCGTTTAAGTCCGTCACGTAGCTCGTACGTGCTCTGCGAATTTATCGTAGCTCACGATTTCGTCATATCATCGGTGTAAGAGAAGAGAAACAAGATTTGAGATAAAGAAATTTTCCGTTTATATGCATCCGCGTGTTGTGTGTGATTTTTTGCTAAGCAAAAAACCGAGACGACCGCAATCGATGCTTAATATTCTATTTCTGGAGAAATTTATATGTAAAAATATTTATATAATTATCAAATCAACAAATATACAGCTAGAGACTTTTAACGAATTAATTAATTTAAAATAATGAAGTAAAAATTGACGATAATAAATCAGCGCGGAAAGTCAAGCGCAATAAATTATTAATTATACAATGTTTAAACGCAATACATATAATTAAAAATTATATACGACATACACGCTGACTTGTTACTGTCAATTTTTACTTCATTATTTTAGGTTGATTTATATAATTATATAATTTATATTTCATTATATTTAAAAATCGATATTCATATTTATTTTATCTTATCGTCATGAATTAATTTTATTGCATTACACGAATTAAAATTCGTCATTAAATTCAAATAGGAAATGGACTAATTAGAGCGTATAAATGAGATACAACAACGTTGTTTTAAAATCTTTATTAAATTTGAACGTTTTGTATATTGTTTCGCTGAAATTATGACTTTTTCTTTTTTATTTCGTCTTTGATCACTTTAAGGACTTACTAAAGACGGAAAATATGAATCAGGACGCAAGGTTTTTATTAATCAATCTGCTGAAAAATGTCAAAGAAAGGACCGAAACGTTCAAATAAAATAAAAAATTTGAAAACATGTTTGTTGTAGCTCTTATTAGTCTCAATTTCTTACTGAATTTTGTATTTATATATTGATCTATCATTAAAATTTTGATGGTTTATCCGAAAAAATGCGTAGAGTTGAAGAATTTTCTTCGTCGCTCGTTTCTCGACATGTGAAAGTTATCGACTTTACTTTACGTAAACCTTGATCGCACAGATTACTGTATGCACGCAGATTATGTTATAAGACTGTAGACTATATGCAAAATTTAAGACTCTACACGACATTGCTCTACATTGTTCATCGGTGCACGTGCACCGTAAAATCATCATTACAATGACATTATTGGCGAACGTGCTTTCACCATTCGACGAAAGGTATTAAATGTCTGTTAATGTGTTATTTATTGACAGATTCTGCCGGTAATATTGATTATCTCGACGTGCAGGATAAACGCCTTCACAATTGACAGCAAGAAAGTAATCAACAACTCGTACGATTATGCCGAAGTCACAAAGCTTTCGTTATTGTTTTTTGAGGCGCAGCGTTCTGGAAAATTGCCGAAAGACAACAGAATCCCATGGCGAGGCGATTCTGCATTGAATGACTGTGGTTCGAACCACGAAGACCTAAGCGGAGGATATTACGATGGTGAGAAAATTATTCGATAATATGATTAAAATTGTTAAATTTGTGACATCAAAATGTATCCTTCCTTCTTTTTCGCGAAACTAATCACTCTTGTTCTCTTGATCCAGCTGCTGATTTTGTAAAGTTCAGCTTTACAATGGCTTTCACGACGACAATTTTGTCCTGGGGAGTGATCAGTTGGCCGGAGGCTTATGTCGCCGCCAATCAATCGGACGAAATCCTCAAAACCATCAAATGGGCTACCGATTACTTCATCAAATGTCACGTAAGCAAGAACGTACTGTATGGACAAGTGGGCGATTTTACGTCCGATCAAATGTATTGGGGGAGACCCGAGGAGATGAACATGTGCAGACCAGCCTACAAAATTGATGCAGAGCATCCTGGTACGTCAATCAATTATGGTATTTAGGAAATGAACGGATAAATATAAACGAGCACAATTATATTTTATTAATTTATTATACGCACTTATTTGTTTCATTTTTTGCTTCATTCTCAACCCTTCAAGTTCAAGACTTAGATTTCGGATTTAGAAATGCTGCCGCCATATTGGATTTCTAGCAATTTCGAACGGGATTTTTTAATATTTACAACTTATTTGGGATTGTGATTAATTAAACGGGCGCGATAAAAAAATTTAAATGGCAGATTGATGCGTTTTAAGAATAATCTAAAGTGAACGTGTCAAATAAGGTTAATCGATCTCGTAGGTTCTGATCTCGCCGGCGAAACGGCAGCTGCTCTGGCAGCTTCGAGCATTGTTTTCAAGAACGTCGATCTCGAATACAGCATCAGGTGTCTCAAGCATGCGATAGAACTTTACGAATTTGCCGATACTTATCGCGGATTTTATCTTGACGCGATATCCAACGCAAAAGACTTTTTCAAGAGCGAGGATTACGGTGATGAGCTGGCTTGGGCTGCTCTTTGGCTCTCATGGGCGTCCAGAGACCCCAAGTATCTCGAATATGCCTTCCATCACTACCAGAATTTCAACCTCGACAAGAGACCGAATGAATTCTTCTACAACAATAAGGTCGCCGGAGTTCAGGTAAAACGACTTTAATTTGAAATTATTTATTTATTTATTTATGTCATTTTTATTCAATTTATCTTGATAATATAAATGCTAATTTATCCTCATTTTAAAAGATTTCAATTCTTTGACAAATCTAGCCTTTTTAAAAATTGAGATCTTTTCTGAAAAAATTGTGCGTAATAATTTTCTGAATGAAATGATAAGCTTGTCTCTTTTATTGTCTTTTAGTTCTTCGACTAATATAGATTTTTTAAAATTTCTTGTAGGTGTTGTTGGCGCAATTGGGAGAACAAAGCGAGCATCAGAAAGCCGCTCGTGCCTTTTGCGATTTCTCGGTGCAAAAACAGAAACGCACGCCCAAGGGTCTTTTATTTATCAACAAGACCGGCACTCTTAGTCACGCTGCTAATGTAGCCTTCTTATGCTTGGAAGCAGCTGATTCTAAAATTGGCGATTTGCAATTATATCGCCAATTTGCCAAAGAACAGATTGATTACATACTGGGTTCAACCGGTAAAAATTTGAATAGAAATATTGATTAGAAATATTTTATCGGATTAGAAAGAGCCAGATAGAGATATAGTTTGTCAGCTTCAAGGAAAAATTAGTTGTGCATAGAGAACAAATTTTCTTTGATACAATACCAAGTAATTAAAATAAATTTCAATTTAATATTTTATATTTCAATTTAAAGTAACAACTGTTTTCACCGTTGAGCTATTTACAATTAAAATTATTTTACTCGAAAAGAAATTAAACAATTAAATTTCTACTTCAACGCGCATACTTTATAAATTACAATGTCTCTTTTTTTGTTGTAAACGTTGAATCGATTATTTTTGTTGGTTTTTTTACATCTGTATAATTTTTTGTACCATTTCAGGAAAAAGTTACGTGGTCGGATACGGTGAGAATTCACCGAAACAGCCGCTTCACGCTGCGTCTTCTTGCCCGGATAGACCAGCGCCTTGCGGATGGGCGGATTTTGACAAGAACGAGTCGAATCCGCAGATTCTCTACGGTGCATTAGTTTCTGGACCGAACGAAAATGACAAGTTCCACGATCAGAGAGAGGAGGACCTTTACACGGAGGTTTTGATCAACTATAACGCCGGTTTCACTAGTGCGCTCGTCGGACTGTTACAGCTGCAATTGAAAGACGAATTGTAATCATAATTTTATGTCATTTTAAAATAATGATAACGTTACAGTTTAAATAACAACGCTTTTCAAGACGTTGGAATAAAAACATGTTTGAGATTAGAGGAGTCATCGATCTATTATGACTGCTATATTTGAAGACTCATCGAAGGAAAATTAATTTGATAAAGCTGTAATTTATTGTGTTTAAAACAATTAAACGAGCGTTTTTGCTGTGTGTAAAATTCTTTTGTGAAATAGAATATTCGTCAATGTAAAAATATGTATGTAATTTAATTTTACTTGTAATATTAATTTTATATTGTTTTAAAACGAGGATAATGTTACATCACAATGCTTTCCAAGGAGTTGCATTAAAAATATGCCCACAATTAAATGAAAGGAATCATCGATCGTAGTTCACTACGATGGCTGTAACGACCTATAAGCAAAAATATAGAAAAAAACAGAGGCTAAACAGTTTTCGGAAAAAATGAACATATATCTATACATAAATAATAGACGAAATATAATATTGCTTTAGAAAAGACATGCATCGTTTGTTCTTTTTTTTAAATATTCTTAACTTCTCTTTGTATATGTGTGTTTCTTATTCTAATGATCTAATGTATTATACATTCTTTTGAAAATGTTTGAAAGATTAACTTAATTAAGTCTATCATTATATGTATCCCTCGTTATTTTAGAAATTTTAATTTTTTTATACCAATACAATTTATGCCAAAACATGGTATATGTGTTTCTTGTTATATAATTAGAGATTGTACAGTTTTTTGACTTTTTAATAAATCAAATTGTATTAAAAACAAATATGTATTAAAAATATGTTAAAATATATTTATTAATATGTATATCTTGCGTCATAAAAATATATGATACAACAACTTGGTAAAATAAATGTAAAAACTTTCTAAAAATGCCACAGAGTTTTCGGATATGCGAAACTTATTTTACACGTATCTTCTTTCAACTTATTTTTTCGTTTCAATTTCTATAACAATAGCTTTCAACGAGATATAACTACTGTATTGACACAATATGCTACGCAGCTCTGGTTACATCAATTGCTTACATTACGCGCTATTACATCTATAGCTACATCGGTGCACAGGTGCATTGAAATAAACGTCGTGCGATCGGCACTATCACATCATGAGACGCGAATATATTTTTATCCTACATTCAACTTGGTTCCTTTTCTTTTTACACTTCCAAAGTCTTTACGTTCACGGTGAGTTTAATTTCGAGTTCTACGCAATTTTATACGCCGAGTATGCGCTTTAAATCTGGAAAAATTATGTTAACTCTTTGTAGCGGAAGAATCGGGAGACGAGTACTCAAAAGGATGCACTCATCTGCATTGCGAAAGCGGCAGTCGATGCATCAAACGGAGATTTTGGTGCAAAGAGCCACCCTGTCCCGGAATGTTGTACTGTTCCAAGTCTAGAAAAGGTGAGTTTTATATAAGAAAGACCTGTCTCTTCGGAGATGTATATTTTCTTATTTTATTTTTATTTCGATTCTTTTAAATTCTAGATTGGCTTTCCTTTTTCGTTTCATTAATTTTAATTATCCTAAATTATTCTAAATTAATTATACAGTTAGAATTACGCGACTTGATAAATATAGATTTTTTGCGATGCAATTTTATTTATTTTTAGAATCGTTGAAAGGACCTCGAACGTGCGACACTGTTCGCTGCAACAGAGGACACATATGCACCATTAAAGTTCGAGAATGCCGCTGGGATGAACGTAATTATATTTATATTTTCCTGGTGAAATGAAAACAATGTACTAATTAAAACGTAAATTTTTTTCAGAATGCAAGCAACAAATAGCGCGTTGCGTATCAGAGAAGGAATATTACGAGGGTGCAGCTTCCTGTGCCGGTTTTGAATGTCCATCCGGGAAACGTTGCATCTTGCGGGAAACTTATTGTGTCAATCCACCCTGCAAACTTATAAGAAGTTGCGCGGAGATGCCAGGTTTAAGACAAATTTAATTTACTAATATTTAATCTGATTTATTAATTATTTTCATGCGTCTTCATCAAATAGGTCGGTCAAATTTCCTCCTCTTTATTTCACTACCTCCAATTGAGCTAAATGGTGACTTAAATAAAGATTTATGACTTAGATTAACCCTAAAAAATATTGTGTTAAGGCGGGCGAATGTTTCAAACAAATAAATGATCCAAAAATGCTGTTAGACACAAATGATGACAAATCGAATGACAAAAATACATAAAAAGTATTGCGTCATCTATTGTTAACAAATTTTTGGAATTGCTTATTTTTTGATCACTCCAATATTTCTAAAGTTATCGCGCGTTGACGTATTCGAGAAAGAATTGACAAAGAATTACGCGGCGTCAAGGTAATTAAGGCTAATCGTTTGCAGACGTGCAGACTTGGTTCGACGAATGCAGAAGTTTGAACTGCACCTCGGAATACGAGTGTTTCTTACGGCGACCGGAAAACAATTGTCTCGATGCACGGTGCACGCATACGTCCGACTGCACCTTCACCGTCGGTCTGTTTGCGATAAAACCAAAGACTCCGCTCATTCACATGAGAATAATGACTCCATGATTTTGTTCTATTCGCAGAAGACGAGCTAATTAGCAAGTACTGCCGCGGTTGGATCTGCCCGCGATCGCAAAAATGTGTCGTACGAATTGTAGGTGCTTGCAAAGGTTTCAACTGCACCGTCGAGAGATCGTGTCGAGCATTGGACAAGGTAATTCGTTTCTTAAACTTTTAACTAGTCTATGCAAAAACGCGCGCAAGGGATTCGCCGAATTGAATTCCGAGGAGCAAAAATACTTCCGCGAACAATAATTCGATCAACTTAATTTAGTTCGTTCTTGGAATTCTGACGACAATCGGTGCATTAAAACGTGAAATCGCTAAAAATATCTGCTAAATAAATTTTGATAGAAACAAATGTAGGTCGTCGAGCAACCCCCAACTGGAAAAACCCTAGTGCAAATGGAGAGCAAACTGGTTCAAGAACTGGAGAGAAAAATGAACTCGCAGACGATTTATTCAATCACGGGGGAAAAGGTGAAGAATATACTTTTCTTGCGAACGAGTTAAAGACCTCGGGGAAATTGAAGGGAGCAAAGCTAAAAGACTACTCTTCATTTACGTTTTCAGTCGACTTTGACAACTTCAACGCTAAGATCAAGTTTACGCCACACGACACCCACGTAAGTTAATCACGGACCTTTCCGGCTAACGTTATAAATCAATATTTTGTGGACACCAGCATGAGGTTCACTTTGCAACTCTACTGCATTCTTTTCGCAGAAAATATGATACGGAAATTTCATTGACTCATCGGCAAACCGCAACGACGAGTTCAGATTTAATCGCAAAATCTTTCGAGTCATCCATAAATCAAGATTCGACGCTGCCTTATCCGAAATCTTCGTGGAATTACAATAAACCATCGACAAACGATGTTATTGAGGTGCAAAATATCATAAGTATTACTTTTTTAAAAAATATTCAGCGACATTGAAATATTAAAAAATATATGGTCAAGTCTCCATCAAAAAAACCTCCCCTATTTATCTTCTCCCTAATCTCTAATTTAGCTAAATGATGGTTTTAATAAAATTTATGAGACTAATAGATCAACCCTTTAAAATATTATGATGAGGCGAGCAAATAAACGATCCAAAAAAATTGTTAGCAACAGATGGCAGACGTTTAAAATGATTACAAATTAAACAAAAATAATATTTGAACTACAATATGCTTATTCAAATAAATTTTATGCTTCTAATGTAGAAGTTATATTTCTTTTCTATTTTATTTCATACATATTGTGTAATTTTAAGTATTAGTATTATTTCTTTGGAATGTTTGCTTGCCTCAGCATAACATTTTTTTAAGATTAATCTACTAGTCATAAACTTTCATTTAAGCCATAATTTAGCTTCATTGGAGATAATGAAAAGGAGGAATTTGATTATACTCTTTAATAATTTTTCTAGATCACTTCTGAACTCGCTGACTCGACCAACGCAACCTTTCCGACAATTTTGCTCGCTGAAGAAAAAATCGAATCAACTACGTCGCGTGACGCGAAGAGATTAGAGATGCCGAAGAAGGTCTATATAGCGAGCAACACGTTGTCGTTTTCTGTGGTGTTGGACGGCATCAACTTTGTCGGGCACAATTATCCGATCTGGATAAAGAACGATCCGCATCCCACAGAATTGTTGGAGATAAAAGACGAGAACGATAACAGATGGGGATACACGCCTCAGGAACCATACAGGATTTTACTGCCGCCATACGAACCGGTGATCCTTGTCGAGGATACCCGAGAACGAGAAGTCTTTCCATTTTTAACTTATGTGTTCAATCGTCAATCTTTTAATGAGGCGACTGCTTTTATATCCTTGTCAAAAATGGCATCTACAGGTATTCACCTGTTAATTGCAAGGATCAAAAAATGGCTATTATAATATTTAAAAATTTCAATTGAAATATTCGAATTATTCGAGTGTAAGAAGAAGAGTCAAGGAATTTATTTAAACTATTTTTTATATGAAGAAAATTATATTTAAAAAAATTAAATTTTATTAATTTAATTTAAATTAAATTTAAAAAAGAGAGTACAATTTCTCTCTCTGTTTCAGATGCAAAGACGGCAGCTTCAAAGACGGATGATATCTCAACAATTGTGGACGACAAGAATGGTAATTATATCAACGATTCCGTGATTGTCGAAGCAGAAAACTTTGAGACGAATTATTTCAATGATTCGTCTGGCTATTATACCAAGTTTTCCGGAACAGAAGAGACAAACGTTATTATTACGCCAGAGATTCGCCCAGGAACGGACAATTACTACGACGTGAGTATACTTCAAGGGATTATAAACATTTATTATTACTTTCCATAAAGAGAATTGGCATGGTAATGATTTATTTCCATTGTAATCGAGCCACACGAGACTCTACGACGGGTTTATGAATCACGATTATCTAGAACGGAATAAGCTGCAGTCAATACAAGAACAAGAATTCAAATCGAGCGTCATTAATCCTACATCGGATTGTTCTAAGAATAATTCTGCCAATTTCACATTAGATTATAAATAATCTCTATAAACAAAATAATGCAAAGAAACATTTTTTCGAAAATTAGGTGATTTAGAGCCGGTTGTTCCAACTGGTTGGTAAATTTTATCGACAGATAGCATATATGTTCGTCTTTTTTTAAAAACTTATTTGAAAAAAGACGAAGATATGCTATCTGTCAGGTTTTTACCCAGCGATTGGGAACAACTAGCTCTTAATTATTCGATATACATATATACACTCACTCCAAAAAAAGCGGTACACTTAAAATTTGGAAAAAAATCTCAAATTTCAAATGACGATAACTTCGTAAATAATAAAGATAGAAAGGTTTCTAAAAAATGAAAATAAAGCCTGGAATCCGTACTTTGAGAATATATTTATTTCAATGTTGCGAGATAAATTTATTAAAAATGGCGGATGACAAAACGAGAATGTGCAAAATTGAAAAATAATAATTGAGTTAAGCAAAGTACATGGCGTGAGTCAAATATCACAACTCAATGAGATGAAAAGTATATAATAGTACAGAGTCTCCCCTTTAAAATGCTTTTTTATTCATTTTGATACAATGATTTTTCGCCGAGATATTTGCATTTGAGTAAAAAGACAGCTTTTTACTTTAAATAGAAATAACTCTGCGAAAAATCATTGTATCGAGATGAATAAAAAAGCATTTTAAAGGGGAAATTCTATACTATCATATGCTTTTAGTCCCATTGAGTTGCAATATTTGACTCACGTCATGTACCTTAGCAAACTCGGATCATTATTTTTCAATTTTGCACATTCTCGTTTTGTCATTCGCCATTTTTAATAAATTTATCTCGCAACATGAAAATAAGTAGATTCTCAAAGTACAAATTCCAGGCTTTATTTTCATTTTTTAGAAACCTTTCTATCTTTATTATTTACGAAGTTATCATCATTTAAAATTTGACTTTTTTCCAAATTTTAACTGTACCGCTTCTTTTTGGAGCGAGTATATATCTTCGATGAACGAAAACCTATCAATTTAAAATAGATTTGCCACTAAAAATATATACGACAATTTTCAACGATAATTGAGATGTATACAAATCGAAATTGTATGCGATGGCTGACGTAGAAACTTTCGTGAAAAATCCAATTAGAGATGAAACGAGGAGCCGAAATTTCTATTACACGATTCGTAGATGGGTAATGATAATCTTTCAATCCATCTATTACAGCGGGACAAAGCGATTACAGTTCTCGAGACGAGAAACTCTACGGCCTTGCAAAGTATCCTTACGACACAATATCCGTCGACGACGTCGACAAATCGCAACGCGAATATGAAGGATCACGTCTAAATAAGATTTCGAACATTTCGTTGAACGAGGAAGGAAATCAGGTACGTGGCATGTTCGCATATGTCAAATGGCAACTCGACATTTTTATCTCGTTCTGCGTGACTTGCAAAAGATGCAAACCGGTTCCGAATTTCATTTTCAGTCGGATATTCCGCTCGCGTTTCCTCTCGATACGAGCCAGACGAGGAAAGAACTGATTGCGCTTATAATAATAATGGCAAAAGAAAGAAAGAGGATCGAGAATATTATAACAAATGTTAAAGTCACGACACAAAGTCTATGACAACCTTTCATTCAGCAGCACCGAAATGACGGAATCGTGATGGGAAACGATACCGTTCTATTTGTGCGCATGGATGCTTTTTATTGCCTCTTTATCGTTTCCTCTTCCTTTCCATGGCGCAAGATCGTTTCTGTAAAGACCGAAATTCTTCCACGATTATCGGGCCAGAGAATACAATACAATGGTATAGCGAAAAGCCACGGCATTTCACGCGTTTTGGAGAACGATGATGGCAGATAATGGCTACTGTTCACGAAAAGGAATAAATTTATAAAGTTAATTGAATTCAGATTTTAGATTCATAGATGTTTTCACTCGGTGTCTTTTCGGTAATTTAAGCGCTCATTTTGACAGCGATTTTATTATAATTATAATAATATTAATGTGAGAAATATCTTATGTACTTGGATTTATAATATAAATAAACTTGAATTAAGATCATTTTTAATATTCAACAATTATATTATCTGCGAAATTCTCATGTCATTCTTTCAGTAATAATCATATACGATATTTATTCTACGTATATCGCCTCAATCTAACATATATTTTTTTATTCTTTCAAAACAACGATGATGAGCTTATTAAAGTGATAATACGCACCTCGAGTAATTTCCTTGTCTCGTTTTCATGAAATATTCTCGTGGACGGAACCAGTCGCACCACCACGTATAAGTTCCGAAATTTCTCTCTTTTAGAACAACGACGGTGAGCTTATTAAAGTGATAATATATACTTGGAATAATTTCTCTTTATGTCATGAAAATATCCTTAAAATTATTTAACCATTTAATTATTGCGTCTCGTTTTCGCAAAATATTCTCGAGAATGAAACTAGTTGCACCACCACCCCAAGTAGCAAACTGACGTCATTAAACGTCAAAATGACGTAAGTTTCGACATTTCTCTTGTTTCGAAAAACGATAATAAACTCATCTAAGTGATAATATACATCTGGAATAATTTCTTTGCACCTTCCTCAAAATGATTGAATTATTGGCTCTCGTTTTCGCGAAATATTCTCGGGGGACGGAACTAGTCGCACCACCACGTAAGTTTCCGAAACTGCTTCCACAAGTGCGGCAGCAGAAGAGAGACGGCAGAAAAGTGGTGGAAGTTGTCGAATATTAGCACGGCGATGGGGAATGGTACCAGTCTAGTCGGCCGTTGATCGCGGTACCGCGAGCTACCAGTTCTATCTCTCGCTCGTCGCGTCTTTTTCGCGCTCCGTGTGCTTCGCGGTCTCTCCAGTCGAGCAATTATCTTTCAAAGGATACGGGGTGAGCATCCTTGAAAGGTAAGTTTACTTGTTTTTCTTCCCGACTCTCTCTCTCTCTCTCTCTCTCTCAACGATACCAGCTACCTGGCAACCAGTATCATTTCCAGATGCATGCTGCATCAAATGGAAGATTCCTCTATATATTCCGCGAATAAAATGGAAAACGATTCGTCATTCGTATTAATCATTATCAATGAAGATCGATCAATTATTTCTATTTTCCAATACACGGGTAAAGAAATATAGAGAACTCGTTAATTTTCATTAATCTTTGACAGAAAGATATGGAATTTGAAATATAATTTAATTTTGAACGATACAATTATTTTTATTATATAATAATACACATGTGAGAAAACGCAAAAATTTCTGACAATTGCTTTATAATTCAAATAAGAGTATAAATATTATACAGACTCGCTATACTGATAAACTAATGATATTTATACCGATGATAATATAAAATAAATGAAAGGCATATCTAAATTGCATTTTATATGTATTTAATATGTATCATATGATCAATATGTTTCTGCTATTACAAAATGGGTTGCAGTATATTTTAATTAATTATAGAGTCCTTTCTCGAACAAATTGCGACTATGAGGTAGTTGTGCGGATTAATTTACTAGCATATACCTTGGCATTAAGCAATCGATCCACCTTTCCCTTGAAACCGTTGTAACCGTCTTATTACATGTACGGTGTCTCTTCCTCTCGTTGAATATGCATATAACATGTCCCTCAAGTTTATCGGCAGGTTATGGCGCTCCCGGGATTCTTGAGTGATACACATAACGACTACTTTAAAGATTATCGAGACTTTATATGGAAGATATGCAAAATGCACTGGTAGTAGATAATATTGACAATAAGTACTCTATCGATACTTTTTTTAAATAATAATAATAATAATAATAATACATCTCTCTTTTATTCTTCCTGTTTATCTCGATATAAAATGTAAATTATAATTGTTATATGCGTCATTAGTAATAAAATATTGTAAAAAAAAGAGTCATAATTGCATCTGTCGTAATGTGTGTAAAAGAAATGTGGAAGTGATAAATTATTCAACGAAATAAATCGAGCTCATTATAGAAAGAAAAAAAACACGAGGCACAATCGTTTAAATACACTTACATACACTTTAAATATCTTACAATATTTTTGCAATGACATTCATTAAAAAGGAATCAAGCAGTTATAGTGTATATATGTATGTAGGAGAAAATAATATCTTGTGTCTAAGACTGAATAGCAGTGACATTTGTCGGGTTTTCTCGCAAAAAAAGCAATTTACAAAAATTATATAAAATTAATGAAAAATTAAATAAAAATGGAATATTAAACATGAAATAAAATTAAATAAAATTTAAATAAAAAATTATATAAAATTAATTTTATAAAATAACATTTACATAAAATTGCGTACAATTACATAAAAATTGTATAAAAATTATATAAAATTAATTGATTTTATAAAATAATTACATAAAAATTATATAAAAATTATTCCGCGAAAAATTGAACCCGTCTATTGACATCACCGTAATTACACATTGTGTAATGTCACACTCTGTCGCAATATCGAGGATATATCCGCCGAAATATGAAATACTATATATATATATATATGTATACGTGTGATAAATAGGGATAACGAAATAGAAGAAATTGACGCGGAAAAGCAGATTTAAAAAACATGTAACGTGGCGTGTAATACCTACATTTTCGCGCTCGCGAGAATCGAGAGAAGCGTGGCCTGGTCGACGAATCGAGCAATTTCGCGGGGAAACGATACTTATTTGCGGTGTGATATTGCGTCGTGTTAACGGATGCCGGCGCTGAGTTATTTCGTGTTACATAAATTCCGATTAACACCCTCGTGTACTATATAACATTATCGCGCGCAAACAATCATTATACGGCGAACTAGCTGTAAAACTGTTACAAGGCTTACGTGATTCACGTGGTGTGTCGTACGGCATACCTCTTGCGTGTAACACATCATATACCGTTAATAATTAAACATGTAATACGTCACTTAACGTATGTACATGCGAGAGCATAGTCTCACGTAATTATAGAGACAACTCCAAATCGTAGATGCAGTGTTGCTCTTATTTAAAGAAAATTATAGATGATTATCTAAATAAAATTTTGCCGTCATCTTATCTTTGCATAGATAATCAAAATATATATTGTTAGATGAAAAAAGTGTTATCTTTACTCAATTATTTAGAATAATGTTCAGATAATTTGGTTTAGTCATAGCAGATAAATAATTAATTAGCGAGAAAAATTTATAAATAAAAGTATAAATCTTTTTTTATATAATTTTTTATAATTTACATTTTTTTATAACTATGTTTACGTAAGCGTTTTTAAAAATAGTATTATCTAAAAGCTATCTAGACAAATTGCTATATACTTTTATATTTTATCTAGATATATTTAAAATAAAATTTAAGATGAATTTACATATTTTTATCTCATCTTTATCGAACTGATTTCAAAATCATCTAAGTACAATATTGTGTAGATGTAATGTTACGACTGTGTAAGGATTGCTTATCTCGATTTCAGAGATGAAAATTTTGGAAAGACAAGTTTTCAAAATTTGATTGCAAATTTTCACGAAAGAGAGAGAGAATGAACTTGTTTCGTGATTGTACGTTTGAATATTACGATAATTCGCGCAAAATGGGAAACAGTTATGTATTTTAGGATTGCTAGAATTGCAAGGAACGAGCAATTTCTCAATGATCAAGTCACACACGACGGTGAAGTTGCGCAAAACTATATTTCTATCACTCTGGATAATTGAAAATCGCATTTTATATACACTCGCGATTTTCCATTTCGGGCGAAAGATATTCAGGCGAATTTAGGACGATGAATTAATCAAGAGATTAACGTCTCGCGTCGCGTATCTAATAAATACAAAATTAAGCGGATCCATCAATCGCTCGCGTGGAAAAATTTCTTACAAAATTATACTGCAATTCTTCGGAAAGAGAGAGCATGTGTGGGAAATTTATATATATATATGTATAAAATAACACTGACGTTGATTATTTTTTCTTTTTAGCATCCTGATTTCTAACACTGTAAATGGCGTAAAATCAGCTTCCTCTTTCCGGACTTTGATCGTCAAACTTTGTTTATTACATTTAGCTACCGCGGTTGGTACATTAAGATACTTTAGTATACTCGCCTGGGGCTATAATACACTTCTCTCACGAATATGTACGCTCCTTCAGTCTCAACACCGTTACGTTCACTGACCGAGAACCGGCATGTCTCGCCATCGATTACGAAAGTCAGTGCTATTTTACGCCTTCTTTTTCTGTGTTTCCTTACCTCTTCATCGCGTTATGTCACATAAAGATACATCATTTTTCTCATCTAATTTCAGATCAAAATTACGTCTAAGAAATGGATTAAAAAGAAAGAGAGGGAGAGGTATAAAACAAACAACATTATTCTCTTTATTGTGACAGAATTGAACAATGATTTTTTCCTTAGAAAAAAAAAAAAGAAAATTTAGAGTTTACAATTTTAAAAGAATATACAAGTGTAAATTTAAAAAATGCAATAAGTATGATATTTATTTCTGCACGTCAAGGTGCATAAGCTTGCATTTCTTCCGAAATGTCATCGCTGCTTTTAAAGTAGCGATATTTACGATCGATTTTGATGTGAAAATCCTTCGTTCTCAACGAAAGGAAAACGTTGCGGCTTCTCTCCGCCGAAAAACTGGAGCATCCGCGTGCATCCGTATACATCGTCATGCTTCATTCTCGCAGATATTTGGCGCGTTACGCCTCACGCGATTATGCATCCGACTGTGAGAAATGTCGGAAGAGGAAACAAAAGCGGTGTAAAAAAGTTTCACCGCTATATACACACATAGGTTTACAT
The DNA here is from genome assembly GCF_048542155.1 of Nylanderia fulva. Classification (NCBI taxonomy): domain Eukaryota; kingdom Metazoa; phylum Arthropoda; class Insecta; order Hymenoptera; family Formicidae; genus Nylanderia; species Nylanderia fulva. Next base: position 1,460,114 of record NW_028190807.1, on the reverse strand, counting down.
GCATGCATACATACATACATACATATATGCAGAACGTGCATTCAAGGGGACGTGACGATTGCGTCGTAGAAAGCACGTGTGCATCATCGTAAGGACGCGCCTCTCATCAACGTGAGGAATCGCTCACGTTCCTTTTGAATCGCGCCGACGAGAACTGAATGACTTTACAACTGGACATACTCTATTACGAGGACCATTACATGTTTGTTACGATATAGCGGGGTTTGCGCAGCACTCTCACTCTCGTTCTCCCGGGCTCTTGTTTTCCATTTCGGAGCGAAGCTTGCTTCATAGTCCGCCGGATCGAAGATAAACGTTCTCGGATGCACCGGTGCATGACCGCTCGAGGAACATTGTTTACATGCTTTAACTTCTTCGCTGAATGGAGAAATATTACTTCCTCGTTGCGCGTTCAAATCAACTATTCAAAACATTGAATTTTATAATAGTACGCGGAGAGAATTTTCTCTTAGAATTTATACCCTTACAATCATGCTAATCTCGTGGGACAGGATGATAAGAGTTTCTCTGATTAATATTTATCACGATCAAAATATTAATATGTACATAAGAAATTTTGCTGTACTTATTATTGTGATAGATACTTATATTTTACCATGATTTTCAGGGTAAATTATTCGAAGAGAAAATTCTCTCTGTCTAGAAGAATGTGCGCCATGATAATTGTTGCTGGCACCGAATATATATAATTATCGCTATAGCTCGAATAAAAATATTTATACTTTAATTTTATAATTATCTAATATATTTTATATAAATGTTTTATATAATTATATAAATAATAATATGCGCGTAAATTGCAGATAATTATACATCTTAAGATCTCAAGATAAAATATCTCAAGATCTAACGCAGCATCTGGTGTTGCAAGTAAAATGCGTTCGTTCTCGAATTAAAATTTCAAAAGATTTGATATTTTTCTTTTTTTATCAATATATATATATATATATATTATCAATATACATATATTTTAATAAATTAAACTCTTTCAAACGTTAGTCGTAAAATAAATTGACAGAATAATTTTCGACAAAACTAGCAACTTTATAAAGTTGCTAGTTTTGTCGAAAATAATTCTGTCAATTTATATATTTTAATGTAATAAAAAGGAAAAGAATTATTTAAGGCTCTTTGCCAACCATGTTGAGATTGTGACGTCAGAGAAAACACACGCTAAAAATTCTTAGATGCCATTTTATAAAATATAAAAATATTTCGATGAAACAGCACTTTAGATGGCTTTATCACACTCTTAAAATACCTTGAAAACTATTCTTTTCCCTTTATAATCAATTAACAACTGTAAAATGAGGTCCGGTCCGTATGTTCTTTGCACATGCGCAATCATTCCGCATGACAAAGTTTAATATTACGATCATTTTACGGTTGTTTGATTGTCAAAGGAAAAGAATAGTGTTGAAATTATTTTAAAGTGTACTAAAGTCATCTGAAATAGTATTTCATCGAAATATCTTTTCATGTAAAAATGGCATCTGAGAATTTTCAGCTTATGCTTTCTCGCCTCTGACGTCACAATCTAACATGGCCGCGGCGAGGATCCAGGAGCCTTAAAATTCTAAAAGATTTGATATTTTTCTCTCTTTGTCAATATTCATTAGTGTAATAAAAAAAAAATTGAGAAAATTGCTCGAATCCTTCGTCAAAGTGATTCACTGCACTTCAAAGCTAGATATACATCAAAGTTAATTTCTCTCTACAAAATGAACGATCTCTGTTCCAGATGAGTTGCAACTGCCCATTGACTCCGTCCACGGGACCCACATTGGCCTCGACATGCGGCGGAACTTCCTTTATGCTCTTTATGGGATTGCTCGAGGTCTTTTTACGGAGCCAGTGCGATCTCGAGGATCCGTGTAACAGACCCGCGACTCGGGACACGGTCAATTCGAGGTGAATAATACAAATGTAATAATAAGAAAGACCCTCATGCACACACACGTGTGTGAATACCAGGTGATTGTTGAATTCGGATAAATAGGTCACGACGTAAATGAGAAAGAGAATCGATCGATCCCGCCTTAAGGCGATTTCTTTCGGCGATTGCGCGATAACGAGTGTGTATACGAGCCCCACATGTTGAGAGACGTGAGAAATACATAACAATTGCATTGTGTGTATCTATAATAACGTAATACACACGTGTGTGTGGCAATCGATACGCGAGTGCTTGTCTAACGAAATGAGTCTTTGCAACGAAAAAGAAGCATAAAAAGAACTCATCTAAAATTAGAAACTTATCTCTCCGATCGTTGAAAAAATTCCTGTATCAACTCGTTAAATTACCTGTATATCCTGTATATTACTTATTTTATATCGTTGTCAATTTGTGCGCGCTCGCTCTGCAGCGTTATCACGGTTTATCTCCTACGATTATCCGGATATAACATGACGGATTTAGAAACTTGCGAGGTAGAGCGTTTCCTTATTTCGTATTGTCGTAATTAACTTCACTCGAGGTCGGTGCAAGCAACTCGAAGGAGGGAATCGTCCAAGTTTCCTTATCTCGCGAATAAAGCTACGACGACGCATTGTATATACATTTGAAGATAATAATACGTGTCGTCTTCTCGACGTGCAATTCTCGCGGGATCCCCTGACACTTATCGACGGGAGAGATTTCTTCCGCGATGCGAGAACGCATCCGCGGGAAGCTCTCGTTCCACGACGAATCCTAAATACGTGCTGCACGTATATACGTATAGATATATATTGGGATTGTGTGTCGGACACACATGTGCACCTGGTCGTTCACGTAATACCCAGAGGAACTATACTGGTGCTCCTCTTGCTCCGTCATCGCATCTTCCTCCTTCTTTTCCTTGTCACTCGGAAATGAGCATCCATGCACGTCTCTATCCTGCGAAATCGTTGTATGTATACGCACGAATGTACGTAATACCTTCGCAAACCATTGTTCCAATGCATCTCTTGTTGCGTCACATCTGGTCGTCGCATCGACGCCTCTTGTCCCGACACACGCGAAAGGAGCAATTCTTGTATGTACGGGAAGCTTTGAAAACACGCGGCACTCTGCGCTCTCTCTAATGAGAGAAAATATAAAAAGATAAGATACGAGACGTATAGCGAGAGAGAGAGAGAAATCAAGTTTAATCAATTCTTGATCAATCTCCAAAATTGCTTATGCAAACACGGTTATAAAAAAAATGTAAATTATAAAGAAGATGTCAAAATATATTCATACTTTTATTTACAAGTTTCTCTAAAACAAATTATTCTAGATAATTCAGTAAAGATAACACTTTTTTTAAATCTAAGATGCAGATGTAGACAATATACATATTTTTATTATTTATATAGAAATAAGATGAAAACTTTATCTAGATGATTATAATCTATACACATAATTATTTAGATAATAGCGAACACTTCATATACTTAACATATATTTTTTAGATTCTTTGATTTGATATGAATATATCTCGTAGTTTTTACATTCAAATGGTATGACTAAACGTTCTCTCCAGTCATTTGATTTCGTCATTCAATATATTTCGCATTCAGTTTTGTATCGCGTTCATTAAAGAAACGTGTTAAAATAATCCGTGAAATCGTGATGATTAACAAAAAAAAAAGAAAAGAAAAAGAGTAGAACAAGATTTATGAGCGAAAACTCGTTTACCGAAGATGGAAACAGGTTTGATTAGTTTTCAATTAAACCCTCTCGATCTATCTTTAAATCTTTATACATACGGTCGCTGTCAGTGATTAAACGGACTTGAGTCCGTTTGGCATTTTAATAAATACACATATAAATATGAGAAACACCGTTTATTCATAGATTCGTTCTTTCAAGCATTCCGTAATTCTTAAGAATTAAACCTTTAAAGTTAAAAGTGTGGTAGCTATATATATAATATAAAAAAAAAACAAACTGATGTAACATTCTACTTGCGTCACGTCTCGCACAAAGGGGTACATTTAATATATACCTGTTTTCTAAATAAAATCTCTATAATTAAAGTCTCTATCTGATAACATGAAAATAAAGTACGTAAAGAACAAGACGTAAAATTAGCATTTTTTTATTAGAGGTGCGAAAAATGTGAAAAGAATCTTGGCTCGTTGATAAAGTGTGAAGTAAAAAGAAGTGAAAAGGGAAGGCTAATCTCAATATTTTCTAACCATTCCGCTATCCGTTTCAATAATACAACCACAATCGCAAATCGCTGGCAAATGTGCTCTTTGACAGTAATCCGACATATATGAAACATATAACGATAACACGTACTCCGGGTCGAATATACATGTTTAACAATTATTACGAATTATCTCATCAACGTCACAAACGTTGTTGCAATTACTGTCAGACCGATAATTAAACATGAATTTCTCGCGTTTCTCTTGACTGGATTATTCATTCGGGCAATACGAAGGGATTAATTTCTCTCCCGATTCCGTAATTGCAATTTCCCACACAAAAGGATTACCTTTCCTTTCAGGCCGCGGTTTCTTTGAATACGCGAGAGAGAAAGGGAGAGAAAGATAAAGACGACTATTTCGTCTCTTTAAAAATTCTTCATTTCCAACATGAGAAAGTTGGATCACCTCCGATTTTCGCCAGAAATCTAAAATTAAAATTAACTTCAAAAATAAGGTCTCGTTAATCATATGCAGTCTTCGAATCACAGAGGGAAACTTTGATCTTCCGTCGTTGATAATTCGAAAGATACTCGCGGTTATAAGAGAAAATCGAGATTCCGCATTATTCGAGATGAGAAAAGAGAGCGATAGACCGCCGAGACGCTCCATAGAACTCTACACATCGTTCTATCGAGTTCCGCTCGTAAAAGTATGTCATTGTCCCGCGCACATGTACAATATACACGCGGATATGGGCACGTCGTGGCATTCAGAGCTGGGAGAGCATGTACGATCGCGAGTCAGCCTCCTGAGAAACCTGAGAAGCCTTTCGCCCACGATGCCGAGAGGCTTGGAAGCTAAAAGGGAAAGGGTGCACTGTGCCCCCAACGTGGGGCACAAAACCACGGTGGGACACGCTAAATCAATCAAATTTGCCAACGTCGATGACGCAACGTTCATTAACTCTCGCCAAAGTACGAAAAAAGAAATACATATTTAACGGCTTAATTAAACATTGAAATATATATGCATATATTATATATTAATTAAACATCAAGATATATGTATAATAAGCCATAGATATATGTATATGCACATATGGCTCATTAATTATTAATTATATTAACCTAATTATTAATTTTGTTGCACACTTAATGAAGTGGAGAAAGAAATTGATTACGAGTTGCGCGAGAGAAAATAATTTCATTTAATGGTAATCTAACTTGCGTGGTTCGTTAATCTCGATGACAAATTTGTTCCGTTTGCACATATCTGCTTTGAGGGGATGTGACAGATGCGTGGGAATGAGAGAAGCAAAGAGGGTTGGGCTAAATGTGCTTCCCTGTTACGTCACACGATGCTAATGCTAGAGCTGCCCCTCTAACCCGGTTTCTAATTTTCGTATGCGCGGTAAAAGGATCGCTTAATAACACCGACTCCGCTAATTAACGTGTCTTTCGTAAACGAGCATGCGCCGCAAAATCGCGTCTCGGAACCGAGCAATCTTCCGCGACACGACAATCTCGCTTTCGAAACGTCAAACGAGGGCCGGAGGGAAATCGAAATTCCGGTCAGGATGCGAAAACTGCGCATATTCTGCGAAACTCTGTCCTTTCATCCGTCTCGACGAATGTTTAATTGTTATCTCAATCAAATTATGTAGATGATCATCCGGGTGAAATTTTCGCGTCACATCTTATTTTTAGAGAGGTAATCAAAATATTATATCTATATCTGCATCTTAAGATGAAAAAAAAGTATAATCTTTACTAAATTATCTAGAATAATGTCCAGATTATTTGGTGCAAAGTCATAGCAGATAAAAATTTTATAAATCAAAGTAATGAACATATTTTTATATTCCTTTTATAATTTACATTTTTATAACTGTGTTTATACATACGCGATCTTAAAAATAATATTATCCGGAAATTATCTAGATTTAAAACAAAGTCTAAAATAAATTTACATATTTTTATCTCATCTTTATCTAGTTAATTTTAAAATCATCTGAGCATAACACTGACAGCGATTAAATGAATATACGTGACGGAAAACTCGGATAAAATCTAGTCTATTCCAACGGATAAAGTCTATTATACACCGGATACATTCCTGTTTGCGAAACAAACCGTTCGCGAAATCAGACGAATGATTTCGTATTAACGATGCTCGACGTTCTTCTTCAAGGTACGACTTCGTGGTGATCGGTGGTGGTAGCGCGGGTGCGACTGTCGCGGCCAGATTGTCCGAGGAACCGAGATTCTCGGTGTTGCTGCTGGAAGCTGGACTGGACGAGCCGACAGGTACTCAAATACCCTCGTTTTTCTTCAATTTCATCGGCAGCGATATCGACTGGCAGTACTCTACCGAGAGCGAGGACGGAGCTTGCTTAAACAAGGAGGACAGAAAATGTTACTGGCCTAGAGGGAAAGTACGTGCAGGATTAAATATAATTAAATAGAACCGGTAAAGTTAACAATTTCCTTATGTAAAAGGAAAAGACGTATTGAATATATGTATGTACACAGTTGAAAATTTTTTGTGAAATTTAACAGATATCACATGTCCCAAACGGTCCACAGAAATTTTTCTGTTAATTTAACATAATATGGATATGTTAAATGGAGACACAAATATTGTGTTAATATTTTACCACAAAATAAGTGCAAAACTTCAAATAATTTAAAATAAATTTTGTGTGAATTAACATACTTTTAATGTAAAAATTATGTTAATTTTTATCATATTTAGATTTTATCATCTTTACTTATATTAAAGTAAAAAATCAACATTTTTTCCTGTAAATTTTAACAGATATATCTTGTCACTAATAAAGCAGAACATATTTATTGTGTAAAATTAAAAATAGATGCACATTGTGTTATTTTTACATATTTTTCAGTTGTTTTAATAATTTAACATTTAAGTTTAATTAACAAAACAGTAGTATGTTAAATTAACACATAAATGTGTTAAATATTTACCACAAAAATTTTAACCGTTTTTAACAAGAAAACACAATTTTTTTCTACTGTGCACACGTTAGAATTTGTCTTGTGTCAACTAGTAAAAACTTTTCTAATTTTCGAGTCACGCGATGCAATATACACCGGATATTCATATTAAACGCAAAATGCGAAACCGCGTGTAGGTTCTCGGTGGTACCAGCGTCATGAACGGGATGATGTACATGAGAGGATCACGCAAGGATTACGATGATTGGGCCAGGCTCGGTAATGTCGGATGGTCTTATCGCGATGTCCTTCCGTATTTTATAAGGAGCGAGGATAATCAGCAAGTGAACAACATGGATTATGGTTATCACGGTGTTGGAGGACCGCTCACAGTCATGCAGTTCCCCTATCATCCCCCGTTAAGTTACGCTCTTCTGGAAGCCGGAAAAGAATTAGGTACAGAGTTGAGATGTAATCTTTCTGGTAATTTTCATCGACTATTTAAGTTACAATTTTTTCTTAAACAATTTAATCATGGTTTATCTTTTTTTCTTTAAAAAATAATGTTCTTCAAATTTGAAAAATAATATACTCTCCTGAAAATTCTGATCCGCTTGCCAGGATACGACACGGTCGATTTGAATGGACGGACGCACACGGGATTCGCTATTGCTCAAACCACGTCGAGAAATGGCTCGCGACTGTCCACATCGCGGGCTTTTCTGCGTCCTGCCCGGAATCGTCCTAATCTCCATATAATGCTGAACTCGACGGCGATGAAGATCCTCTTCGATGACAACAACAGGGCGGTTGGCGTCGATTTCGTCCACAACGGGAAGACCCAACGCGTCACGGTTGCAAAGGAGGTGGTGGTGAGCGGAGGTAATTAATTCTCTGATTAATTAACAAACGAGCGTTCCATGTCGGATGGAACGTTTGTGTACCTTCAAGCGGAGGAAGTCTCTCGAGAGGACATTCCTTGCTCGAGTACTAGACTTATCCTAATTCCGAGACACGAAGGAAAGCTACAGAGGACCGAATATGTTTCCCTCTACATTGTGTAAGTTGTGTATATAGAGATGTAGGAATCCGTGTTTGGAAATAGCACTGTGTCAGTCTTAATTACTCATCCTCTCGCAAATTGTCTCAAGGGATTGTAATCACATCTTCGGTTTCTCTCGAACAATACGAATCGCGCGTTAGTGATGTTCTCGGAGACACTAGACTAATAATATTAAAGCGATATGTTATAGTGCAATACATGTCATCGATCTTCTTTAATTACATTAAAATTAATATATCAATATATTAATGTATCATACGCAATATTAGCGACATAAATAATTTAATATAGATTTTTATCATCTGCAAAAAAAGTTTGAAATTAATTATATGAATAAACATTCGCTACTGTGTGTTTAGGTGCTGTCAACTCGCCTCAAGTTCTCTTAAACAGTGGCATAGGACCTCGGGAGGAGCTGAACGCGGTGGGCGTACCGGTTGTACGTGATCTTCCGGGTGTCGGCAAGAATCTCCACAATCACGTAGCCTACACACTGGCCTTCACCATTAATGATACCGACACCACTCCGCTCAATTGGGCGACTGCCATGGAATACCTACTATTCAGAGACGGTCTAATGTCTGGCACAGGTGAGATATTATTGTAAACATTTACTCCATCATCATCGATAGGAATTAAAAAATCATATATATATATATATATAAGCATGTCCTCTTTTCGTAATCCTAACGGAATACAAGAATTTAATAGACCCAAAATATCCTGCTAATCGCGATCAACGATTTCCCTATAAGCAAGCAATTCTGACTCCGGGCACTCACTCCATCGTCATCGATAGGAATAAAAAAATCATATATATAAGCATGTCCTCTTTTCGTAATCCTAACGGGATACGACAAGGATTCAGTAGACCCAAAGTCCTGCTAATCGCGATCAACGATTCCTCATTAAGCAAGCAATTCTGATTCCGGGCTTGGCTTCGCGATTTCATTGATCGCGTTAAGGTAATCCAATTCGCCTCTCCTGCTTCCTGCTCTGCCGTGTCGAAGATGTTGCGCATCTCGTAGCATAGTAATTCACGGGCTTCGTGCACGAGCCCCAGTGAAAGTGTATTGCACAATGGTCACGTTCGCGTTCGTCGGTCTCTCGATTACGTGACTCGTCCCGGTCGACAGGTCTATTTACCGTCGTCCGAATTGCGCGGACCGATTTAAAGTGGCGGTCCATCGCCTCCCTCTCGACTTGCCAGACGATCGTGACTCTACTCTGACGATCCATCAAACGCGAATTATCCGACGAGATTTCTCATTCCGCTAGTTCGCATGCCTCCTTATGTATCATTGCCTACGTTTGAATCTTGTATATCTCTCTGACGTTGCTCTATGATTCGATTATGAGAAGGAAAGCTGCAAAAAATAGGCAACATCGACACAGCTATTTCCAATGTTGTGTGCTTAGATGACTTGAAAATTAGCTAGATAAAGGTGAAATAAAAGTATGTAAATTATTTTATATTGAAAACATTTGTTTATTTAAATTTTTTTTTTAATGTAGATAGAAAATAAAATTATGTGGCGATTCATCTAGATAACTTTTGGATAATATTATTTTTAAGATCGTTTATGTAAACACAGTTAGACAAAAATGTAAATTATAGAAGAGATATAAAAATATACTCATACTTTTATTTATAAGTTTTTATCTTTATGATTCTGAAACTCTAAATCAAATTATCTGAACATTATTTTAAATAATTTAGTGAAGATAACTTTTTTTTATCTAAGATGTAGATATGGATACATAGTTTAATTATCTATATAACGATAAGATGATGCCAAAACTTTATCTGGATGATCATTTATATAATTTTATTTAGATAATAGCTATTTCACACAATGACCATAATTATTTAACTTATCTCTATTGATAATTTTTCTCTCATAATAATAACATTATGAAATGATGTTAATGGTTAATGCTTAATAATAGCGCAGTAATGTCCAGTATGTGTGCATTGTAATGTTCTGTAAATTAATATGAACAATTCATCCCTCTCATTCACGACCGTCGTTTATGGCCATTACTATTATATATCTATACGTTTACATTGTCATCATGGCTAAATTACATATCGCGTGTGTTAGCAAGTAATAATAGCGAAAAAAGTTGTATAGGTCATAGAGTGTCGTTACAGAACAGATACTTCCCTTCGCGTTATTACATCGATCGATAAACAATAAGGAGGTGAATATGCGGGAAAGTTTGTTCGAAACTTTTGGCTAAACTTTTTTCGTCTTCGTTTAATTAACGAACTCGATTAAGCGATACGATAGACGATTTTGCGCGAAACTTTTCTCGATCGTTAATAATCAAAGACAGGGAGATAAATTGCGAAAGGCGCGACCGGAATTCAACCGCGCAAATTGTTGAGGAAATATCCGCATACGGATATTTCGCCGCTTGTTGTAATAATAATAATAAACGTATCCCTTTCACGAGAGACTCGGCTCGGTCACAGCCCAGAGGGCTTTTTAAGGTATTCGGAACGATCGATAGCCCCGAGCCGAGTTCTCAGTTCTTAACGAGCCCCCATCGCGGAAGGGGACTGAGCTCCTTCGCGTTAAAATCGTGTCTCTCCCGCCCTTCTCGTTGACTCGCACGAATCGCCCCCGGGGAAACGTTGCATATAATAGCGTGGCTCTCTCGCTGAATACAGCCCGCAGCTACGCGATTCGAACGATTAAATTACGTAAAAGGTATAAGACGGATTCGGATTAATGTTAAGTGTTGCAGAAACAACGTGATTCGGGTATCATTTCTCAAACTGACGCCTGAAAGGGTGATTAATTATGAATCAAGAATTCGCATTGACGGATTGAATTCGCCTCAGCAATCCAATAATTGATCGAAGCACAAATTATTCGGATATTGTGAGTCTCTGAGAAATCATTGTTACACACCGACTCGTTTTTACGATTTATTTGTTAAATATAATAATCGGTTATATCAAAAGTATATCATGCTTTTCAGCACTGCGATTATTAATTTAATTTAATTTTGTAATTTATTTATAATGATTTATTATATAAACAAGAAATTAATTTTAATAATGGCAAAATTGTGAAAAAGAAGTACTTATTAATGACATCGCTTTTGGCATTGACTTAGAAATATTTTCAAATAATAATTATTTATATTAATTTATAAATAAGTAAGAAATTAATATAATAATATATAATAATAATATTATATATAATAATATAATAAAATATATATAATAATAGTCACAAACTGTAAACAGAAGAGGTAATTATCGATAACATGGCGTTGGCTTAGGAATATCCGAAGTGACGGCGATGATAAATACCAAGTACGCTGATCCGAGGGAGGATCATCCCGACGTTCAGCTAATCTTCGGTGGTTACTTGGCCGATTGCGCGGAGACCGGCATGGTGGGTGAGAAGAAGGGAGCAAACCGCAGCATCTACATCATCCCGACGATCCTGCATCCGAAGAGCCGCGGTTATCTGCGCTTGCGAAACAACGATCCACTCTCGAAGCCGCTGATCTACCCCAAGTATCTGACTCACGCCGACGACGCGGCCGCTCTTGTAGAAGCTGTCAAGTTTAGCATCAGATTATCGGAGACCCAAGCACTCAAGAAGTATTAACTTTTATTCTTTTTTTATCTTTATTTTATACAAACAAAAATGAAGCGAAACAGCTTTTCTCGGTAGAAGAGTAACGTTGTTTATTTTATCAAATAAATTCCAACAGAGTAAACGTCTCACGTCAAATATTTTATGTACTATCATTTCTCGAACAATACTAGATTTTTATTAATACCTATTTGTCAAAGTGCACGTATATATTTTTAGAGAGAAAATTTTTCTCATATTTTACGAACAATAATAAAGTGTAACTTGGTAAATAAAATTTGTTTATATTGCGATTTAAAAAAAAAAACCTTTTAGATACGGTTTTGAGCTGGATCGAACTCCCGTGAAAAATTGCGAGCATCTGAAATTTGGCTGCGACGCTTATTGGGAATGCGCGATCCGTCATGACACTGCGCCTGAGAATCATCAAGCTGGATCCTGCAAGATGGGACCACCGGACGATCCTTTCGCCGTGGTTGACAATCAATTGCGTGTCAGAGGGGTTCGAGGAGTGAGGGTGGCCGATACGAGTATCATGCCGAAGGTGACATCCGGCAACACAAATGCTCCGGCGATCATGATCGGTATATCTATTTTCTTTCATATTTTTTCCCTTACTTTTCTTTTCTCCTCTTTGCACATCCGGAAATTAAAACGTGTTACAGGCGAAAGAGCGGCAGACTTCATCAAGAAAACTTGGGTCGACTGATTTCAGCTGATTTAAAATCGAATGATTCTTATTATGAATTTTGCAAAAAAATCTCGTGTTTCAGGCAACGCAGATAATTTAAAAAGATTGTAAGAAAGTTTGAGATTTTTGCATTCTTCGAATTTCTCGTTATAGATGAAAGACACGTACATTTGAAACATATATAGATTCACCTTTTTCAGAGACAATCTTGTGAAATTTTGACGATTAATTAATTACATTTAATTAGGATCTTAGAGTATTACTTAGTGTGTACTTTTGTAAGTTATGTTAAATAATCTCTGTCAGAACGAGAGATTATTCTTTAGCATAAAATTATTTTACCAACGAGCAAAATAGTATTATAGCTTTTTCTAGTTACATGACAGGATATGTAAGATTTTATTCTATTTTTGACAAGGATTTTATTCTACGCTCATTTGGTATATTGTACGTTTAAGTTCGTTTTGTTTTTTTCTTCGTACCAAATAGATTCATTGATCGCGATAACTTTTATAATAAGCCAACCATTTCGATTGTCTCCGCAAATTTCCTCTGCATTTCCACCGACAATAAATAGAATAAGTGACTTTGTAACTGTGTAAATAGTACATTACCGCAGTGTACTCTTCAACGAATCGCTCCGTAAAATAATGTACAAATAAAGAATATTTTATCGCGAAATATGTTATCTCATGTCTTTCGAGGTCGTCAGCTTGAGATAAACGTAACGTGTTTTTTTTTCCTTATATCGAATAAAAATTGTCAACCTAAAATTTTCAACCTCTCGCTATTATGTCGAAACTTTGATCAGTAGTTGATCGTCAACAAAAAAAATTGGATTGAAAAACTTTCGACGGAGAAATATGTCACAATATGTGTAATGCACTTATGTTACAGGCATGTAAGTATTACATATATGTATGTAACTCTTAAAGAGAACGTTGATACATTCATAACATTGTATTATAATATATGCTAACAATTGCAGTAACAGATAATAATACTGATCACACACACACACACACACACACACATTCGATATATCTCTTAGCTTTTTAAGAAGTCATGTATTTTATACGTAAGACTAGATGTCTTCTTTTCTTATTGCGCAAACAAACATTCTTAATTATTTATAATTAGGAATTTCTTATAATGATTACATATCCTGTTTCCGGCCATTTTCTCTCAATATGCTATATTAAAGTGTTCCATCGCTAATCATCGATATCGTAAAAACCAGCACGTTCGCTACATTTGTACATTCTTCGGATCTTCAGAATGTCCTTCTTACTGAAACCTTCTCTCTGACCGAGTTTCTCTCTGGTGTTACCCTGGAAGATTCCACCAATAAAATCCAAAATGCCACCGTCTTGTAGATTCTACAGGCACAGAAATACAGAGGCATACACATGTACATATATATTCAGAAGCTCGTGATTTGCAAAATGTGTGCTGTTTTTCTCCTCTCTTTTTCATCACATCATGAAAGCGAAAAAGCGAACAAAAACATTTATAAAAATGATACATTATAAATAGCGCGCTTACTTTGGCCACGATGGTCTTTAATTGATTATTCTTGGAGAACGCTGTTGACGAGTAGTGCATCACGCTGCTATAATCGTAACCGACACCAAAAGCGTCAGTAACTTCTGCCGGGGCCTTATTGAAATTGTGCGTGTGACCTAGATACATAATACACATGATAAATATATGTATTAGGTAACCGATAACTTTGGTCAGGAATCGACGAGTATATGAAATTTAACTGACATAACAGCGTTTTTCATTCTGAAGAGATTCTGTATAAAAAATGTCGAAAAATAAATAACATCAATTAAACATTCAATTAAATTTTTTGATTGACTTCAGTTTTATAAACTTGTATTAAATTCATCAATATTAATTAAATTTAATTAAATTTATATTTTAAAAAAGTTAATTTTTTCGTAGAATTTTTAATTGTGACAGAAACTGATCGAGAGAAAAAATGATCATCTTGTTCAGATAAAAAAATGTTGTTATGTTTAAATAAAAATACAAAAATGTATACTCGGTTCAATATTCTGCCACAGAATGTTGACGTAGTCATCTCGCTCGTATCTGCTGTGTTCGTGCAAAAAGCCGACAGCGTGCATCAGCTCGTGTATCACGGTGCCCTTCTGCGTTAGGCAACCAGGCACCTGAAGATTCACGTCTTGACGACCTCCAGTTCTGCCCACGCTGCTCCAGCATCCAGTATTGCCGGCCGTAATTCTGATAAAGTCGTTCTCCTGACCCGTATACGGCTTAAATCTGATACACGTGTACCTGTGATAATCGTCCATCGCGTCGTATATGATTTTTTGTTGCTGCGCATCTGTGCGACATAAGTTTCATGAAAAAAAACACGAGAAAATACAAGAATTATAAACAGTAAAAGAGACCGTCTTCAATATTAAGCAACTCAGTGAGCATTATTGAGAGAATGAACTTTTTAAGAGGACTTTTTAGAGACTTAATTAATTTTTCTTAGAAATGATATCAGTAAGTAATCTTTTTGTAACATATTTTTCAGAAGAGCTCTTTATGATGTCTGTAGAGTCTCTAGCAAGCGTGCCATTAAGTTATTTTAGCAACATACGTGTGAACCGCGTGCTTGCGAATTGGATTCCAATTAAGGAGATAGCATTTACGTTCTTCGATATTAACGTTTTTAAGGTAATCTTTCTTTCTTAAATTATAAATATTATTAAATATATATTTGAGCATAAAATATAGAGATGACAATTCTTTTGATAACATATTGCTCACTGGGAAATTATTCGGATGTGAATGTCGAAATACTAGTTTTTTAATCAACTGATGATCGAAGCATCAGCTTTGTGCTTTCTCAATAAGTAACACAGTGATAATATGTGACGATATGTTATCAAAAAAAATTCATAATAATGAAAATGATAACATTATGACATCAATAAGTCCTCCAATGAATCGATTTTAGAGGAAAGAAAGACATCACATAAATGACATCTAAAAGAATTTCACAATCTGACTTTTTTTAAATATCAAAAAAAGATTATCGTTAAAAATTGCTATTTGTATAGTGTATTATATTTTTACATATTTTTATATTAAAAAAACATAACTCTTAGTATACATTTCTTTTATAACATTTTATTAGAATTTTGCAAAATACAAAAAGAATTTAATTATTTTTGAATAAAAAAACACTTTACTTTTTGAAGACATCTTACTGATATCATTTCTAAGAAAAATTAATTAAGTCTCTAAAAAGTTCTCTTAAAAGTTCATCCTATCAATAATGCTCACTGGGAAAAACTGATGTCATTCGACGTCAAAATAATATGACTGAAATTTTTCTCTGTGTAACAGAAAAAATACCGAATTTTCCATCAGGGAAGATGTTGAAGTTTGAAAGAGTCTCTCTTTTCTACTCACTGAAATAAGGACTGATGATAAAAGGAATGATGCCACCGGGCCATCGAGCGGAGACCGCCGCGAGGCCGCTTCTTCCGGTGATCGGCGGAAATAGGATGTCTCCCTCCACGTACTCGCCCAACTCTTCAGGATTCACGTCCATACCCTCGTGCCACTGCGCGACCCTCAGTCCTGTGACGTTGCTCGGGAATCCGTAGAGTGATCCACCGAGATTTCGCAGATGAGCGATCAATCCGTCAGGACTGTCCACGACGTTGTCGAAGACGTCTCGACGACGAAACGTCGGCCAAGCCTCGACGTCGGTCGACAACATCGTCGTAAGAACGACGAGCGTCCATACAAGGGTGGTCGACGGTCGACTCGACATGGTCGTTATTAAATCAGGTTCGCCGATTCGGTTTCTTATATGTAACGACGAAGGCGCGAATGCAATGACATAGTCCCACTTGAATGTCGTATTCCGGTGTTTTTATACCTCGCGTCGAAGAAATCCGTGCCCCACCCGGTGCGGATGAAGTCGTGTAGGTAGCGGTTCCGGAAGTGATCGGGGCCATCCGTTGATAACCATGAGTTCCGATTTGCGCATCCGGTATCTCTTTGATATCGTCTAGTCTAGAAGGTGCGACATCAAGAACCACCGAGGTCACCTGCGTGAGTCATTAATCCTTCCGACACGGCGATTACTTTCAAGAAGTATCCAAATTTTTTTCAGCTATTTCGATAACATATCAATCATTACCCTACCCAAGGTTTAAATTTAAAAGATACAGGAATATAGATTCGCAACCTTTGCCTTGGCAAAAAAATCGTAATTAAATAAAACTCTATCAGCTTTCAGAGACGCTTAATTTTTGATCAATTTCGAGAGATAAATTGCTTAATTATTCAAATGCTTTAATATAAATTTGGAATTGCTCGATATTTTTATTTTAAGCGATAAAAAACATTATATATAAATACACGAAGGACAAAAAGAGACAATACAGAGTATATCGTTTCCCTTCTCTCGGAGGAAGAAATTATTTAGAAGTGTCAAGTACGACCTACGTAATCGGAGAGCGGCACTTATATTAGCACATTTGTTTCATAAGTACAGGGATTAGTATCTCGCGCGAATCATTCACATGCAAATTCCGCCGACCAAACATTTGTCATCGAAGAACCTCGGCATTTCGGAAGTATTTAATCTTCAATAGCCAAGGTTGGTGGTTTAAATATCATTTGAATATCATAATAATCGCTAGTTTGCGATGGATAAGATATATATATATATATATATATATATATATATAGTTTGCGTATCGAAAAATATATATACTTTACTTATTCTGAGATTATATAAAATCAATTCTGCTTAGTAAAAAAATTCAATTCTTCAAATCTATTTACACTTGACGAGTCATTTATATTTCTTCAGCGATTTTGTCATCTGTATTTGTCTGTCAATCTATAAATGACTCATAGAACGTTTAATTACATGGAGATACGTAGCGAAGAGATTAAGGGAAAAGTTCTACTTTTTTAGACCACTATCGAAAACCAGTTTCGACATATCTAATAGGACATAGGAAATCGTTACAACGAAATGTCACAGAAACTCGTTCTTCCTTTGCTATTATATATACGAGCTATTACGATAATTTTTGGTTGAAATAAATAAATCAGTTCGCGTATTTATTTACATACAGGTCATTCCTCTCTCTTCTGGTTTTATCTTTACCAGGGTTGGGCACTTACGCGTAACTAATAGCTAGAATATCTACGCGCAAACAATGTGGAATGCGTTTTATCATCTATGTCGACAATGTATGAGTACTTAATGTATGAAATATCAAAAATATTTCTTTCATGTTGTACATTATATATTTGATTATGATAATCTACGATAGTACTTACAATCCTGGTGTCAGGTCAAGTATACCGATAAAAAATAAGAAAAAGAAATAAAGAAAAACAAAATAATGTATAATATATGATTTAAATGATAAAACAATTTAATTAAATATAGAGAACCATTTTTAATAGTGTTTTGCATTTTATTTAGTTTAAAAACTTTGTCTTTATTTCAGCAAAAACTATTTATTTATTATCGCATTATATTCTTGTAGTATTGAGCGACTGTCATCGCGAGGGTTAACAGTTTGATAGTTATTCAAAATAAAATTAAGTAAAATTAAATAAAATCATTAAGGGGATGCTGGAGTGACTTGAGAAGTCAGTTGCTTTTTTTCCCTTTCTTATCGACAAAATATGAGGTTAAATAAACTATAAATCTATTTATTGGCTATATGGATGGTCTTTTACCTGAAATTAGAACGCTTCCTTCTTTGTTTTAATATTAAAATATTAATACTTTAATTTGTCTAGGAAAAAAATTTTTCAATCTGTATAGTCTTATATATCTTGGTTACAGAATTATGAATGCTTAGAATTCATAATTCTGTAACCAAGATATATGAGACTATACAGATTGATAAATTTTCTTCTTGAACAAATTAAAGTAATAATATTAACAAAGGAGGAAGCGTTCTAATTTCAGGTAAAAACAATATAGCCGTACAGCCAATAAATAGATTTATAGTTTATTTAACCTCATATATTTTGTCGATGAAAAAAAACAACTGGCTTCTCAAGGATATTTAGGATCTCCTTAAACAAGATTAGACAATGGCACGTGCGTTGCTTAGAAGAGATTCAAACCCTCTACTTAGTAGAGACTCAAACCTTACTTACAAGGGACATGTCACAACTGTCCGGAACCGATTTG
Organism: Nylanderia fulva; assembly: GCF_048542155.1. Lineage (NCBI taxonomy): Eukaryota > Metazoa > Arthropoda > Insecta > Hymenoptera > Formicidae > Nylanderia > Nylanderia fulva. The sequence goes on along the minus strand of NW_028190807.1, from coordinate 1,441,435 downwards.
ATTCTCCTTGAAATATGTTGTTAAATACACAAATCTAAAAGACACGTATTTTTTTATACGTGCGCAATTTGAGTTTTAAGGGGTGAAACACCCCTTTAAAGAATAACGGTATTTTTCTTTAGGATCAAATATCTGCTAAACTATAAGAGATATAAAGAAAAAACGTACAACAAATTTTAATGGCTTGAAGAGTACTTTAAAGTTATATGAACAAAATTTTTTTTTTTTTTTTTTTTTTTTAAAAAACCCTCACCACCTAATTTTTTTTTTCAAAATTAAAAATTTTGTTTTACCTAATTTAAAGCTTATTTTTTTCCAAATTCAACCATGTGTAATAAAGTTATGTTACGAAATATCATTTTCGAAAATTAATTATAAACGCTCCCGTATATACGCTCATCCGTGCTATGTGCGTAAGTAATTACCGTCGAACAATAAAATATATAAAAAATGTTTTTGTATAATTCTTATTTATGTTTTCTATGTATTTATAACTGCGTATTGTGTATATTTAGATTTAAAAAAAAATTTTTAAATATAATTAATAAGAATTTTTTAAATATACCCCCTGCTTTCTTATTATTTCTTTAATATTTAATTTCTTCTATAAAAATTAAAAACAATTATATTTTATAATAAAATTATTTTTTAATTGAATCTTGCGAATACCAATGTCGCAATATTTGGCATAAACAAATTTTATATCTTACGTTAAATGAATCATAAGATAAGATTATGTGTACGTGTTCCAGATAAGTTATAATTTTTACAATAAAATCTTTAATACGTTAAAATAAATAATAAAATAAGATTATGTGATGACGTATTTCTGATAAGTTAATATAAATTGTTCATGTAGCAGCATAATTCTCACAGTCGGTGTAGTCTTTTCGTTGTAATAATATCTGTGTAAACTGTTCTTTTATTGCAATAGAAAGCAAAATATAACATCTTTGAATATGATTATCAATCCGCTTAACGTTGTTAGACTTTTATTGGTGTCAATAAATTCAATATATTTAACAGAAACGCCAGTAACTGAAGCAGAAGTGGAATTAAAGGAAAACATTAAAAAAATATTACTGGATAGCGTTTTTCATTATAATGGGGTGGAAGTAACGGAAGAAATATATCTCGATTATGAAGAACCTTATAAATTACATAGTTTTGAAATAATTGAAGATGACGAAGAAGCATGGCATGAAGATAGTTTAAATTCTCATCCTCATTGTTCAAATGATGATACAAATTTTGATAGTTCTTATAAAAGACGAGCTGTTGAGTATTGGCGATTTCGGGACACTGATGAAAACAGTAATGACAGAAAAAGGAATCGTCCTCTAAGAGTAGTACAAAATAAATTTAGAAGAGTTTCATCTGAACGTCAGTTAAGGCGATGGGAAGAACAAATACAATCAGGTGGAAGTCGTACAGAAAAATTATCTTACATCTCCAAATTTACACATGATAAATTTACTGCAGCTGTCGAATCAGGATTCATGGTTCATGATATTGATTTAAAAAGATGGGCTTTACAAGCTCAAGAAGAAATAGGAAATTTAAATCCTATATTTAAAGCATCTCACAGTTGGATAGCAAGATTTAAGAAGTCTCACCGAATTGTTTCAAGAAAAGTTACGAAGTTTGTCACTAGAAGAACATTAGAAGATTCTGCTGATTTGCAAAAATCAGCTGATGATTTTCTGGAAACAGTAAAACCTCTTATTGAACAGTTTGGATCTGAAAATATTTACAATTCAGATCAAAGTGGTTTCCAATTGGAACTTCACTCTGGAAGATCATTGTCTAACCAGGGAGAAAAGAAAGTAGAACGTGTCGTGCAATCCATATCATCAACAACCCATTCATATACGATACAACCAATAATATCCTGTAATGGCAATTTGTTGTCCCCTTTATTTATTGTATTAAAAGAAGCTAATGGTAAATTTGGACCAAGAGTACAAGAAAATTTATTTAAAGCAGAAAATGTTATTGTAAAAGCATCGAAATCTGGTAAAATGACATCAGGTATTTTCCTTTTATAATTACTTTTTTTAACAACCTTATTTTATTTAACAATTTAATAAGAGTCATAAAAAAACTATTAAATTAACATTTATATTTTGTACAGATCATTTTAAAATGTGGTTAGAAGAAGCTTATTTCGCAAACATTGGTCCTAATAGCGTTCTTCTTATCGATTCATGGACTGGACATTGCCCCAATATGATTTCGGATTTAACACCTCCTGGAACACATATTACTACTATGATAATACCGAAAGGAACTACAGGGAAAATACAACCATTAGATGTTTATGGATTCAGAATTTGGAAAAATTTTGCTAAAAGATTTTCAGATGCGGTTTTACTGTTGGAAAGTAATATAAACTTACATGAACGAAATAATATAATAAAATTGCAATCTTTGATACATAATCAATTGTCATCCCCACGATATCAAAACTTATTTAAATATTCGTGGTTTAAAAGTGGTTATACGAATGAAAGACCAGACGAATTCGAAAATCCAGTACACTTTAGTTTAGACGAAACTTTAACAAAATGTGATATCGAAGGTTGCAATAATATAGCTGTAGTAAGATGTTCTTGGTGCAAGAAGTCATTATGTTTGAAACATTTTTTTGTCGAATATCATTATTGTAATGTGTATAATGAGTGAATAATATAAAATGCAAATACATTTTTAAAAAAATCTAAATATACACAATACACAGTTATAAATACATAGAAAACATAAATAAGAATTATACAAAAACATTTTTTATATATTTTATTGTTCGACGGTAATTACTTACGCACATAGCACGGATGAGCGTATATACGGGAGCGTTTATAATTAATTTTCGAAAATGATATTTCGTAACATAACTTTATTACACATGGTTGAATTTGGAAAAAAATAAGCTTTAAATTAGGTAAAACAAAATTTTTAATTTTGAAAAAAAAAATTAGGTGGTGAGGGTTTTTTAAAAAAAAAAAAAAAAAAAAAATTTTTGTTCATATAACTTTAAAGTACTCTTCAAGCCATTAAAATTTGTTGTACGTTTTTTCTTTATATCTCTTATAGTTTAGCAGATATTTGATCCTAAAGAAAAATACCGTTATTCTTTAAAGGGGTGTTTCACCCCTTAAAACTCAAATTGCGCACGTATAAAAAAATACGTGTCTTTTAGATTTGTGTATTTAACAACATATTTCAAGGAGAATCAAATCGGTTCCGGACAGTTGTGACATGTCCCTTGTTAGTAGAGATTCAAACCTTCTGTTTTACATACTTTCATTTTTGTAACTTGGGTTGCGTATTTCAGGCGTTTACTTTTACTCTCATATTCTTGAGAAAATATGTCTTGAGTATATATATCTTTTAAAATTCATTTTGATCAAGTTTCGATTAATTTAGTCAACAATTAAATTTTAATATCGTATATATATATATATATATATATATATATATATATATAATATTATAATATATATTTATATTTATATATGTATAGAATATCATATCATATGTATGTATATATAGAAATTTGGCTATGAGCAATTTTAAATCGTCGATTAATCGATTATAAGTTATTCGTTCAATTAATCGATTAATCGATTAAATCGCAACTTGCTCGAAGCGGTCTCAAGAGCAATATATTTTCTTTAATATTTTTAAAAGCGTGTAATTTATACAAAAAAACAATATTTTTTAAATTTTGATTTTTCTTCTCTCTCTCTCTCTCTCTCTCTCTCTAATTTGTCATTCTTTGAAAAAACATAATCTAAGTCGCGTGTTGACATCAGTGTTACCAGACGTAGAGAAATTTCTCTATTTGTAGAGAAATTTTAAGGTGCGTAAAGAATGTGTGGGAAATTTTTTTTTGGTAGAGAAATGTGGAGAAATTACATTTATACAAGTTGCACCCATTTGACCACATCCCGATTGAGAACAAAAACCTCCCATTGCATGATTAAAGTACGAAAAATTCCTAGGCACCAGCTGACCAGCTGATGAGTGGCCACCTTAGAACATATATATATATATATATATATATATATATGTTCTAAGGGTATATATATATATATATATATATATGTTCTAAGGTGGCCATGGTCAATGGTCAAACGGGACATTCCCCATCTCCATTTATACGATTAAAGATTAAATGTTTGTCGGACGTATAGGGATAGTTAATAATAATTTTTTAATATTATTTCTTATTGTGATATTAGGCTTTAAAAATTATTAAAAATCTAATTTTCAGTTTATATAATTTTAAGTGGTGCTTTGTATTTCTTAAAAAATGTAATAAAATTTAGAGAAAATAATTTTTACTTTTATGTTTAATGCAAATTAAAATATAGACAGTAACTTTTATTTTTCTTATTTAATAGGTAATAACTATAATTTGTTTCATAATTATTTATTTATGTAATTCTATTATTAATATTTTATTATCGATAATAGTTTATAGTTTTATTATTATTATTACGAAAAAATATTCTTGCTCAATTTCTAAAATAAAAATTTGTTTATTTTTACAACTTCTAACTATTGTTTAAGAGAAATTTGTGACTTATTCATTTTTTTAAACAGATACATACAATATATTTGTTAAAAATGAATACTTTAATATTGTTTTTCTTTATTTTCAAATATTTTGAAATGGGTAGGGAATTTTCGGAATAAGTAGAGAATTTTTAAATTTCAAATAAGGAATTTTAAAGACTTTTCTAAGCTTGAGTGGGGAAATTTTAGTTTTACATCCGGTAACACTGGTTGACATATGTACACGTGTTTACATCCACGTCCGGATATCGTTTGACCTTAACTCGACATCATACACGAAAGTATAAATATATAATCTGAAAAAATGTTTGTCCTCAAGCACATTTTCTGTATTTCGCACAGGACAAAGCTAAAATTTGCGACTAAAGTTAACAAAGTGTGTATTAATGATGATGGACCAATCGGTGCGTGTCAAATTACTTGATAGAAACCAGCATCACTTGACGCTAATCGGTTCGCATATTAATGAAGCGATAAAAAAACAGAACGGCCTGGATAAGACGCTGTTTAATAATCAAAATCTTACTTATCTGAAAATATCGCTAACATGCTTGTGGAGCATACCGAAGGAAATTGAAAAATTGAAGGATCTTACGGAGCTGGTACTGCGTTCGAACCAGATCGAGGAGTTACCGGACACGATCAACAATTTGCAGAAATTACAGGTGCTTGATTGCTCGCACAACAAATTGAAGAAATGCTCGTTGGAGCTTCCTAAGCTGCATAGGCTGAACCTTTCCTCGAATCGTTTGTCACGTTTAACATTGATGCGTGCAAATGTCATGTTGAGCACCTTAAATCTGGCAGACAATCAGTTTAAGGACTTTCCCGACATCTGTCACGAAGAATTTACACATCTGTCGGAGCTTTATCTTAATGGGAATATGATAGAAACTGTTCCACCTAGCTTCAAGAAACTTTCAGCATTGAAGATCTTAAATCTGGCAGACAATAACTTTACGATCTTTCCCGACATTTGTTACTCAGAATTTGAAAATCTGTCGGAGCTTTATCTTAATAGGAATATGATAGAAACTGTTCCACCTAGCTTCAAGAAACTTTCAGCATTGAAGATCTTAAATCTGGCAGACAATAAGTTTAAGGACTTTCCCGACATCTGTCACAAAGAATTTACACATCTGTTGGAGCTTTATCTTAATGGGAATATGATAACAACTGTTCCACAGCTGTCCCTTAGCTTTGAGTTTTCAGCATTGAAGATCTTAAATCTGGCAGACAATAACTTTACGATCTTTCCCAACATTCGTAACTACAATTTTGTAAGTCTGTCGGAGCTTTACCTCAATGGGAATAAGATACTTTATATACCGTGTAATACATCGGTTATTTCAGAATTGGCGGTCTTAAATCTTGAGAATAATTTACTTATAGGTATGTAATATAAAATATTGGTTTAATATTTCTATGTTGCATCTTTTATATGTTTTTTCATTATTAAGGTTGTTAATGTTTTGCATAAACAAATATTTGTAAAAAAAACTCAAATGTGCAAGAAAATAAGTATAATAATAATTATATTTCATTATAGATCTACCAAAGGAATTAGCACACTGTCCTTTAAAGAAGCTGAATCTACAACAGAATAATATGAGTGATGAAAAACTACAACTGTTATGTTCCCGTATGGATCAAACAGAAGAGATTAAGGCGTATGTGGGACTTCAACGATACGTTCCAGAAGATAATTCAGTTCAGGAACAATGGAGAGAGAAGAAGGATTTGAGACCTTTATTAAAATTTGAAAGAAGTGTAACAGTGATAAAAGTAGAGATTGATTGCTTCAAAGAGATCAGACCTTTCATAGCTGCATGTATTATAAAAAAAATAAATTTCACAGTGCAAAGCTACAAAAACTTTATTCAGCTGCACAGAAAATTACAGGATGAAATGTGTGTCTTTAAAACAAAAGCTGCAATAGCAATTCATGATATGGACTCTATAGCAAATGGTAAAAAGAATATCAACAAATATTTAATATAAAAAATATTAGTGTTATATTAATATTTTACTGACATATTTTTTATGATTTAGGGGATCTGATATATACAACAAAGAAACCTGAAGAATTAAATATTACACCTTTATCACGCAACATGAAATATACGGGAAAACTTTTGTTTGAACAATTGGAAGCAGAAGCTGAAACTGAATGCATAATTAAAAAAAATGAAAGCTACAGTAAAAGATATGAATATTTATATTTGTTGAAATCGAAATCCTTATACCCATGTTTGATAGACGACTCAAAAGATATTATATCATTTCCACCTATCGTCAGCAGTAATATAACTAAAGTATCTCCATCCACTGAGACAGTGTTTGTGGAGGTAACAAGTACTGTATCAAATGAAATCTGCAGGTGAAATATTTAAAATACATAAATTATCTATAATTAAGATTCTATATAAAATTTGTAGACATTTTTTAGTTATAGAAGAAAAGATCAATTTTGTGATAATATGCTATATTTTTTTACTTTTAGGGATGTATTGAATGAATTCTTGAAAAAATTGATAGACCTTGATTTCATAGATTCAAGTTTGCCAGAGGGAGATACAAAAAATATGTTGATTGGAGGAGTCAAAGTAGAAGATGCCAAATCTGGAAATGAAATACTAATATATCCTACATATAATGATTTGAAACGATTTCCGACATATATTCGAAAAAATTTTATTTTTGAAATTTGATTAAAAGCAAAATTTAAAAAAAAGACGCACGTAGGGATCCCAATAATGTATTTTTAGTCGTTCTATTAGTATTTTATTAGTATGTATTCTCGAGTGTATTAGTATAAATTTTATTTTTTTTAATTTGATTAAAAGCAAAATTATAAAAAAAAAAAAAGAGGAATTTCGATAATGTATTTTTAATGGTTTGTTCAAAAATGTTCGTTGTAAAAGAGAATTTTTCTATCATAAAATAAAAAAAATTATTTCTAGTTATGTGTTTTAATTATCGGTCGTTTGCGAGAGAGGGACATCGAAATATAATTATACAAAGGCATCAACCAATATACTTTGTTGATTTTATCGCTCGAAAGGGCATATTCGGTTACACAGGCAGGATGTGGTTGGTTATCCTCGGGTTCAAATATCAGTGGCGGACCGCCTCTGGCTGATGACGGCGACGGTGGCGCCCTCGCAGCTGTTCGCTGCGAATCGCCGTCCGCGGTGCGTGCCGGTGAGCTGTGAAAATTCTCATCTGTTTTTATAAATATTGTAACTTTGCTACGCGTATCGCGCGGATCGTACGCGCGCGTATCCTGGACGGGACGACGACCGGAGCGTTTCCTCCCTAGGCTTTCCCCGTCTACGGCGCCCTAGGAAATTCACCTTCCGCGATAATCCAAGGCTAAGGAGAAAATCCGACCGAATTTTCCACCAACTTTTCCAACATGCGCGAGTGTTTGAAGTGATAACATGGCGCCGAAATTATGACTGGTCATGTTGGGGGAACGATGGAACCTTTGAGGTTAGTATATCCGTTATCGGTTCTTGTCATTATGCGTTTAATTGTCGCGATCCTTGCGAGAGGATTTCATTTGTCCTCTCGCCAATTATTTCGCCCACTCGCAGCCCTAAATATATTTTATTATACTTTCGACGCGTATACGCGTGCGAATCTACCTGTCACGTATTTTAATTATTAACGTGTTTTCGGATTCGTACATATAAGTGCCTTAATTATGATATATCATGCACGTCATTTTTTTTACGTCGATGTTTCATGTGTTGTCGCATTTATTATTATTATCACAAGACCGGTGATTTATTGTCCAAGTTTTTTTTTTATATATTTACCTTTGTAGAAATTGTAAAGTTTAATATATATAGCTCTCTGTGTTTCAATATTTTTTCAGTATAGTAACGCGATTTTTTAGAGGACCTAACATTCTTTATCCTTCTACATAATTAATGTACATAGCAAAATCAAGGTCACACGAAAAACTACAACTAAAATGGCTAATTCTTTGCAAAGAATTTGATTGATTTATGTGAATGTCAATTTACTTATTTTTTCTTATATTTAATAATTAATGGAAATAACTGATGAATTATTTTTATTCTTTGATTATATCTGATTATTGATATTATATAATCTTAGATTTAAGTTTCTATTTTGCAAAACTAATATTTATTTGATTAAAAAGATGCTTTCTGGATATAATTTTTACTATACATATACATGCAAATATATTTGGAAATTAAAATTAAACAAAAATTATAAAATTAAAATAAATTTAAATGTATAGTACATTAAATATACAAAGAGATATTTTAACATTAGGTTTTATTCAACATACTGCTCACTACAATATCACTTATGTTCTATATAATAAAATTCTTCAGTTTTATTACATACATTAATTATGAGAAGAATATATCAGATCTTCTCTAAATTATGTTACTATTAAAAATTTACTAAACACACACAGAGAGTATCAATTTACTGTACTTAATAATTTCTATAACAAAAATAAATATATCAAAAATTCAGAAAATAGCACATTAATAATTCATTGATATAATAAATGCTACAGAGCACTACATGAAAAACTACTTAGTCAGCATTATTAATATTATTAAAATAACTTTTTTCTTTTCTTTGAAAAAGTATACATTTCACATATATTTTGATAGGAATAAAGAATTTGGTCATTATCTTTGTGCTAATTTCAAGGTATAATATTTTCTATGCACTAACAATAAGTACTTAAGTCAAATAGAGAGATTTTTGCCATATAGTTTTCTTTCTTTCTTAAAAATATATATGGAATTATGTAAACATGCACGTGCATCAGTTTACGGAAGAACTGTTAATCACATTCAACTTGACTAGTAAACATTTATAGGTTAAGAGATTTAATTCACTTTAAGTCGCTCTTGGCGCTCTTTTACATCAATAATGCTGAGATTGATGCACGATACATATCCGTGCAGTACAGAAATAGCAGCTTTGACAAATGCTATTGGAGCACTCAGATATACAATTAATCTGTACAGACCGATACCAGCCACTAAAAAAATAAAATATTAGACAATATTTCCTTTGCTTTGTATCCTTGTAAAAGAAAATATTTTATGCTACTCACAGATAGGTCCCTCGGTAAAGTGTAAGAGATATAAACCAGCGTAAAATGCTTCATTACCAGCACACATGAAGAATAGTACTGTACGATTTGTGTAATACAGTCTCATGATTGGATTTTCAGACATGTCGATAAATTTGTGACTGGTCTTTCCTTGTAAAAGAGTCCTGTTGCATTTTGATAAGACAATAATGTATACATATTCTCTAGTCTCCTTTGTACGTATTATAAATTGTGTTACATGTTATTCCTTACGTGTGCAAATATATCCAGTGACATGCTATATCGATAGCCATGCTCAATTGAAACCAAAAGGTATAGGTAGGATAAAACAAACATAACGTGACCATAAGACACATTGTGCCAACTCTATCCGTCAGCTGATCCAAGATTGCGCCAAACTTTGTGCTTTGGTTGTAATACCTTGCCGCATGGCCATCTATCGCATCCAATAACGAACTGACCACGTAACACCATGATGCAATAACATAATTGGTGGGCATAAAGTAAAAGGAAATTAGCGCCAAAATTACCCTGCCGAAACCTGTTGAATACATACATAAGATTTAGGATTTGCTCATCTTTCTGCTTTTTGATAAATGATTGTCAATTGTAAAACAATCACATCCATGAAATTCTAAAAGTACTAAAACACGCTATGACTTGAGAGAAATTATGACAAAGAAAATTTATTATCTGCTGTGACCGATATGAATATTACGCAGTGAATAAGTAGCGCACCGATTCAATCAATACCGAGCAACCTTAAAAGCGTCGCACAATTTGTACATACGTCTGATCAATTAAATACATTTATACGACAGGACGACTTGGCGAAAGAGAATCCAATATTTGATCCACGTCTCGTTTCAATCGTATCTTGGCGGGCATCGACGTAAATGCCGATCGAACGTAAACTACTGCGATTCGTTTCAACGTAGGCACATATTAAATAATGCATGTATCTCTCAATAGCAAGACGTAATTAACGTAAGGACACATGATCTCAGGTATTTACCGATGATATTCGGCACGAACAAGAAAATATTCTCCGACTCCGTCATTTTCCCGCGTAGGTTCTCTCGTTCACTGCGGTAATATCTATCTGCAAGATAGCGCGTGTCAAGGATTATCTCCGAAATTAATCGCTTCGCAACTCGCGAGAATCGTCTTTACTAACGCAACTGACGCAAAAAACGTCCGTCCGGCGTGTCAGAGTGTCAGCGACGATAATGAAAGAAGTCGACATCGAATATATCGCAAACACAGCTTCGAGATATATCGATCCTCGATGACGCGCGCGATTTAAAGTCCAAAGCCGTAACGCGAGTCCTTCGCACCTCGGGGATTTCCGATCGAATTTCAATCACGCATTTTTTCTTCGCGAAACCGATCAGCTGTAATACCAACGAAGATAATGTGCACCTCATATTACAATCTTTTTACAGCTGTTGATTGATTATAAATAGAAAAGGATAGTTTTCGGACTATTTCTGGAGTACGCTAAAGCTATCTGAAGTAATGTTTCATCGAAATATCTTTTTATCTAAAAATGGCACGCGAGAATTTGTGTTTTCTCGCCTGATTAGTTCTGCTTTATCAATCGAAAACTGAGGTTCGACTATAAATCTATTTATTGACTATACGGTTTTTTATTCATTAAAATATTTTAATTTTTTATTTATATTTTGATTAGCTATATAGACTGATCCCTAACAGCATACATATCCCGAAGACGTACAGAGAACATCCGGAGTATGTTCGAATGTCCTCTGGATTACAATCACAATTAAAGTATTAATATTAACAAACCGCGTTAGCTTGTAATTTCAGGAATAATCCGTATAGCCAAATCAATTAATTTTCGATCGATAACATGAAAGTACTCCTCTAAGGCCCGTTTCTATCGACCAACGTCGATTAAATTAAACGTCCGGTTAAGCTATATCTTTGTCTCTTTTTAAGAACTTATTTGAAAAGAGACAAATATATAATTGAATCGAAGATTTAATTTAATCGACGTTGGTAGAAACGGGCCTAAGTGTTTTTAAAAATCCCTTCCTCCTCAAAAAAAATCTATGCTCGATCTGACAGATATATATATATATTTTTTTTTTTAAATTAAACGTCCGGTTAAACTATATCTTTGTCTCTTTTTAAGAACTTATTTGAAAAGAGACAAATATATAATTTAATCGACGTTGGTAGAAACGGGCCTAAGTGTTTTTAAAAATCCCTTCCTCCTCAAAAAAAAAAAAAAAATCTATGCTCGATCTGACAGATAGATATATTCGGATCCTCGTGGGTGCTCCTTCGAATTGATACGCGCCTGGCACGCCAGACGACATTTTCGGAGGCCGAGCGGCTGGTCCGCCGTCGCCGCTCTGGGTTCCTCTGCGCAAAAGCGAGAACTCCGCTTCTTGTCGTGCGTCGCGACGGGAAAGTGTCCGCGCGAAGCGGCGTTCCGCCTCGGCTTCTCCCGGAGATATTCGTCCGCTCGCGAGAACGCGCGGAAACGCGGCGATCGCTTGGTGATCGTAGGGCCTCGGGGCGGACCTACGTCAAGCCCCCTGGACTCTTGGCGTCCTCGTCGCATACGTATATGTATATACATACGTATATATATTTCGTCGTAGTTACCGAACGTGGACTCGTACTCTCTCGAGACTAATTTCTCTAAAGTATAAAGGTCCTTGACAACCCTCTGTTCGCGCGAGTCTCTCGACGTCGCGAAGAAGAAGAGTGCCAATATCGTCCCGGGTGATGTTGCGCGATCGATAAACCCGGCGCCCGATCATCATCATCATCCATCATCATCATCATCATCATCGTCGTCATCTCGAACACGACCAATCGACGAGACTGGAATGATATAATCTCCTCTCGAAGAGCATCCACCATGTCTGCCAGGGCGTCCTCGTCGTGAGAAGGCGTCGTCGTAGTCCAGTGCGACGTCGGCGGGCGACGGCGATGATTCCGCCGCCGTCTGTCAAGCTCTTCCGCGCGCGCGGCCAAGGGAAATAGGCCTGCCTCTCTAGCCGCGTGCGTGCGTGCGCGCGCGCGCGTGTGTGTGTATACATATATATACATGTGTATATAGGTATGTGTGCGTATAGATCGCGTCGCCGCGCGGTGCATCTTGTCCGCGAGAGAGATCTCGTCGCGGATGGACTTATCCTCGGGACGGTACCGCGCGACTCGGACGGACGCGTGCATTCGGTTGCGCAGCGGCGGCGGCCATTTTGAATCGATTGAGCGTGGAGTTGTGGCCGCTCGGCCAGTCACGGCGCAGCGCGGCGACGATTATCATCAACACGTCGTCTCTCTCTCGCCTCGCCTCGCCTCGTCTCGCGTCGTAACGCCAAAAACGGACGGTTTTCCGTGTCGTCCCGAGTGAGCCCTCTTCCCGTTCACACGTACATATACATATATATATATATATATATATACGCGTTCGTTGTGCGTACGCTTGGAAATGGTGTCGTTGCACAGCCGGGCTTTCTATCTTCCAGAGGAAACGCCGATAAGCGCGACGGCGACACTCGAAGGAGCCACGATCGTCGAGGATCCGTACCTCTGAAGACTCGGATTATTGTGACGTGCGCGAGAACGAGAGAGAGAGAGAGAGAGAAGGAAAAAAGAAGAAACGCATCGGAAGAGATATATATTCCTATTCGCTGGCGACGCTCGCGTCGATCGTTCGAATTTGACATGTGACCGCCAGGCAGTTTACGTAAGTTGTCCCCCTAACCAGGACGCTCACGCGGTCGCGTTCGCATATTTACGAAGGGACATTAATTTGAGCAGCGCTGCACGTAAAAGTTGACGACATTCCTTCGTCGACGGACGAGAGGACGCCTGAACGTTTCGCGTCCGATCCTGGCGATTCGTCGTCGTCATCGACGACTGGGTGACAGACGGACAGCTGTGCGCGGCTCCGAGCTAGTTTGACAGCCCTCCCCTCCCCCTTCAGTCGCGAGACTTAACCTCAAAATCGTGGGATCCGGTATTCGCCGACGAGACGGCGGTGTAATCCGAGTCTCGAGGACGGGTAAGCGGAAAAATTCTGCTAATAACGTGACTCTGCGAGAAACTTTACGATCTTATGGTCAATGGTGAGGAACGGGATCGTTCTCTTCGAATTCCTGGGAAGAGTTTCTTTCCTGAACAATTCCGTCATCGAGGTTGCACCGACAGGACAAAAAGTTCAATCTCTCGGGAGCGGTGCTGGAAATTAAATTCTAACGGAACTTTTCTCAATTAACGGCTCCGAAATTAGCAATCTACTTTCTTTTTTTTTTTCCTAAATTAATTACCTCTATAAACCAGCGGACTCACGGTTCGTTTCCGTATTTATAAATTTCAAGTCGGCAACTCGTCTCACTTCTCGATTAGCGAGTTCTAAATTAATGAAGACTCTACTTTCTCGAGAATCTAAGAAGAATTTCCAAAGAATTATTTGAAAACTTAACATCCTACATAAGCGTTGGTGCAACCGATTCGGAGTCTTCATCCATCCAAGTATGTCGTTGCGCTCATCTGACCGAGAGTAACCAGTAAGTGTCTTCGATGCGGCACGGAACGTCGACAATCTCGGTCCTTTCGAGGCTGGATAGCCCTTGAAAGAGAGAGAGAGAGAGAAAGAGAGAAGAAGGACAAGGGATAAGGAAAAAGAAATGACGAGGAAGGAGCCATGAGCACGGCGGATACCGCGCTGTCAATTTCGATCAACATGGCCCCAGGGCCGGAGCATCGCCAGGAACCGGTAGCTCCTGACAAAATCGCCGAGGGCGATCGCGCCGCCGACGTCGACTCGGAGAACGTCGACATCACGACGACGACGACGACAACCGGTAGCAGCAACAGCAACGACTCCGTTGCTCCTGTCGTTGTAGCAGAGCAAAGTTCGAACGTCGAGATCGCTCCGACTAATTTTGTTGCTGCTGGCGCCGATTCGGCCAATCAGAGCTCGCCCTCGAACAGCACCGTCGACAGCAAACAGCAGGTGAGTATGCGACGATCGCGATTGGCCGATTTTTGGAATCGATGATCGCGATTGGACGATTTTTGGGCTAGACAATCGCGATTGGTCGATTTTTGGGATCGAGAAATCGCGCGCCAAGGATGTGATCTTTGAAGCGAGGATTTGTTTTTCTTTCCTTCCTTCCTTCCTTCTTTCCGCAAGGACGGAATGAATGTCGCGCAAGTCTTTAGATAATCATGGTCAATGATCTAGAATAATTGCCAATAATCGCGGCGTGGCTCGGCGATGACTTGTCGTTTAATTTTTGCCTTCATTCTTATTTTAGTCTCCTTTTTTTAGATACTGCAAAAAATTAAACGCAATCACGCGCGGTGAGTTCTCTGATTAAACCAATCGGGCGTTTGATTGACTCGTTCAATCTCGACAATAGATTATAATTTTCCCCCGAAAGCAGTTATAATCTTCTCGCCTTTAACCAAAATTATGTCGCCTAAATTGAATTGGATTTTTTTCGTGATATTAGCATCTTTCTATTTTTTTCAAGATAAAATATCAGAATTTAATATTTTACGATATAATCCTAATTTATATTGACAGAGTAAGGATTTCATGTATACTTGTATTTCTCATTTTAAAGGGATCCTAACATTATTCTCTGTTTCTTATTTTATCTATACAAAACGATCATTTTTCTGCACCCTTCTCTTTTTTTTTTGTTGAATAAAATAATAAATGCTTTTCAATTAAAGTACATATAGAAACAAAGTTGCAACCTATGGATTTTATATGTATTAAAAACAAAGAAAATTTTTTTTAATCACGGCAAAGCTTTATTATTAATCTATTGCAGAAAAATTATCGTTTTGTCGGTAGAACAAGACGGCATTAAGATCCCCTTGAAAGGTAAAGGAAAAAATTGGTTATCGCGAGTGTTAAATTCGCGAAATTGGTCGAAAAAGGCAAAGTCGCGTAATTTTTTTGCCAGAAAAACGCTTGAATCTTAATCCAAGGGCGCCTCGACTACGCTCCTGAAATGGCCGTGCTGGCCCTCGATAGAGCGAGGACGCGCACAAATACGTTCTCGATATCCCCTTTCGTATACGTTCGATTAGTTGGTGCGATCTCCTTCGAGTAATTAAGCGACTCGCGAGCGCGAACAAATGAACTCGCGATATCCAATTAATCGCGCCGGATTTCATATTCCCTTTCATTTACAAATATTGCGTAATATAATAAGAATGAGGTATCTCGCGAGAGAGGCTATTGTGTGTGCCGAATTTACACGAAATCAATAAAGTGGTCAAGCGATAAATTAAAAGGTCGTATTACAACGAGGTACGAATATCCGGATATATATTCGATTCTCTTATCGCGTTAGAAATAGATGTTGTCAAAAATATTTCTTTCCTATATATGTATTATACATTTTATTTTTAACCAATGACAGAGTTCAAAAGTGCACTGTCATATTCTCCTCTTGACAGTGAATTACTCATATTTCTTATTAGTCATCAAATCATTGTACACTTTGCAAGTTTCTAATGTTCTATATCTTATTTTCCTATATATTTCATTGTCGCTACGCCTTTCCTCCTCTCTTTCACACATCGTTATTTTTGTAACGAATGATAAGCGCTATACACAGCTGGTGGAGTATTACACAGTACATCCAAGTGAATCGAGTCGTCGTCGTATATCTCCTCACCTCTGATTGAAAAATATAATTACTCGCATCTTTATTAAAGTCCCCTTTTATTATTGTTACTTAATCGGCGTTATTGAGTAACAATAGCGCGCGTTATCGTGCGATACTCGTAAATTCGTGTTATCTCGTTCGAACGCGAGCGAACTTTTATTGGCTCGCATCTCTCTCGATCGGCCTCGTGTAAACGCGCTTGTCATAGCCGCGAGATCCAGGGACACTCGTTCAAGAAGAATGCGCGATTGACAGACGTGTATGTACATACATGGCCTAATATATCGTCGCGAACACGCTGTTCTCGAGACGACGCGTACCTATATATATGTATGTATGTGACGATTAGAACTGGAACTCTTCGTATATACAGTGTGACAACGGCCGATCGTCCGGGAAAATGTACTACCGTTGCATCGATTAGTGAGGAGAATTCTTGTGATATTTTTCATTTCACAATACGTATACACAGGATTTGTTACGCGCAAAATTTGAATCCACATTTGAAATTCTTTCGATTCCCCGAATTCCCGACTTTGTGTAATTTGAAATGTATTATATGAAATATTTCCAAGTTGTAACGGGAGAAGAGAAAAACAAGAGCTTGGAATTTGATTTTCTTCGTTTATTATTTTCCCGACTCGATATTGAACAGAGTGAACGATGAAGATTAATTCGACATGATTCGGCGATAAATTTTAAAATGATACAAGGCCATATCGGCAAACGGAGATTATGCTGTTATTTTCATAACATGTATCGCTTGTAAAATTTAATACATCTCGTACGAATTAACGAGATTGCATTTCTCTCTAATGTTCGATGATGGATATTTCGCGAGTCGCCCTGTATATCCAAGTAAAGAAAAAGAAAAACAACAAGCGTCTGAACTGCGGTTCGCATTACGAATATGACAATACGTCGTTAAACAATTAGAAACCGCCGGAAGAAACGCATATTTCTTGTCTCTCGCATTGTCGCGGTACTCCCAACAAAGTCATGAAGAAGAACTTGTATATCTCTCATATTCCGCATATTTAAGGTTAAACGCGGCCTTCTGATTCTCAATTTCAGATAACATCGTATACGCGATACTCTATACAGAAGTTACGAATACGCACGCGTAAATCATCGCAAACAAGAACGTTCCATTTCATCCATGATCAGATGAAATCAGATTTGCTTCATAGAAACGGACGTACGTGACAAAATCATTCTTGCGTTTGCACGCAAAAATACTATAGTGAGATCAGACGTGGCGATCAACGTAAGGTTTATATTTTTTTCGCGATAGAGAAGGGTAAATTTTTCATAAAAAAGAATTTTTTTTTATTATTTTACAATTAAAATATTCATAAATTTTTTATCCTCTCGCAAGTCGTCTCGTCGAGAAGAAAGAAAGAATGAATGAACGAACGAACGAAACAAAAGCTATTTCGAGGTCAGTGTTGTTTTCTAAAAATAAAATTATAGAGATAATCATCTAGATGAAATTTTGACATCATCTTATCTTTATATAAATAATATAAAAATATGTTTCATCTATATCTGCATCTTACATGAAGAAAAGTGTTGTCTTTTACTAAATTATCTAGAATAATGTTCAAATAATTTGGTTTAGAATTATAGCAGATAAAAATACTTAAAAATACGTTTTATCCTTTTTATAATTTACATTTCTTTATAACTGTGTTATAAATAAGCGGTCTTGAGAATAATATTATCTGCAAGTCATCTTGATGAATCGCCATATAATTTTATTTTTTATCTAGATATATTTAAAACAAACTATCTTCAGCTTATCTGAAATAAATTTACGTATTTTTATTTTATCTTTATCTAGCTATATACATAATTTTAAGGTTTCTATAGATCTTCACCACGGCCATGTTGGATTGTGACGTCACAGACGAGAAAACACGCAGAAAATTCTTAGATGCTTTTTTTAAATGAAAATATAATTCGATGAGACACTATTTCAGATGACTTTAGCACACTTTTAAAATACCTCGAAAACTATACTTTTTCTTTTACAGTCAATCAACAACAGTAAAATGATCGTAATATCAGACTTTGTCATGCGGAATGATTGCAAAATGGGTCTCATATTACAATCATTTTACAGCTGTCGATTAATTATAAAGCGAAAGTGATAGTTTTCGAGGTATTTAAGAGCTAAAGCCATCTGAAGTGCTGTTTCATCATAATATTTTTTTTATTTTGAAATGCCAACTTCTGACGTCGCAATTGTGACATGATAAACAAGATGTTTTATCGACAAATATTATTTTTATTTAATTTTTTATTGGCTACACAGAATGAAAAATCCTTTATTAGCATTAAAGTATTCATAATAACAAATCCGAGCTATTACATATGCATATTAAAAGAATCAAGAAAGCTAAATAATTACAAAGTTTTTATCAATCTTTTGCATTGGGTCAACCTAACCTAAACGAGATAAGAAAACTATAATTATTTAACTTTCTTGATTTCTTTTTATATATACTCATATAATAACCCAGATTTGTTATTACAAATACTTTAATTCTAGTGAAGGATTTTTCATTCTGCATAGCCAATAAAGAGTTAAATGAAAATAATATTTGTCGATACTGTGCGAGGAGGATTCTCCTCCCTCCCCCAGGGGGCCCCCGAATCTTACGCTCCTGAACTGGCAGCGCTTTCAGTGTAATGGCGGCGGCCATGCTGGGAAGAGCGCGCCGCGCCCGCTCGTCGCAGTAGCTTTCAAAAAAACCGGGCCACGTTCTCGCCGACGTTTTTCCGCTGCGCGACGACGACGAGGACGAGAAGGCCTTCGCGTACCCCGGGATGCGCGACGTTTCCTCGTTGACGTTCTTGTCGCGTGTTGAAAAGTAGCAGCGAAGAGTTTCGATTACGTTGCGGCTCTCTCTCTCTTTCTCTCTCTTTTTCAACGATTCGGCCGTGTGTGTATGCGTGTATATATGTATGTGTTGTGTCCTCTAAAAATATAGCAATTCCGTTCCGGCATTGCCCAGCGGATTTTTTTTCCCGCAGTTTTTCGTAAGTCATCCCGATATCTCTCTGTGTCTCTCCCTCTCTCATAAAGCTCTGTCCTCGTCTCATTCGCTCGTCACGTCTTAATTCAGCTAATCGCTAGAGCGTTATCAATCTTAAGGACGGCTCTTTGCAATTTTTTTTCTTTTTCTTTCTTGCGTTCTCTTTCCTCGCAGACGACGATCGCGGATTTACGTAGGGAATTATTTGTCGTTCGCTTCCCTTTGTCGGCTTCTTTGTTCTCGACTCTTTTTCGCGCATGACACCTTAGAAAAATCCGACTCTGACGTGACGAATCCTCTCGTCGACGTCTCCGATTGTGTCGTGTCGTGAGCTCTCTAGAAATCCTCGTTATCTCGAGACGATTTTTCTCTTCGCTCCCTACCTTTTTACCCTCTCTTTCATATTTATGTATCTGGCTCTTTTTTTTTTTTTTTTTAGACACTCAAATTTCTCACAATTTACACAAAATTTACGTTTTCAGATAGTTGTTTTTAATCCGCCTGTGCTTTCCTACATCTTTGGATTTTCATCATTTTATATGCATTGTATATATTCCACATGTATGTAAAAAGTTTAGTTTATTTATTATTAGTTTATAACAAAGTGATTGTGGTTATGTCTAATGTGTTGACAAAGGCAGAATTACAAATCATGGAATTTATTTTAGATTGAATAGTTCTACTGAAAATATTTTAGGAATGACAGCGCTAAATGTGTAATACTATGTCATTATGCACATTTTTGTTTCTACATTGACATGTGTCACTGTAAGCCTTAAATAGATCCAATAAGGACTTATAAGGGAAACCTTAAATTTACTCTGAAAATCTAACATTATCTAACAATATCACTCTTTATTCAACTAGTTTCATTACATTAAAGCTATTTTTAAGACAGATATAAATATTACTATAAATATAATGTATATATATACATTGTAAATTATTAAAATTTTAAACATGTATTTCTCATATCTTTTCTGAGTAATAATTAAATCAAAAATATAAATATATATAGATCTTTAGTATCATTTTTAGTATTATATATAAATTATATTTAAAAATAAAAAAACTTGAATAAATAATTACTTGATAATAGTTTCTTAAATTTGATAAATCAAGACAAAAAATTCTAAACAATTTTTGTAATTCTTGTAATAAATAAATGCACAATATAATTTTTTCAATTGTTTTCATTTTTTAGGAAGAACCGGCAACTCTGTCTGAATTAAACGATAGCGAATTACGTGCTTTACTGGATGAAGCTATAACATACAAGTGCCCCAAAGATCGAGAAGGAAAATCTCATCTTTTCAAGGTATAATGTGTAGGCTGAAAAATATACATTTTATCAAATATATATTTTTATATTGATAAGATATATACTTTTGTAACTATATATGTATCAAATATATATGGAATGTCATATTCTTTGTAGGAACTTTTACAAGAAGCAGAAGCGGATGAGACTGAAGAAGGACATAGGGTAATATGTAATTCGCGTTGTCTCCCAGGCTCAAATCGAAGAAGACACAAACGGGATTCTGTATCCGAACGTTTGACACACGGTGGATCATTGCAAAATTTAGCACATCCTATTGCTTCGGAATTCGATAGTAGTTTTGCTTATCCAACATCCAGTTCGTGTCATACTTATGGGAGTAGTAGAAAAAAGAACAAGAAATACATAGGACCTAGTGTCTCTGCTAGACAAAGAGAAGGTGGATCATTACCATCGGATGTAGATGCATCACATAGCCTTGCTTCTTTGGCTAATCTAGATCTATCATTTGACAAAAAGGTATTTATAATATTATAATTAAGATTAAGATTGGCCGAGATGGAGATGTGTATATTATATAATTAAGATTACTTATTCATTTTTAAATATTTATAAAAATATAAATTATTTTTATAATAAATTATAAAAATGGATTATTTTAACATGATAAACTTGTTCAACATGTATTAATATATTAATCACTTTCTTATCTATTTGTGAAGAAGAGTTTCTGTGTGGAGCGGTCAGCGTATGACTGGACCAATAAGGAAAAATCCAAGTCTCTAGACAAACCGTCGTATACCAGTACAAAGAAAGAAGAAAAAGAGAAAGAAAAGAAGGAATTGAAGAGAGATACCGCTAGTTCAGGCGAGATAGAACTTGAATCGCGAGAGAAAAGAGTCGGTAAAGGAAAATACGGAACAAATGAAATGCTGGAATCAGATAATCCACCTCCAGAATATAAGTCGGATTATATGGTGATCGATTTAGGCGATGTTGAGGTAAAGTGTTATTTGTATTATTCAGTCAGTATTTATGCACATTATGCCCAATTATTTTCTCCTAATTTTGTAGTTTAATAATTGAGAAACTACATTTTATAAAGCATATAGAGAAAAGATTTAAAAATAAGATAAACTATACATATTTATACATATAACAATTTATTATCTGCTGCAGGTAGGTGCGATCAGTGAGAGAAATGTAGGATCTATGGCAAGTGGGATTCAAAGACCTCGCTCGTTAGACACCGAAAATGACGAAGGAACTGAGATGAGAATCATTGAACCGCGTAAACCTATCCATTATGTCACACGGGCAACTTTAGATGTGGATAGCCCTATAGAATTCCCTATTCGTGATCATAAGCAGGAGAAGTCAAAAATGTCTATTAATGGTGCAGATGTGACTGGAACACTGTTTCAATCACACAACAGTGTAAAATGCGGTATAAGTGGAGCTTCGAACAGTTCTAGTACTAGCCAGAGCAAGATCGTGCCGAGTTTGTGCTCCGTAATGCCATCCTGGCAAGCACAGAATATAACAATGGGTAAGATAAATATATATATACTATATACAAATTTTAATGTAAAAAACTTTTGAAAGTTTGTTGTAGAACTATGAAATGTTTACACGTTTTCTATAATTTTTAAACTTGATAGCAAAATTATGTTAAGTATTAGCCAATTGCAAACTGATATTTGTCCGATATATTACATGGTTACTGATCACTGAAATAGTATTGTATCAAACACTCTACAAAGAAGTTTTATTTAGTTAGCAACAAGAAAAAAATATGTAATTGAACATTGAAACTAATTTCACTATTAAAAGTAAATTTTATTTTACAATTATTAATAATTTAAGCAGTGTATCGCATAAACACCAAGTTTATGATGACTGTTGCTGGTTTGATAAACATACTCATTTAGATTTTACTAAGAAAACGATCTTTAACTTTTTTATTAATTTGATTTATAATTGTATTATAAACTGAATTGAACGACTTGCGTACAGAAGGTCCCAGGTATTCGTCTCAACATCTCTCACTGAAAGATCCATCCGTGTCGGGAGAAAAGAAATCGCTGGACGAGAACGGAAACGCTGTACAATCCTACAATGATCGTTTTGCAAAGAAACTCAGGAGGAAACATACTCAGGAACACAATGTCAAAGTTTACAATGCTGAAAATGTCGAGGGTCATCGTAATGAAGATATTGACAGTTTAATTAACTTTATCGAGAACAAAGAATCAAAAAGCAAAAAAGGAAAGACTAGTAATCCCGTTAGAGTGAAGACTAGTTCTGGTACAAAACCGAGAACTAGAGAAAAAGATACAAAGAGAGAACAGTTGCCATCAAAATTACAAAAGTCTAATTCTTTGGAAGAGATTTCAAAGACAAAATTAGAGGATCTTACGACAGAAAAAAGCATCAGTTCTAGCGGGGCCAGTAGTGTATCCAGTCAACACGGTATGATTATGTATATATAAATGTATACATTTTACAAAAATGTTACTTTTTTGTATTTTACTCATTTAAATTTTATATTTTCAAATTAAATAATTTAATTTTTAGTAAATTTATATACGATTTATTACACATCTTTTTTAATATCGTATCGTCTTTATAACATATAATAGGTGAAAATGTGGCATTGCGACGTCCGAAGCAAAGGAGCACTGGAGATGCTACAGTCGATAGTCGAGGCGATAGGCGATCTTGGGGGACAGAGGAAGGTCAATCGATATATTGCAACGACACGGGAGAGGATTATACTAGTCGCCGCAATTCTAACAAGAAAATTAATCCGGAATCTGAACATGAGACGGAATTTCTGGTAGTGACGAAGAAGAAGAAGAGTAAAAAACAGAGGAGAAGCTCCAGCGGTAGTAGAGCGCAAAATCTGACAACGTCAGGATCGTATCTACAAAGTTCTAGAGGATTCTCCAACGAGTATAGAACACCGCTTTCTCCCGAACTGCGAAGAAAATCGGCAAGCAGCATGCCTCCTAGGTAATTGGACAAATATAAATATGTAATGTGTGATTTGACTAATTTAAAGATATGTCTATACTAAACTAATTAATGCAAATACGATAATAAAAAATATAATTGTTGCAGTGACAAGTCGGATAGCAGCGATTTAGATTCGGTTCACTCGTTGCCGGTTACGTCAAACAGCTCGAAGCATAATTTAACTAAAGTCGCGACCTCATCGGGCGGAACTCCGCAAGCGAGTTATGCGGACATAGCGCGCATGGCCACCATCAACATATCGCACAATCTGAACATGTCCACGATCGTTCCGGGCATGTTGAATACAGCATCGTGGCCCAGTGTACCTTCCAAGACATCTTCGGAGCCGGACAAAGTACCGCAGGATTATTATCCAAGCTTGGACGAGATACAGCATTCGGAGAGAAAAGTGAGACAACAACAAAACTCGGCCCAGTCGAATCATGCAGCGGCAAGTTTGAGTCTCGCTTTCGAAAAGTCTCTTTCGCCGACTCTGACAAAAGTGAAGAATTCGTCGGATAGAAAGAAAGCCGAAGCTCAGGAAGAAGCAATTAATAAGAATATTCAAGTATTCAAATATGTACAAGACATCGAAAAAATGCAGGAGAGTCTGTCGCAAGAACAAAAGCACCACTCGGCTTCCAATAACTACAGCACGAATACAAGCGAGACTATCGCAACAAATACTGTTACGCCAAGATTGAATAATAGTACAACGATGAATTATAATCCACTCGATGCCGATAATAATCCCAATTGCGCTGTTAACAATAAAGATTCAGTTACACATTCTAGGACTAACAATCCTCGCTCTCGCAGGAGTTATGTACATAACAATCAAAGTGTACAAATGATAGGATCTTACGAAGAACAATATGTGAAAAAGTTTGCATCTTCGTATCACGATGAACCAATTAAAAAATCATACAGTACCGACACTCCGCAGTCGGAAAACAAACCTAATCCGACAGTCACATCCCATAACGACGGTGCGCAGGACGTACAGAAGAAAACTGCGAAACTTGCGCAAGAATCGCAGGAGTCCGTCGAGTCCGAGTCGAGCAGTAACAAAAACAAGTTGACCAGCAACGAACCGAGGACAGCAAGAGTCGTGAAAGAATACCCGAATAACAACATTACAATGAAGCATGACGTAGCAAAAGTGGGCATCTGTCAGACAATACAAAATTCGAAGCAAGATCAAGTGCGCGAGGATACGGAGAATAAAAGGACCAAATCGCAACCCGATAAAGATCAATCGCAAAGATCGTCGTCCGTGATAGAGGTGCAACAGACGAAAAATTCAACTCCTAGACCGGCTGTGATTCTGTTGGACGAAACCACCTCGGACATCGCTAAGAACAATAATCTACCGACCGAACTCACGTTCGGTTTTGAGATAAACGAACAATTGTTGCTCTCGGAGGATAATGGCAACGAAGAGACTCAGGCAATCGCGACGAGTAGTCCCGCTTTCTCTTCGGCCGTACCGCCGCTCGTTAATAAATCGTCGCTCAACACTTTCGAGAGGAATCCTCTGCCATTGTTCAACGAGAAACCCGCAAGGTACGACAAGTTTTCGTCGAATTATCATATGCAAACACCGAATGCTCACATGACGCCTGTGCATCCGGTCATGGTGCAACCGCTGCCGTATATGGGCTATCCCAACACGAGATTTCCACCGCCCACGTATCTGCCACCACCACCTCCGCCACCGCCCGGGATCATGGAAAAGTTTCATCCGCCAAAGGAAGACTTTGCTATGCTTTACGTAGCGCCCGAGGAAGAGCTGAATGTGCAGACGTACAATCACGACAAAATCGTGTCGTTTGTTGGTTTAGGTAAGACGTATTTGTAGTATAGTTTAAGGCTTTTGGATCCTTGCTGTGACCATGTTCGATTGTCGATGACATCAGGGAAAACATGCTGAAAATTCTTAGATGCGAAATTTCCGCGGTCTGTTCTCCCGTGTTATTTGTGTCTTGAGCGTCCACATTTTTAACCTCATCAGCGGCGTCACCGTTCAAATGAGAAATACTCGTTTCTTGTTTACCGTTCTCCATATTAATAATAATCTACGATATCTATAAAAAGAAATGTACAATTTCAAGGATGTTCGACACGCTTTATATTTTATAAATCCGGTATCAAAGAAAAAAAAATTAAAAAAAAAACCCAATCAGATTCACAAATTTTACAACAATTGCAAAGCTGTTTTTTCTGCTGAACGTAGCCATTTTGAAATAAAAATATATTTTTTGATGGAACACTTCAGATAACTTAAGTACACTATTAAATTACCTCGAAAACTATTCTTTTCCCTCAACAGTCAACAACCATAAAATGATCATGGTATCAGACTTTGTCATGTAAACCCACCAGATAAACTTGGACCTTATATTACAATTTTATTGCTGTTGATTGATTATAAAGGAAAAAAAGTTTTCAAGGTGTTTTAAAAGTGTAAATCCATCTGAAGTGTTATTTTATTGAAATATCTTTTTTATTTCAGAATAGCATCTAAGAATTGTTAGCATGTGTTTTCCCATCTTTGGCGTCACAATTCGAACATGGTCAATGAGGAGCCTTAATCAAATTATTCGATTATTTTATTCTTGTCATTTCGTGCTTTTATTAATTTTGTCTTTTTCTTTTATTAATAGCATGGGATGCGGTCATGAGAGAAAATGTGACTGCAACGGGTCGCATACAGTTTTACAGTGGACAGTGAAGTGAAAGTTGTTGGAACGAAGGAAATTGGCAATAACAGTAACTTTTGTATTGGTGAACCACTTCCATTACAAATTACAATTACAGTTAATTTGATCTAGTTGGGTCTTTCGTTGGTAAACAAGACCAAGTATGTGTGCTGCGTATGCAGTTTCATATGTGTCTCTCGAGCATGGACATGAAATTCGCTCGAAGAATCGCCTGTCTTATTGCTCGAGTCAAATGCTGAATTGATAAAGCGAGATTAAATATTGGAATCGAGCGATGCGAAGTGTGCCTCAAGAGATAATAATAGCAGTGTATATACAATCAGCCTCTAAAAACGAGGAGAAAAAAACAAGGAAAAAGATAAAGAGAGATGTATATTCCAGCAATGTTTGTTGCATTTGTGTGAATTTCGAACAATAATGGCAGTGTCGTGAAACTTTAGTATTGACAATTACGAACGTTTGATCGGAAAATGTGAAGGCTATCTTTTTCGAGAATTGCATATACATACATACATATATATACATATATACATATATATATTATATATATATATATATATATATATAATATATATAATATATATATGCAGTTATATATAATATATATATGCAGTTTGTTTGATTAAAGGGAACTTCCAGTGTACGAATCATGCGTGTAAATACATCATAGACACATCCCTATAAATTTTCAAAGATTGTCTTCAAACTTGGTTTACGACAGTGTAAATTTTCCAAAAAGTGCTTAAGGAAAAACGACGCTACAAAGAAATGCAAACTTGTAATAACCAGGTCTACCATGAAGCGGGTCTGCATCGAAGAAAAAACCTCGCGCGTCAACAATGGTATTTCCTGGTGCCTTTAGATTGGTGAATCTTTAGGCGAATACAACAGGGAAAAATTGACGAAGCCGATAGTACGCCAATCACATCAAGCTGAGAAGTTTGTCAAGAATACCGCAAAACATCTATAATAAGATTGATTTGAACTCTTGAGCCGGAACAATCTTAATCGACATTGCAGAAGATTACGAATCAGTTGGTGAGTCGAAATATTACAGAGGTCAAAATATAAGAGAGAGAGGGAGAGAGAGAGAGAGAGAAAGAGAGAGAGATATCGGGTATTTTACTTGATAATATATAAATTAAGACGTGCGAACTATATCGGAGATATGTAAATGCGCGATTATGTAATATATTGAGATGATAGCGTGATTGAGTTAGAACTCAGAGTGGCTATTTCTTCCAACTGTGGAGCTCGATAGTATAAAATATTTAAAAAACAAAAATAAAGTCACTAACTGGGTTTTGAAAATGTCAAAGTGCGCTCAAAATCTGGTCAAATGTCTGTGAAGATAGAATGCCGAATGTGTCGCAAAACTAAATTTTTACACAGACTTGCTTATTTAATAAATAACTGATAATTATATTCATAATGATAATATAAGAAGATACTTGCTTGTGATCAGTAAAAATACGGTGGTGTGAATGAATCTGTATGTATGTGTGTATAATTCATGTAGATTTCGTATAGATTTTATCGGGTAATCATAGAAATTTAATATGAGATTGCTGTCCGATCATATAGTCATCATTATATATACGTTGAAATATCTCTGAACTTTTCCAGGGGTTCTAAACAAAAGTTATTCCAAATTAATTGCATTTCATGTGAATAATTATGCTATAATATATTCTTATACTATAATATTCTTCGTTCAATAGACTTTATATTACATTTACGAATCACTGACAATATCTACTGCCTCGCTTACGTATCTACAATGTTATATAATCCTGTATTATTCCAGATTTCGTAGAAAAATGAACAGATTTATTGATATAATTTTTGAATTTTTCATATATATATATATATATATATATATATATATATATATATATATATATAAAACAGATGCGTGTTGCAGCTGCCAGATATAGGGAGAACAGAAAGTTGAATTTTATTCAATCCGACTCTGCTATATAATGTGATCTATACAACTAGAGTGCAGAGTAAACATTGCCCCGGAAGTGCACAAAGATTATCCATGTTGCACGCGTATATCATTTGATCGTTCGGTTTAATTTCGAATTTTATAAAATCTATACGCGAGGTACGTTCCTAGTTCCTAAGTTTTCATTTCTTATCGGATGTATCTTACAAATGACTATGTTCCATCGATATTTTCTAAACGTGCATTTTCTTTTTTCGAGGCGTTATTTACAGGCGTAAAAAATATGATTGTTATCGTTTCAATGAAGCGTATGTAAGTAGAATTATGTGCGCTGATATAGTATGGTATATATGTACATATATGTATTTATTTTATATATATATATATATATATTTATATATATATATTTATATATATATAACGGTAAGAGGGTTCTCTAAACCTTTCGAATTAACTCCAGATAGAAAGGAAAAGAAGAAAGATATATAAGCCATACTTTTTAAATTCCTGTATGCCTGTAAATGCCTAAGAAACTGAGCCTAAGAGAGATATGAAGCATATATAACGCTCTGCTTTTAACTATTGTTAATACACATGTTTTTAAATGTAAGTCTATGAATTCTGTAACCTCAGGATATTACGGTCCGCGCGCGTATTGTGTCCCAAATAACTAAACGAATTAAATATTCATGTTAATCCCTCTTTGCGTTTGAACTAATTTTAATAATATTTTTAAACTCGTTTCATGCTGCTTCTTATTACGACGAAGCAGGAGAGGGTGAGAACGTATACATTTTACATTGAGAGAAAAAAAACTACCGTTTATCATGAAATGTGTCATTCTACACGAGAATAATTATAAATGTTCGTACAGCAATCTCATACGTGAAAAAATGAATGAATGAAGTGTCGTGGAAACTTATCGCCTTTATATAGGTATATGATAAAATAAATTATCAGATAAGTTTCGTATATATGAAAGAGCATGAAAGTGTATTGTATGTAGTATTATATAATGCGAGTTAATTATTATTAATGAATTAGAATTGGGGTAAAAAAAAGTTTGTTATATATCGTTTTTTCTTTGCGAAGATATCAAAATTGTGTAAAAACGAAAAAAAAAAAAGATATCGTGCTCTGTTGATAATTTTCATTTTTGTCCAGTGTATAGGAAATAGTCCAGCTGGAGGTACAGCTTTCTCGAGATAAGCGAGAAAAATATCTAATTGTACGACATATAAGCATTATGGAATGCATATCGGAGTGGTAACTCGAAAAAAGTATAATCATATATAAAAAAAAATCGCAGCTCTAAAAATATCTGGAAATATCTCTAAAAAAAAACTCTGGACACATGACGAGATATCTTCTTCCCCTTTAAAGTGTCTCTCTTTTTTTTCTTTTATTTTTTTAAAGCACAATTCTTTACTGTGCAAATCTTTGAATGTTGATTGTATCTAGACATTTACACGCACTCAGGCTTTTAGTTACTTTTCTTTTTTTTCCCCTTTCCTCTCACAAGAGGTTTCACATTTATAGTCCTGTTATCAATATCAAAATTATCATTCCAAAGAAGTCGCAACAACTATTTTTCTATTTCTCCAATGAATCTTCTTTTAATATTTCTGTACATTTTTTTCATATGTAATATTTCAACAGATGCCCACTGTATCTATTTCTTTTTAATTTTATTTTTATTTTTTTTTTACACGAGACTCGACGATACGCTATGACAATTGTATCTTGCGCCATTACTTTGACTGAATCGCCGAAGAATTTTGCGTTGCTTCTGAGAATGGATGATACTTTTTTTTGAGCTATTTTAATCCGATATGCGAAAAAAAACTACATTCAAAAAGTTAGGTGCTCCACTCCGCCTTAAAGTAACAGGATGCAGTCTCAGCCTGTGCCATTGACCGGTTCAAATGGCTAAGTGATAAGAGTTCGCAAAGACTAGTGCAAATGTACTTTTTGTGGAGAGAAAAAAAAAAAGAAATTAAACAAGGGGAAAACAAAGAAAAAAGATAGGACCATTTAACAGTGTATGTACATAACGAGTGTGAGGAGGCAGCTACACGCTAACCTTGTGTCGCACACATGTAGAGTATATATAATTACTTAACAATTTTTTTTTCATTCGATGGACATACGAAAAACACATGTGAACACATCGTTGCGTATACCGACTTTTGTTTTTTTCAAACGACATGTAAAAATCAGAATCGCGATAACGAACGAGAGTAACACAACTTGAAATAGAAAGACGACAAGGAAACGAAATTACAATATATACATTTAAAAAATCTATGTGCCCCCTCCCTCTCTACTGTTTTCGTTTATAAGCGTTTATGAAAAGAGAAATAAATATATGTTTATTTTCTTTCATATCGATCTGCATATATTTATTTATTACGATTGCGATCTATTTAGGAATGAAACTTGGTTAAAGTTTATACTCTTCGCTAAAAACGCCCGAATTGTGAATGTGTTTGCACACCTCATCTCTTCCTGTCTTTGGATGCTCCTGTGTTGATTTTGCTGGAGTTTTCTTTTTCCTTCATTTCCGATTGTCGACATCGAGCATTGATTGTCAACCATTCGCGTAAAAAATTTAATATTTCCGCGAGATTTGTTGCCTCAGATACCAATACTGATTATCATCTCAAGCACCATGGAAGATGTGAAACGGAACGAGAAACAAAAATACCGAAGAAGACGATTCGATGACGACCTCGATATTACCTCGTACCGCTGTACATTTTGTTATTCGAAATATGAAATGATTCTTCTCATATTGTACATACGGTATTGTATGATATATATATATATATATATATACATACATAATATTGTATTATTACGTCAACGCTACGAAAAAAATTATCCAATTAAAATTATTATTAATGTGTGCCGCTATTATATTAGTGAGAGACAGTAAATGAGAGAGAGAGAGAGAAAGAGACAGCGATTATGTATATTGAAGCTACAATTTGTGTGCGCGTGAAAAAAAGCTGTGCTGTCCAGCTACAGAACTTTATGCGAGTGTGTTTGTTGCCAAAGTTCCCTCTTGCGAATGTAAAGTACGAATAAGCGGTGATATCTGATGTCTGTGTTTAAAGCTCCTGGTTCCTCGCCGATCATGTATTGGAATTGTGACGTCACAGGCGAGGAAACACAGGATAAAAAGTCTTGTGTACCATTTTTAAATAAAAATATATTTCGGTGAAACGTTGCTTCAGATGGCTTTACCACGCTTTTAAAATAGTTCGAAAATTATTGTTTTTTTTTTTTTTTTTTATAATCAATCAACAGCTGTAAAATGACTGTAATATGAGGTCCTCCAGTCCATCTGGTCTTTGTACATGCGCAGTTATTTCGCATGACAAACTGATATCCATGATCATTTTACGGTTGTTGATTTACTGTCGAGAGAAAAAAATTGTTGGACTTAAAAGTATAATAAAACCATCTGAAGTTGTGTTTCATCAAATATCTTTTTATGTAAAAATATCGCGAGAATTTTCAGCGTGTACCTTTTTGCCTTTTAACGTCACAATATAGCCCCGGCGAGGGTCCAAGAGCCTTAATCGCATCATTGACGCGGCGAGATTTGTCGAGATGGTAAATCAAAACCGTGCGAAAAGAGCGTTCGTTGTCTTCGGGGAAGACAAGAAGAGAAAAAACAGAGAGATCGTTTAGATATTTTTTCGTTTTTTTTTGTTTTTTTTGAGACAACTAAACCTTTAGTCGTATCTGAAAGGAAAAAATGGTTTCGTTTGTCTCGTTTTTATTCCATTGATTTTACAGGAATAATCGTATATTTATTTTTTTTCTACCGAATTTCTCAGAATTAAAAATTTTAAGAAACTTCAAGCGATGAATTGTTCAACTTAATCGATCGCGTCAATTAAAGAATAAGTTTCTCTCTATATCTTTAAGCGATCACAGACCTATTTGGAAAGGTTCGATCTTTTCTTTGGAAGCTTGTGTAAAGATTAATATTTTGTTTAAAAAAAAAAAACTAAAAAAAGACATTAACATTAGGTCATCGAGAGGCCGAAACCATCTAGCCTGTGTCAATTCGGATAAGACAGCGAACTAATCGAAATATTGAACATTGCTTGCGCGTATTTTTTTTAATAATATCCATAACAATGACAGATTGTTAAGAACACACTCCGTCGTACGAGAAGAGAAAAGTTATACATCAAAAAGGAAGAGCGGGAAAAAAACCCAAAAAACATTACGAAGCGAAAATATATCACGATTCATTCTCAGGTGATGTATTCACACATACACAATGGCTTATTATTTTGTTACTAACTGATATTGTCAGATATATGCCGAAGTTATCATGGACCATGGATATAAAGGGTCATTCGGAGTCGTTGCCATGGAATGTAAAAAGAATATGTCGAATTGTATAAGTGAGAATGTGATAGAGGTGTGATGTGTGAGAGAGAGGGAGAGAAAGCGAAAAGGGGAGAGGAAGGACGAGGGAAATAGATGAACATTTCGTTACTTTTACGAGAAAAAAAAGAAAAAAATTCTAATCTCCCCGGATGTATTCTGAGAGAAGAGCGTGTAGTGTCGCCGTTTGGCCTTTATGCTAACTTACTTGCGATTTCGTACATGCTTTGCGTGCAATACTGTGATAAATGAGTCGTTCTATTTCGTCATCCTTTTTCCTTAAACAAGCGCATGCATTACGTATTACATGTACGTGTATGTACATGCGAGCACACGTGAATCGCCTGTTTTTGACCGATACCTTAAAGCGAATCGCATCATTTTTATCCGGTATACAATCGAATCTTGCGAAATGTAGAGTCAACGATTTATCGTGGCCTATTCATTCTTTTCTTTTTTGCAACACATAATTGTGAGATCACTTGCACGTAAATTATGCGAGTGATATATTTTACTATAGTTATTTATAATGTCGATATATTATAATTAATTACAGTTTGTGTCATATAATCGTTTAATTCGTATAAACATCTAAATGCATTTGCTTCACATACTGCCATTGCATTTATATATTTGTTCCTAATTTTTGCACGTATATATACATTTTATATATATAAATATATATAAAATAAAAATTATATATAATATGTATGTATCGCGAATAATCATATAATATTTAAAGCATAAAATATTTTGAAATCACAATTTCAATTCTTATATAGGTAGAAGATGATAATCTTTCATTATGGTTACTTAAACATTTATGTCAATTTTTTAAAAATTATTCTGTTTTATTTCTATTACCTCCTCTGTAATTAATGATAATCTTAGATTAAAAAGTGTGTTGTCGAAAAATAACAAAGATTTATTACTAGATATTGTATCATTAGCGCGTTTAAGAAAACGATTCAAAACAGGCGATTTTCCTGAGAGGATCAATGTCCATTTTATGCGCTTCGCGCGATTATTTTCCGAAGCTAAGCGATAGATCGCTAGTTTGGCATGTTATTTTGCATCCGCAGAGGCTACGACCTGTGAATAAATGGTTTTTGTTGAAACGATTAATTGTCGGAGTGTGTGAAAAAAAGATCCTAACATCTACGTCTCTCGATATACCATAATGTAAATAATAACGATATTACCGAAAAGAAAAACTAGTTCTCCATCTATTGCAGACCATCATTCGGAGAAATTCTTCGTTACACAAATAAATCAAGAGATATTTTGAATAGACATTCTTTTTGAAGGTACAAATGTGCCTATTAAAATATATGAAGATTTTGTTACAAGTTTCTAATTTTCATTCCAAAAAGTCGTGAGATTTAAAAGTAACAATATTGGCATAATTATCTTAATCTTATTACTAACAGGTACATATATACTACATATATGTATATTACACTAGTACACATCTACAACCAGTTGAGATTGCACCAACTTGCTTTATAATGTTTCAACTTCATCCTATGTTTACTTCTTCAGTCAAATTTATTGATTGAAAATGGTTAAGTGTATGTATATATAGGAAAACTATCAACCGTGCTATATATAATCAGAAAAGATATAACAGCAGGTAAGTTAAAAAAAATGTTAAGAAAGCATCGTTGAAAGATATATATATAGTATATAATGTTATTACGGTCGAATAATGATGAATATGAAATTCCTTTATCGCTATCACTGCTCCATGCCTTGTTCCTTTTGATGTAAACCATATCTTCTCTGTAGCTCCTCTTCCATCGCCTGCAATTGCTCTCTATTTTGTTCCTGCGTCATTTGTTCCATTAGCTCGTGATTATAAGTAGAGTGCAACATCAAAGCTAATACACCAGCTCGCGTCGCCATATTCGATCGTATCTGCCTTTCCTGTTCTACGAGCTCGTCGATCTTCAGCCATTGCCTTACTCTTTCCATGTCGATCTCCGCGCGTCGCAGTTTTTCCCACATGTAATGCTTCACGCAGCTCTTCTTAGGTGCGCGACAAAACTCACCTGTAACGTTGAATACGTTCGTGACTAATGGACAGCCGCACACCTCACTATCGCCAATCTTGGGATCCTTGCAGTGCTCCGGGCAGAGAACGCGCAATCTTTTGCAATATGTCTTGTTCACAGGATTGTAAAAGTCGCAGAACATCACTTGGCCCTCGATGCGAGTTTTAAAAATCGAACCAAAAGACGCTTGCGATTCGTACTGCAAGATTTATACAAACTGATTAAAAGCATTCATTTCTATTTCGAAAGAAGTTATTAGAATTGTTTCATACGCTAAAGCACATGTAACT
The DNA here is from genome assembly GCF_048542155.1 of Nylanderia fulva. Lineage (NCBI taxonomy): Eukaryota > Metazoa > Arthropoda > Insecta > Hymenoptera > Formicidae > Nylanderia > Nylanderia fulva. The sequence continues at coordinate 1,406,292 of NW_028190807.1, read as the reverse complement.
TATAAAAAATTATAAATTGTCTTTATATAATTAAAGCTTGTTTTATGTAACTATGTTTAAGGCTCTTGGACCCTCGCCGCAGCTATGTTAGATTGTGACGTCAGAGACGAGAAAAAAAATAATTTTCTAGGTATTTTAGAGTGTATTAAAGCTATATTTGAAGTGCTGTTTCACCGAAATAACTTTTTATTTTGAAATGACATCTAAACATTTTTAATGTGTTTTTTCGCCTCTGACGTCACAATTCCAACAAGGTCAGTGAGGAGTCAAGAGTCTTAATCTATAATTATAAGCTTTGATTGGAAACTCCAAAATTCAAATGATCAATAGCTATGAATACTTGCAATATGAGCCTATATATACACACACGTGTGTGTATAATTTTATATAATATATATACCTTATTGAAACATTTCTCCATATGTTTAACAGCTGTTCTCGAATGGACTTCGTGACCACACGTGATACAGTACATGCTGCTTTCCGTATCGTCGTTATCGTCTACTTCGGCTTGCGGATCGATGGTGACGTGTTTTGCACGTTCGACGATACGATCCAATTCGACGTGTCTCTTTTCTAGTTCCTGCAGTATTCTACGAACGTCGTGTTGCTGCTTTCTCACGGATTCTAGAGCACGTCTATTATTTTGCTCCGCAATGCACGCAGTCAACGACCATTCCTGTATGCGTTGCGGTAGCACCTGATAGATTCTGCTCGTCGCAAGTTTCAAGCCACAGTCATCGGAACAATATTTGCTACCGGGTCTCGATTGCTTCATACACATAGGTCCGTAGCAATGACGAGGCGGTTCCAAGTATTCGTTTCTTTCGTTACTCGAATCTCTCTTCCGCTTCTTGGTTAATTTCGTTCCTTTGTTGAAGCTTTTAGAAGGTTTTAGTGGATCTCCCACTACACGGCAGGTTCGCTGAATACATCTGAGCTTTAATCGCACCGAAGGTCCATGTTTTTTTAAATGTCTAAACATGTAAAATTCAATAAGATATCCCGTAAGTAAAATTGCATCACATGAATAATGTTTCATAATTATTTTTTACGTTAACTGACCTGCAAGCGTCACATTTCCCGCAATTTTCAATACGTAAACATCCTGTGCATTCCCCGCAACGTTTGGAGGGTTTTTTTTCTACTCTAGGATCCCAAGGCGCATCGTACTCATATCGATGTGCTCTTTCCTTTTCCTTGTACTTTTTATGCTTTCTGTCATCTTGATCGGTTCTACGTGGTTTGTATCGTGTTATCAAAGTTGGATCTTCTTCTCTACAACGCTGTATACAATTAATTGTATTAGTTTCTTTTTTATCATATTATTTCGATTAAAAATGTCACACAAAAAACTTGCTTACAACACAGAAAAATTGTTTAATATGTTTTGCATCCTTTTCAGTTATATTTATGCAATCACCATGATACCACTCTTCACATGCGTCACATCCTCTGAAATAATTTAAAATGTAAATTATGTAACTTATAATTTTCTTGTAGAGATATATATAAAAATTTTAAATGATAATTTGAAATATCAACGTTTCAGAGAGTTTACTTACATCATAAAACGAGAACTGTCCGAGCTTCTACAGATACAATACGCTTGACCATCTTGTTTCAATAATGTTGCAATCTTACTCTTTCTTTCGGGCAGCATAAACTGCTTCGCTATTTCTTCTTTCTGTATGTAACAGTAAAATTAATTTAATATATAAATACAAACTTAAAGGACAAAAAATATACAAACTTAACGGATAAGCTTAAAAAGCATGTTTTTAAAGTAAATTTAAGGAAGAATATAAACACATAATTTTTCTGTATGTAACAGTAAAATTAATTTAATATATAAATACAAACTTAAAGGACAAAAAATATACAAACTTAACGGATAAGCTTAAAAAGCATGTTTTTAAAGTAAATTTAAGAAAGAATATAAACACATAATTTTGTAACATTGTCCATATATAGTCTAAATTTAGTAATAATATTTAATTTATCGGAAATGCATTGATATTTATAGGATTTTCTTCTTATTTCAGAAACATATTCTTTAAATTATTTATTTATGCAACATCCTGTATTTATTTATAATAAAGAAAGTACTTTGGGGTTATTTTTAAATGCAACTCATATAAAAATAAATTGGACAATTTCAATTTCTATAAACATTATTTTCAAAGCGCAATTTACAAAGTAATAAAAATTATGTTTAATTACAGCTATACGCTTGTGCAATTTTTAATACTCACCGATAAACTTTGTTGTCTTTTATCAGCCATAGTGGAGCGTTACGAAGTAAAATGCAAACAATTCGCCATGTTGAATAGAACCAGAGATGTTACCTGATGTTGGTAATTATGACAGATTACACGATGTTGACAGTTTTGTTTAAAAAATATATGGACAAGTATACAGGAAAATAAAATCAAATAAGAGATATATTAATTAAAATTTCCAGAATTGAAGTTAAAGAGATGAAGCAAGTAAAAATTAACAAAAAATGTAATAAAAAAATCCATGAGACTTTTGAAATTACTAATGGAAAATAGATTATTTTTCATTTGCATGTATCTTATTTATATTTATTATAAACTATACAACAATTATATCACAGAAATATATTAAAGTACAATATGTTAGCGAAACAAGACTGCGTGTAAAATTTCTTATAACAACAGTCTCTCTTGCGAATCAAAAATAGTTCATGAATCGCCCTAATATATTCACAAATCTCTCTCTCTCTCTCTCTCGCATTTACACAATTTATTATTTAAAAAAATTCTCCTATGATCGACATTCGTTGCAGGAATGGTTGAGCTTGACAGGACAGTAGTTGATAATTCTGTCTCGCTGTGACATTTGTCGGATAGAGATTCCCACGTCTGATGTTCTCCAACATGATTTGAGGCTCGAATCTCATCTTAGGGGGACTTGGGGTCGCATTCGGTCGGGTACCAGAACTCTGCAGGGTGGCACTCGAGGAGTACTGTCCGTTGGATAAGATTGGAGACTCGAAACTGTCGGGACCATCGCTGTCGTCGGCTTTGTAGATCGTCGGTGAAGGTGCGAGGATCTGCGCGGTTGGGAACGGGATCGTCCGATTCGACTTCTTCGTTTCCGTCGCGTTCTCCTCTCCAACGGAATCCCTCGAGACATTCGAAGAAGAAGAAGAAGAAGAAGAAGAAGAAGAAGAAGAAGAAAAAGAGGAGGTTTCGTTGAGCGAGCCTTCCTTCTTATTCACGTAGTGCCTGATTTCCGATAATTTGACTATCGCGATAGGCAAGACGTCTGCATTCCTCATCTTAGAAACGTCACTCTTCTTGGAATGAAGATTGGTCAGCGTGACGTCATCCTCTAGCACGTTCCGCGTCGGGAGGAATCTTTTGAGGACCGCCCTCTTGTCCGGGAAAATCTCCCGCGCCGGCCGACAACAGTATAAGGCTCCAGGATCGATGGGATGAGCTTCCGTGTTAAAGATGTATCCGCCAGCGTCCACGACGCAGCGGCCCCATTGTGTCTCGACGATCTCGCCCTCGGAGCCGGTGTTGTGGATAAAATTGTCAGTATCGAAGAGGAGGTACAGGTACTTGGTAGTCTCCGCGAGGAAAAAGGATTCCATTCTGTCCGCCTTCCGATGATCCCGGACGTCGTTGATGGTCGCGTAGCCGCAGGTGGTTCTCGCGCTGTGCTGCAAGCTTCGCAGAATATCCACCCCAACCTGGATCAGCCAGGGATCTCTGGTCGCTCTGTAAAGATACATAACGGATTCTATGAGCTCCGGTCGCAGCGGATAGCCCTCCCGGTTGGTACCCGCCTCGGCCTGCGGTATATTGTAGAACTCGGGAGTGAATCCGAATTGCTTCCACACACGGTGATAATTGTGCAGGGACTTCATCGCGTCCGCGATCTCGCCGAAGAGACTCAACACCCCGGGCCAGTAAGCGTCCAGGGATTGAAAGACCGGCAACGTCACTTGACCCTTGGTCATGGAGACCCAGAGATGCCAGTCCTCTCGACGAATGTATTTCTCTATCGCCCTCCTGTGTTCCTGAAAGATCGACGCCAGCAATGGATCTTGGAACAGCAGAGTACCCTTGGCCAGATATTCGAAGTAAGAGTCCACTCCGGCGCCTATCCCGGAATCCTGAGCAGTCCAGTGACCGGTGAGAACGTCGATATGATTGCCAACCAGGCCGATGTTGGATTTGTAATAGTGCAACGCTTTTAGAGCGTTCATGGCCACCTCCTCGTACAGGGGATCCCCGGTCAGCCTAGAGAGGGTACCAAATTCCAGTAAAAAAGTGCCGATGCCGGCGGTGCAGGTGATGCTGGTTTCGCCTTCCGGCACTCCGTACTTGAGATTAACCGTACCATATGGCATCCCGGTCGGGGTATCGAAAGCGGCGATCAGTCTCTTAGCCATGTCCTCGGCGAGACGCAACAAGGGTCCGTTACAAGGCCACCCGGGTTCCAGTTTCACGCCGGCTCTTCTCGATAACAGATGCGCGCTCAGCAAGCCCCCGACCACCCGGATGTTGGTCTCGAACACAGACACGTTGATGTTGGCCTCGAAGTTCTCCCTCGAGCTGATGATCTCGGCGACGCGCCGGAACTCGGAGAAGTTCCCCATCACCGCGAGGGTGTCCAGGGCGTCGATCAACGTCAGGGAGAAGCTGCCCCAGGTGTCGAAGCCGTCGCAGCTCAAGGAACGCAACTCGTCGTAGGGATACGCGTGCCTCAGGTAACCGGAATAAGCGTAATCGAACATGGATCGTACCTCCTCGCGCAGGACTATCAGATCCCTTTTCTTGTACTCCCGAAATCCGCTGACGAGGATCAGGAAACCCAGAATCGAGCCCGTTCTAAACAGGATCATGGTGGTACCTGCAGAACTATCACGATTTGTGCGTTATTTCTATTTTTTTTTATTCTTATCTCTTATCACCGTCGTACATCGCTCCTCTCCGACGACTCCGACAAATCTCGCAAGCCGATGAAGCCGCACATATGAGCCCCGAGAATCGGCCACGTAATCAAAACAATCTTATTATCCTCCTCCAACCTAAGTCGCGTCTAACCTATGTCGTGATTCGGCCCGTACGTGGAATTCGAGTGCGCGCGCGCGCGCGCGCGCACTTTGACAGTTTGACAGATCTGACATTTGACTTCCCGGACCATACCCGGCCGCCCCTCGTTTCGATCGCGGGGACAGGACGATCGGCCGATTATCGGACGCGTATTTAAGGTAATTTAATGCCTCCAGTCACGGGGTCACCGGCTAATCTCGCTTCGCAACGTCGTAACCCAACGTAACCTTAAGCGGGGTGCAGACAGTGCAGGTGCAAGTGCAGTAGAGTGAAAACAACATATTGGATGTTTATGTTTACGAGTTTATTGGGTTCGGTTACATTCCTATCGTCTTTCTCTTCAGAAAACTATTCAATTTCAAACTTTTCATACAGAGCATGCTGCAGCAGCAAATCAGTCATGTGATCAAAATTTATTAGAGCGTATTTTTTTGTTCTCTTATTATTTCAAGGTTAAAATTATGATTTTTTATTTTATATTCTCATAATAATTTATTTTATTCTTAACAATCCATTATTTAACTAATTTTATAATAATAATAATAATTATTATTATTAGAATCAACTAGTTGCATGTTCTTCTGCTTTGTTGTTCGTTCAATTCAAACTTCATCAATAGCAACAAACTGCTGTGGCAGCATACTGTACATGAAACGATACTTTTATGACATTTTTAAACTCTTAAAAAACCAAGCCGAAAAATTATCCTTCCTATAACTTCTTTTTTCAGAAAATACAACATTAACATCTAACAAGAAAAGCAACACCTGCTGCAAAATTGGTATCTATTAACAATCCCAATATATATATATATATTACAGGAAGGTAGTCTGGCAGCATGAGCAGTATCTAACAAACCAACTAAACTGCTAAAAAAAGAAGAAGAAGAAGGGTTTATTAGGTAAAAATGCTCTATAATGCTAGATCTCTTAAACTATAAGCTATGTAACATCAAAAAAGAAAGAGATACAGAGTAAACAAATTTTCTTACAGAATATATACATCTTTGTGAGGATATGGAATTAGAAGCTTTATTAAGAAAGTGCACTTTAGCAAAGAAACGTACGTATACATAGTCACTTTGTAAGAAAAGATAGTATCGCATACTTATATTTCTCATATAAAATATAAATTGATCTTTATATCTATATGCAATGTTTCAGCGGATGAAAATGTACCTCCGGAAGAAAATGTGTGTGAAAAGAAAGAGGATGAGTATTTTCAGAAAATGTATCAACAGTGGAAAGGCGTGAAGACGAAAGACAATGATCCTACGTACAAAATTATACCAAAGTTCTATTTCAAATTACCAAAAGAGGATGAAGTTTTGCCCCAAAAGTTACGCGAGGAGACACGTGCCTTATTCTTGCAAAGGCGCTCTCGAAAATTATTAGATAATAATGAGTTGAAGGCGTTGTGGGTTTTGTTAGATAAGTATCATAGTCCACCATTGTCAGGAGACGAACAGTTGATTAATTATGAGGACTTTAAGAAAGTGGGCAAACTGGCAGGAACAAAATGCAGTTCTTATTTCACCGCAGTTGTTTTCGCTAAACTACAACAAGGAGATCCGCATGGTAGAATTAGCATCATGGCACTGTTTAATTATGTCATGAGGAAAGTCTGGTTGCATCAAACAAGAATCGGTCTGTCTTTGTATGATGTGACAGGACAAGGATATCTCAGAGAGTCAGTAAGTTTAAAAAAATATATACATTTTATTCATGTTTTATTATACTGTACTTTTATTTGCAAGATTTTTAAATTTTGATTTTTTTTTAATTTTAGGATCTAGAAAACTATATTTTAGAACTGATACCGACGTTGCCGCAACTCGAAGGCCTTGAAAAGTCCTTTCATTCATTTTACGTATGCACAGCTGTGAGAAAGTTTCTGTTTTTCCTCGATCCTTTACGAACTGGACGTGTTCGTATTCAAGACATTTTGGCATGTAGCTTTCTGGACGACCTTTTAGAATTGAGAGATGAGGATTTACCAAAAGATTTGCAGGAAGCAAATTGGTTTTCTGCGCCATCTGCACTGAAAGTCTACGGTCAATATCTGAATCTGGATAGGGACCATAACGGCATGTTGAACAAAGAAGAACTTGCTGGGTATGAATCGCAAAATTGCATTATAATGTAAAATTAGTATATATATCTAATTAAATTGAAACTATATTTATATTTTTAAATAGGTATGGTACCGGTACTTTGACTGGTGTTTTTCTCGAAAGAATATTTCAAGAGTGTTTAACTTACGAAGGAGAAATGGACTATAAAACCTATCTCGATTTTGTCTTGGCATTAGAAAATAGACACGAGCCTCAGAGTCTTCACTATTTATTTAGAATTCTGGATATTAACAATCGCGGGTACTTGGACACATTTTGTTTAAACTATTTCTTCAGAGTACGTATCTCACATTTTTTATTACAATTTAAATATTTTGACAAGTTTTATTAGTTTCAGTTAATATATATATATATATATATATATATATATATATTATTTTGCAGGCTATACAAGAACAGATGACAATGCATGGTCAAGAACCTGTTAGCTTTGATGATGTTAAAGATGAGATATTTGACATGGTCAAACCAGCAGATCCGTGTAAAATTACACTGCAAGATTTACTATCTTGGTATAAAATATTACGCTTACAATATATTATGATACAAAGTATCTCATAGGAAAATATAGAAACTAATCAGCTGTCATTTTTTAATGCATGCAGTTATTGAGAAAACGAAAATTGTGTTGAAAAGAGAAAAGTCTACAAGTTTTAAGGCTTTCCTCTTTTCAACACAATTTTCTTGATAACTTGTTTTCTCAAAACCTGCATTAAAAAATGACAGCTGATTAGTTTCAGCATCTTCCTATGGGACACTGTATAAAAAAATTATTGAATTGACATCGATTAAATTACAAAATATTCTGATTGCAGTGGGCAAGGTGACACGATGGTCAGCATTTTAATCGAATTCCATGGCTTTTGGGCCTACGAAAATCGCGAAGCCATGGCAGCTGATAACGGAGATGAGTCATCTCATGTATGACGAAAGAAAAGTACTATCCCAAAATACGATATAAATATTCCACAGGGATAATATAGGTAGAATTCTAAGATATTAACATATTATCATACTGTATATAATTAATCTATTTGTGATACTCCATTTTATAGTCAATAAAATTTTTATAATTTATAATTTGAGATCCAGAAAAGAAGAATATTCAAAATAATTTAGGAAAGAAATATTCGAAATAATTTAGCCGTCACGTCTGACATTGCGTGCTCCTTAATTTATTATGAAATCGAACCTTATTTGTTTTTCGGACATCGTCTACGAATTCCGCCGTATAAAAAGATTTAAATTTTTAAATTATAATTTATACGATACGTATGCCGTGGGTTTCCTCACGGACCAATCGGGTGACGCGATTTCAAACTGTCGGGTCAAAGCGTGGGGTCGCGTCGGTATCGCATCAGTAGCGTACTATTAAATTGTGAATAAAGTGTCATCTGTCAAAAGTCAGATTTTAAATTTTATTAAGGAATTAAAACGTATTTATTGTCGATCGAAGATATATTTGTCAACAAATTGTACATATATTTATTTCGAATTTCTTTTCGATTTATTTTGCGAACGAGATAGAGAAACAAGGCGAGCTAAATTTTGGCGCGAAAAGGGCGAAAGAAGCCGCAGCTACGTCACTGCGCTACAGCTTCTCGCTTCTCGGCGACACTCGGCGTCCTGCGAGTCGCAGTCTTCGATACGAAACGAAAGTGCGCGTCTCGTCTCGCATTCGTCTCTCTCTTCTGACAATTTGCCATCGAGTCGAAAATCGAAACGCACGCGGTTTAATATTGTCTTAAATTCTCTGGGAATTATTGAGTTTACATTTCGCCCTTTTATCTCTCTCGTTACTTCAGGAGCGTGAGTATATCGCTGTGTATTCATTTTTCGTCTAAAAATACAAATGCGAATATAACTGTGGATATATTCGAAGCACGAACAGATAGAAAAAAAAAAAGAGTCGTATATGTTATTTCGTGAAGTGAAAGGTCATTTCATCATTTCATGTACATTTTTGACGTGGGCTTTTTAATCTGTTTGATGTATCAAGTCACGGAGGGGGAAATCGCCAGTGAGGATTCATTCTCCATCCACTTTCCCCCTCTCGCTCTTTCTCTGTCTCTCTTTCTCTTTTTCTCTTTCGTTCTTCGTCCCCCGTCGAGCAGTATGGCGCCTGTGTTTAAATTCAACGGTCGGAAATAAAGATAGTCTCTTTGTGCGTAGCAGGATAAAGGCCGCACCCCCAAGAAATCGGTGTCATTTCAAGGAGTGGTGTCCTTCGTACAACACTAGCTCGAAAATAAAAATTTGTGAAGGAATTCGGTGCAAGTTTCATCCGTTTTTAGCCGTGAAAGCATTGTCCAACAAATGGAGCCCTTCATCCAGGTAAGAGAGAAAGTTCTTTTTTTCCCCTCATTAGTCAGAAAAACACTGTGAAATATTGACGTAGGTTACAATACATCTATTGTATTCATGAATGGATACCTATATATATATATTCGGTCGAGCTATAAATCATCTTTTGTGTTACTTTATTTTATTTTTATTACTTTGTTAATTATTACTTTTATTACTTTATTTATATTTTGATGAAAGTTTTTTTTTCTTAATATCTCAATTTTAAGAAAGAAAATATGGAGAGAAAAATTATATTTTATAATATTTATATCTCTAAATATGTCTTATTTCATGTCTGTAACATTATTACAACAAATCATTAAATATCAAAAGAATTTTTATAACATGTACAAGAGAACATTTTTTTATTATTATTTTTTATAAAATATTAATAAAATAAAATTCTCTTTGATTGTATGTGTATATTTTGACAAACAGCGCATGTTGGAGCGTGCTAAAGCACGGAGAGAGAAATTGGACGAACAATTAGTTAACGCAGGACATGATATTAAAAAAAGGAGTCCGTTGAAAGGAAATGTTCAACTTGAACAAAAGACAGGTAAGATATATTTTTATAAATTTTTTTTTATTTTATATATTTTTTGTGTACAATTTAAACAGCATAATTAAAAATATTGTAAGATTATTCACAAAATAAAATTTTAGCTATTAGCTTATTAGTTTCTTATATTGACGTAATTATTATATAACTTTGTTATTCAGTGACAGCAGTAACAGCAGCAGCAAATGAAAATTCAGTCAAAGTAACTTCAGTACCAAAAGTAACTGTAGCCAAAACGCCTACAAAGGCTTCTAATATACTATCCAAAAATGTTACATCTAAGAATGATGAACAAAATAATAAAGAAAATGATGAATTTGGTACTTGTAATGTGCGTTCCAAGTTGCAGAGACTTGGAAAACTATATTCTGGTAAATAGTAATTAAAAATAAAATATAAAATGAATTAAATATTAACTAATAATATCTTAAATAAGTAGAGACTAATCTTTTACTGGATATTTCTATTCACACACTTTTACATAATTCATTTATAACACTTTGAAGCAAATTGCTTGAAACTTGTTTGCTGACAGTAATATATGTCTAAAGTACTGTCTAAAACCTATATATATATTATATTTCCGTTTTTTACAGTTAGTTTTATTTTTAGAGAAAAATTGTGTTATTATTTTTATTATACATACATATATACAATAAAATTAATATGTAATTTGGCTTTTTTAGAAGACGATAATCTTGGATCCCCAATACATAGAACTGAAGAAAAATTCAATGCAGAAGAAAATGATACTGAGCATAAACCAATTAAAAGAGGTGCTAGACTCGATAGATTAGCAGCATTGGCCTCAACAATCAACAATTGGGAGGATGATTTATCTCATCCATCAATAATTTGTTCAAAGGTATTTTATAATATTTATTTCAAAAGGAGAATTTGTATTGAAGTGTCAGTTGTTTAGAAAAAAGGGAAGAATAATGGGGTAACAAAGGAATTTGAAAAGAATTGTAAGAATTGTGAAAATAAAAGGGAGGGAAAAAAGATGATATGCTGAATAGAATGACATGCAGAGAATAAAAATAAATGTGAACACAATTGTAACACAGTTATATTTTACAGCCTAAACCAGTAAATAATAAAGCAGAAAGAATAGCTGCTAAATTTAATGAACAAGTTAAAAGTACAGAACCTCAACCCAGCACAAGCGAAAGTTGCAAATGGATTGCTGTCAGCAATAAGACAAAAAGCAGAGATGCTAGTCCAGTTAAACAGTTAAAATGGGATAAAACTGTAATAGAAAGCTTGGTAAAAAAATAATTTATTTTATTTTCTTCTTAAGAAATTCTTCTAATTCTTAAAGGTGAAAAGGACTAAAGCTTTGTAAACCTTGTAAAATTGTTTATGCCATAATATTTTTTTAGAAGCACTTTTCTATACTGTTATGCATATTCTATACTGCTATTCTATATTTCTGAAAAAATTAGCAGTTAAACAATTGGATAGCTATAAACATATTTACAGGAGGCTCAAGGCTTTAGTCGTACAAAAAGCAATTCTCGCCTTGTGTATGACTATAAGCATTGTTCCCAGGGATCTCCAAACACAATGACAAGTCATTTATCACCTACCAAGGCCAGAAACTTTCAGATGGAAAAGAAGTCTGATAAATTTGATAATTCACCGAGAAGCAAAAAAACGGAGGACAATGCTGGTAATTCGGTTTCTAATACTCCTGAAAATATTGCGAAAGGCGCAAATAACACTAGCAGTCCTCGATTACCATCGAGAACTGGATTTAATGGTTCGCCAAAAACTTTGGTTCAACCATCAGGTTCGGTGTTAAGCAAAGCGTCAATGTTCGAAGCAAAAAACATGGATACAAAGGTGAAGGATCCTACTCAAATGTCGGTCGCCGAAAGAATGGCGTTCTTTGAGCGAAATAAAGGACAGGCACCGTTAATACCAAAAGCACCGCTTACGATGTCGATACCGCCTAAAAAATTACAGGAAAGTAATAAGTGTTACACGCAATCAGGATCCAATACAAGTAATTCGGTTGTTCATGATGCAAATAATCGAAATGCCGACGCTTCGAGCAAAAGTTCCTCAGTTCTTGAACAACGTACAGTGTTTGAACAAGGCGGCAATAGAAAGGTAGAAGAAATGGAAAATAATATCTTACAAGCAACTTATACCGAAAGACAGCGTGAGTTAAATATGCTTCGTTCACGTTTTAATACTAATAAGGAAATTGCTCGCGCCGCTGCTGGATCTTGTGTTCGAACGAGCGAAAGTAGCGAAGGTGGCAAATCAGCCTCGCCGAAAAATTCGCCCATTTGTCCGGTGAAACCGACTCCTGCTCCGGTAAAATTTAATTTTATAACTTGAAAATAGTATAAATATTTTTATATATATCATATTAATTATAAATTGTATATTTTATTTATCTAATGTAGGATCACATTGCTCCACCTCCACCCCCGCCGTTACCACAGCCTGAAATCGTATTATATCATGCTAAATCTCCGACAAAAAGACAAGGTATTTAAACAAATAATATCTTTCTTCAATGTTTGTTGTATTGTACATATGAAATGTAATATTGATTTTTTCTTTTTAACTTATTTTACAGTTGTTGGAAGTCCATCTAAGATTCAACATTCCAATAAAATGTTTCAACGTGAATCTGATGTTAAACGTATCCGTGTTTGTGTTCCGAAACCAGGATCCCTTTATCCTAATTTATCTGAACTTGAAGCTACAGAAAGTGAAGACAATTCAGAATATACTGTTGATAGTACCGAACCTGTGACAGCTACTCTTGATGAGATAACTGAAACTGAAACTGAAAGCGAAACTGCTACCGAAGCCGACTATTACATTGAGGTAAAATAAAAAATTTAAAATAATCGAATGTATGTATAAAGAAATATTTATACATTCTTGGATTTTTTTGCAGAATGATGAAACTGATCAAGAGACTGAAGAAAGTGACCGAGAAAGTACACAGAATTCATCTTTCGGGCGTACGAGTTTAGGACGTACTATTTTGCATGAATTTAACGAACGCTCAATGTTTAATAAAAAGGTACGAGTTACACATTTTCACAAAATATACTATTTTTTAGATTATACTATTCTTAAATATTTAAATTTTTGAATAATACAATTACAGAGATCTATAGAACCAGATCCAGATAGCACTTCATCAGATATTTCAGCACTGGATGAAATGGATCAATATTTGGACGAATGCCTCGACATGGAAGATAATAATGACGTGAAAGAGGAAGGTCCAACACCACCAAAAATAAATAAAGGTGGCAATACTCTGTCGAGGGCGTCTAATAGTTTCAAGTATAGTTGATTGTATATATTTCTAATTTTATTAAAATAAGATTTTTTACCTTATTCAAGAAATGATTTTTAATTTCGCAGATATCGTTCACCTTTAAAAGATTCTGACAAATTAGAAGGTGATGGCAAAGGCGTACCATTAGTACGTACTGTTAGTGCATACAGACGACAGCAGTCTCAGGTAAATTTAATATAATATTTTATATATTTTTAAATATTTTAATATAGATACGAATGAAAAAAATACCTAAGACGTTTTTATCATTTCAGTTGACTAAGCCTTATTCAACTGTAAAGCCAGAAGTAGGATCAGATCCGATTTCTGGTGGAGAGAGATGCGAAGACGAATCGATGCTGGTAGAAAATAAAGTGAAAAAGCTGTTGGACGAAGTTGTTACACAGAACAAAAAAATGGAAGAAGCTAGCAAAGCATTAAACTTATGCACAGCTAGTATAGAATTTAATGGTTCTAGTGAGCATGTTGGAGGCGAATGGGCTCTACTTGTTGCTAGTAAGTTTTTATTTTTATGCAATACACAGAGTTTTGTATATATTAGATATTAAATTGAAAGACTAATATATACAAAACTATTAGATAACAAAATGATATAAACATAAAAGCAATATATTCTTTTTCACACTTAGCTCGTAAACGACAAGCTGCGCTAAATGAAGTGCAGAGGTTGAAGCGTGAAGGCACGCTAAGACCTGCCAAGGCAGGCTCACCAGATGTGGGAAGTGGAGCCTTATCTATCTCAGCGATTACATTATCGCTGAAACAAGAATATATTCGAAATATGGGTCTTGGTAAGTGTAAAGTGATGTACAGTTTTCTTACCTTTGTGTACAAAATTATATTAAAATAATTGTATAAATTGTTGTAGATACATATCTTCACTGTGTCTGCTTGATGTATCACTTGGGCGAAATGGTTGCCACTCAAGCAGCTACTGCTGAACCAGGCGATTCATGCATTCGTTTCACTTCGATGCTGAAATTTGACAACTTGTACAGTGACTTTAAAGTTGATGTTGAAGTATATACTTTGCAGACGCAACCAAAATTTTTGCCACATGAAAAGAAATATCATATCAATCATCATAACATAAAAGTAAGATCTTTATGTATATTTTTTTCAAATTGCAATGTAATAATAATTTAATGTTGAATTAATGCTGAATTTATTTACAGACGGTAAATAAGACGCCAAAGAAAAAAAATCAATTTGTAATGCCGGATATACAGAGTCCAGCTGGACCAAATGTAATCAGATCGCCTGCATTTGAATTGTCTGGGACTGCAACTTTTACCATCAAGGATATAAATTGCGAACAATTTGCTCTGCGCGGGGTATGTGTACTGTGAATTTTTTAATATGACGATTTATAAAAAAAAGTTTACATGTGCATAATATTGAATAATGAATATGCATTTGTTCATCCAGGTCTCGTCGCATTCTCCTCTAGAAGGACTTTTGCGAATGCGTGTATCGCGCAAACTTTCGATATCGACAGAGCATCGTGGATTCTTGACACTCTACGAGGATATATCAAACTTGGGTCACTGGCGTCGAAGATGGTGTTGGCTTAATGACGCTAAGCTCTATTACTGGGTACATCCCGAGGACGAACATAAAAAAAGTCCAAAAGGATATATAGACTTGGAAGGTAATACTCTTTGAACTTTTCATTGTTTTTTCGCGTTTTTCTTATTATTTGTCCAATAATCGAATATATATTTTTCCATTAAACATTACAATTTCTCCATATATACTCGATTATTTTCAATTTAATTTCTGGATTTATATCGATATGTTATATATTTATAGGTGTAGTCACGAAAAATGTACAATTTATAAATAGAGAGAAATGCGCTCGTCCATATACATTTATGCTCCAGACATCGAGACCAGCACAACCCGGGGATGCTGAAAGTCTCATTATGAAAACAAATGGGATAGAAACCACAATAGAGTACGTATCGTTATTAGTACACCATTACTTTTTAGTTTGTCATTTAAGGTAAATTTATTTTAATATTATTAATATTATTTGCAGGCATTTTCTCTTAGCAGACACAAGAGAAGAAGGTTTAAAATGGATGTCTAAATTAAATAAAACCCTAAGTTTAATTAGAGCCTGGGGACTTTAGACATCTATTTTACATCTGTTAATATATCATTTATATATATATATATTTGTTATGAATATATAATATCGAATTATTTTAATATTGCTTGATTAATTAGATGCAATTTCTAATCATATACATTAATAAAACGAATTAATTAAACATTTAATTAAACTACTTATACTCAATTGTTTTTTATTAGTAATTAAAATTTAAAGATAATATATATATATACAAACTTTTACAAAATTTACCCGCAAAATTTTTTTATTGAAATATTTATTACATACAGAATGTAAGTATTAAATGTTCATATATATTATCTTATATTGTGCCGATTATATTTGCCTTAACTTTATGCCTTAGAATTATTGAACAAGATTAAAATTAGCAGCATTTTGTATGCTGTTCAAGAAAGAATTTTGATATTATTGTAATTGCATTTCGCTATTTTTATAGTATTAAATATTTATAGTATTATATATACATTAAAGAGATTGTAAATAGATTAATCGTAAGAAATTAGTCTTTATTAATGTATGTAATAATATTTATACTTGTAAACTCACGATTTTACTCATTGATATTTAATTAATTATATATGCAACCTGATTTATAATTACCATAATTAAGGTTAATACCATAATTAAGGATATTTTTTAAATGAAATTTGTCAAGTGTATACTCAATTCTTATATTTAATTAAATATATCTCATTTCTCTATCTGTACATAAAGGAATTTCTAAATTTATGTATAATTCTATATATAAACATTTTATCCATTTATAATAACAATATTTAAAAAGCAAGGAAAAAGAAATATAAGAATGAAGTATAAATATATTTAATGCTGTTGATTATATGAAAAGCAGGACATTTTTCAGCAATCAGAAATTTCGGTATAAAGATTTATTTGCACAAATTGCGTTTGTAGATTCATATACATAGATAAATGTATGTAAAAAAAAAATTACGCTTGTAAAAAAAACTTGTATTATGCGCATTTTACAATGCAAGATAACGCGATTATTTTCACAGAGGATGAGTTGGCCGAAAAAGATGGACTGAGGTCGATTATTTCCTTAACACTTTGTATCTGTACATCGATGAGTCGCATGTTTCATGT
The DNA here is from genome assembly GCF_048542155.1 of Nylanderia fulva. Classification (NCBI taxonomy): domain Eukaryota; kingdom Metazoa; phylum Arthropoda; class Insecta; order Hymenoptera; family Formicidae; genus Nylanderia; species Nylanderia fulva. The sequence continues at coordinate 1,389,582 of NW_028190807.1, read as the reverse complement.
AATAATGTATTCTAATGCGTGTGTGTAATTACACGAATGCGTCGTCGACCATAGAATCCTAAATGAAATGTAACTTCAGCTTACTTTGCGACGAGATTGATAGTAGGATGAAACCCGGTCTCATCCGCCGTGTAATCGACCCTGTAATCAGAAAGGTTTTTATTTATGCGAAAGATTAATTTTATAGAGTAACTGTCATATTTGTTGCCGAACACACAATATAAACATTCGAGGACTATCAGAGAAAATAATCTCTTAGATGTTTATGTATTCTAACAATTTTTACGATTATATACTTCTTTTAAGATTCCTGGGTTCTCGCCGCGACCATGTTGAATTGTGATGTCAGGGGCGAGAAAGTACACGCTGAAAATTCTTGCATGCCATTTTTAGACAAAAATATATTTTGATGAAACACAACTTCAGATGGTTTTAGTACACTTAAAATAGTCCAAAAATTATTTTTTTTTCAAACTGGGCCACGTATTACGGTCATTTTACAGTTGTTGATTGATTATAAAGAGAAAATACAGTTTTCAAAGTATTTTAAAAAGTGCGTTAAAGTTATATTTGAAGTGTTCTTTCACCAAAATATCTTTTTATTTCGAAATGGTTTAAGAATTTTTAACATCGTTTTCTCACCTCTGACAATTCTAACACGAGCAGGTCGACGAGGAGCCAAGAGCCTTATTTAATACTGTAACTTTTAAACTAATGGAAATGATTGTCTCTCCTTATAATAGATAACACTTTGCTACATATATTATTATATTGTTCATTATTGTAATAATTTCCCGTACCTGTAAGTGTGTCCATCCGGCGCGATGTAACTGAAGCTACCAACAACGCTGAGAGCTTCGTCATCGGTGCCTTCGTTCTTCAATTCAGCCGTCTCCTCTCTCTTCTGACCATCGCTCTGCTCATAGCTGAAGTGATATCCACCTACCCCTATATTGTTCACTTCTTCCTGTTTCACAATCGTGACCTCGTTTGGATTACCTTGCGGCGCCGCGAAAACGCAAGCTAGAAGCGTCATAATGACGAAGACCTGTGTGAGGAAGAAGAGCAACATCATTTTATTGAAGAAAAGAAGATAAACGCAAGAAAATAATATCTTCCTGTCGTTTTCATTTATATTAAGATGAGACGTATTTATTTTTATTATAACGATACTATTTATTGTTAGATATTTACATCGCAAGATAGAAATGAAACATTTTTTCTCGAATGTATATCGATATGTCGTAACTATGCAAAGGCGCAACAGTTATGTCGAAAATTCGATCATTTCTTGAAACCTGATCTTTCAAAATACCAGTATTAGATATTACATTACGAAATTAAGTCAAAATATCGTAATCAATTTCATGGGAAACGAAGTGACAAGTCGGAGATATATACAGGATGTCTTAGAGTTTGATCTTGATCATTTTTTGGTCACTTTAGAGTATAGCGACAGTTTATTAATTAAATGATCAAAAGTAGCTCATATTTTGAATTACAATTAAGTGACAATATATATATATATACATATATATATTAAAAAATGTCGCTCTCTCGAGTTCTCTGAAACGAAATTAAGTTAAATGTTATAATTATTTAAATTTAAGTTGACTACCATTTGGAATTTCAAGATTCAATTATTTATAAAAGTTGTAATTTGGAATAATTACTTGTATGAGGTTTTCTCGAGAATTTCTTTCGAGAAAAAAACCTACAAAAAAATTGCATATAATTATCGGGTTCTCTGTAGACATCCTGTAGACGTTCTCTCATGACTGCGTGTGTCACGAGAAGTGTGCGTAATAACACGCGCGCACAAATGTCACAAAAATCCTCTTCACTTTCACTGTTGCGCAAAAATTGAGAGGCTGCGCCTCTCGATCAGGGGGACCCCGAAACCGGCGTAACCCTCATATCGATTCGGTCCACCCGTTCCCGATCACGTCGCCGATAAATCGTGATGATCGATATATATGATGTATCTCGATTTTTTCCACCCACCGTCTTCATCGCGCTCAGGTTCCTTCGATCCTCGGAAAAAAAAACGAACGGCGGCCCTTCGTCCTTTTAAACGACGACCGATACGTAGATTACCAGAGAATCCTAGTGCGCATTCGTCTTTATATAGGCGGAAAATCGCAATGTACCTATCGCACGTACCCCCCACTTGTAGCAGCTTTGACAGAGATTTGCGCACGAGTCTCTCTCCCGCGGTCGCATCCCGGTTAGGATGCATCCGCGATACGACCAAAGATGCAGCCACTATTAGACCACCTTGCATTCTATGTGTATGGTACCGCAAATGATTACTCCGTTGTTCAATCACATGACTCCAACAATCTGAAAAGAAGGGAGAGAAAGAATTTTACTCCAAAAATGCGTCTTATTTACATGCACATTTATTCTATGAAGAAAATATTGCGATATTATATTATATTACGATAGTTTGATGTGTTTTCTTACATGTATAGTTTTTAATATTTATATTTATACTCTATAGTTAAATATTAAATGTTTAATTATATTTATTTAAGGCTCCTCGCCGCGGCCATGTTGGATTGTGATGTCAGAGACGAGAAAATACACGCTGAACATTTTCTTGCGTGTCATTTTAACATAAAAAGCTATTTTGATGAAACAATACTACAAGTCTCTTTGGCACACTTGTAAAATAGTCCGAAAATTATTCTTTCCCCTTGACAGAGTCAATCAACAACCGTAAAATGATCGTGATAATGATTGTGTAAAGAGCAGACGAACTGGACCTCGCATTACAGTCATTTTACAGCTATTGATTGATTATAAAGGGAAAAAGATATAGTTTCTCAGACTATTTTAAAAGTGTGCTAAAGCCATCTGAAGTAATATGTTTAATCGAAATATTTTTTTATCTAAAAATGGTACGCAAGAATTTTTAGTCTGTATTTCCGCTGACGTCACAATTCCAACATAATCGGCGAGGAGCCTCAATATTAATTTTTTTAAATATTATTTCAAGGTTTAGGATATAATATTAAAAAAAATATTAGTCGTAATATTTCTAAAACACTTTGTATATTCGACTTTATCACATTATCGAATAAGATTTTTTGTTATCTAATGAATTCATCTTGCTTATAAATAATGAATATGTGTGTAATTGTGTGCGGAGAAGGTTTTGAAAATAATTAAGTAGTAGAGAGGAAATAACGATAAACAAGTTTCCCTCATGCGATTAATATTATTCGTATATAATCGTTACTAAGAATTCTCCCCGTGTCATGATGACATCTCGTACGTAGATAAATAAAAAAAATCAAATATAAGTGCAATTTAAAATTACACAGATTATATAAGCCGTTAGTTTTCCACGCACGCAAATAAAAATGTCATTCGTTAAATGTGCTTACGCGAGGACGACAAAGACGTAATTCAAGACGCTTCTAATACTTCCATCATGTCTTCCAGCATCACCGCAGATATTCGTCTTCGCGAAGAATTATCACTCTAAAATAAAAATTAGCATCGATTGACGTTATACGTTTGCGCATATTTACGCGACGCGTAATAATGTTTAACTTGTATAATTGTTTTTAAATTAGATATTACAACGTTAAGCAGCATTGTAAATGCATTTTTCGATATTGTATTAGTGCGTTTAGATATATATGTTACGCAACGATCTCTTACGAAACGAACGCGTTCGTTTGTTTGTATGCATTTAATTCACCTGTTGTTCATTCAGGTGCAAATCATTCTCGAGATGATGCTTTGAAACATTTTCTATAGAAGGAATCACTGTCAAGGGCAACTCGTCTCGCCAACAAAGACGATTGTTCTCGTTCTCTCATGTTAGTACAATGCGTTGTATCTAATCTTTATTTGTTTTACGTCAACACGTCAATTTTTTATATCAATTATTTCCTTCTCTCTCATTGTTCTATATGAAATTCATTATTTATAGATTTAAAAAGGTCAAATGTAGCTTTGATACATCGCAGAGATGTATATAAGAGTATCTCTCTATATGAAATTGCATAGATAGAAGATACTCGATACATTTTCATATTTTTTATCTTGAATTTTTTCCAGGAAGGCATAATTAAATTTTTTTAAATTTAATTTTTATTTTCATTTTTTTTTACATTAAATATATAAATAAATTGTTTATTAAAAGATGTATACATACAACCCTCCGCAGATTTTGAATTTTCGTTTTTCTTTTTTCAGATTTGGTACAACTCGAACAAGGTCGCGCCACGGTCGTGCAAGGTGCAGGATGCACCCAGCATCTCCCTCTTCTCGTTGACCTGAACGAAAAATGTGAAAGCCAAAATCTCTCATCGTGATCGACCCGACACGGGATTCTGGCAATGGCGGCGGTTTCCATCGGTTTCATCTCGGCCAGAGGCGACAGTTGTATTATACGGTACGATCGAAACGTCCTTGGTCATTGTGACATTTGGTTTTCTCGAAGTTGTACGCGCGCCGCGGAGGAAAGTTGATGACGTAACTATCCGGTGACCTTGCCATTTCAGAAGATGCGACGGCGAAGCGCTTGAAAAGGAAGAGGAGACCTCCAGCTATCCTCTCGGTCTCCTTTCCGTCGATGCTATTCTCTCTCTCTCTCTCTTCTCTAGTTTCTTCCCTCTTTTTCTCTCTTTCTCTCTTTTTTCTTCCGAAATATATTATTTACATTCAGAAATCTAGCGGATATTCTTGGATATCGCGCAATCCTCACATTTCTGGATCTATTAGCCAATATCGTCATTGATGATAAAAAATATCTTCGACATATTTTATCCAAGAACAAACTTGTATAAATAAATCTTGCGACATCGAGGTAACATTGCTTTTCATTTACAGCGGGAGAATCTCAAAGAATAATTACGAGAAAATATCGCATACATAAAATATATGTAATTTTTTCTTGAAACCTCTTCCTAAATTTTTTTTTTCTTAAATATGAACAATGTTATTTCGATGTAAGGCGAATTATATTTGCAACTTCGCCGTAAAGATATATATTAGTCTCTGTCGTTTTAATGCTGAAGCGCGGCTCCCATCTTTTCGTCTTTATCTTTTTTGCACGTGAGAAAGTCAGTGCTCGTCACGATTCGCGATCGTAAACGTGGACTCCGATTGATTATACATTGATTATGCAAAGATCACGAAGAAGACCGAGTCTCCCTCTCCTTCTCTCTTTTTAGAGACCGTCGAACTGCACGATTCGTTCACATTCCAACAAATGCGACAAGAAATTCGCAATTGTATCAATTAAACCTTTTAGATTTTATTTTATTTATAAGATTTTATTTTATTTATAATAAGATTTATAATATTTCTTTCTTAGACAAACACTTTTACGTCAAACTTGAATACAACTTTTGCGCGCGAAATTAAACATCTTGATTTCTCTGTATGTCGTTAGACACAAATATCCAGAATAAATATTCAGAAATGATTCTCTCTCTTGAGTTAAAAAAATCATAATCGTACAATATTGTCAGTTTATGATGAGCAATTACATCTTTAAAATACGCGGGGTAGCTAATTGCATGCGTAAGCGCAACAAATCACTTTATTTTCCTCCACTTTAGTGAAGAATTTTATTTGATTTCTTACGTCAACTCCGAGATAACTACTACTATAAAACTCTAGACTTTAATATTTATTAATCTTCTGAAATCAAGGCTCTGCTTCATTAGTGTCGTCATTATGAAACGTTTATAATTAATCAAGCAACACGATGATTTAATCTTTAAATTCCTGAGGGAATCCAAATCTTTTTAAGAATCGAGTTTTTATTAGAATATTATACATATTATACGAATATATATTTATAGACTATATATAGAATTTACGTATAAAATGTATAAATAAGAGGAAACCGGCTTGAATAATATTTTGCTTGAAATCTTAAATATATTGAAGATGAAGCCTACATTAGAAGAGATTAATAAGTCGTTATATTCGGCAATTAAAAGGCGATTTGCAAGTTTGCGTCGTTACATCGCTCATGAAAAAAGTTTATTGTTAATTCTAATGAGAAAGAAATACATCGAAATGTCAATTTAAGAAAAGCTACGCAATTTCCACGTACAAAGAATAAATTTTTGCGTTTCTTTTCTAGGAGAGATCGGCAATGCACAAAGAGAATTTTCTTTTAGAATTTATTCTGAAAATCATATGATAATCGTGGAACAATTAGAAAAATTTTATAAGAGTTTTTCTCTGATTAATATATTTATTATAAAAAGTATTAATATCTACCACAATAAGATATAAAATATGTTCGATCAATTTGACTATATGTACATATTAATATTTTTTATTGTGGTAAATATTAATTAGAAAAATTCTTCAATACTATATTGTCCCACGATTACTATATGATTTTGAGATTAAATTCTAAGAGAAAATTCTCTCCATGTGGATGACTTATGACAAGGCGGCGACAAAAGGATGTGAGCATCCGCGGGCGATAGTTGAAGCTTGTGCAATAAAGGACCTTTTCTCAGCAAAGCACTATGCGCCGGGTTACAACCTTAAATTCCAGGTGAGGACACGCGCGATGTTAAATTCTATATGTATAATAAACCTGTCCGTCGAAATGTCTATAATTCGTTGACTTCAAAATTATGCAATTGACAGGTACAAAAACTAAAGTCTGACCAAGAGAGATACAGCTTGAAACATTTCTAGACATTTGACCTCGCAGAATTGTTTTCACAGAGTGTGAAAAAGAGGATTTATTAAAAATTATAGGATCGGAAAAAATTTAATAATTATTAACTAGAACCGATAAAGTTGAAAATGAAAGAGATTTACAGATTCAGGAATCTGATGCATTTTCATGTTTCAATTTTTGTCACATTTTAGAAATTGATTTAACTTTTGCAATGTAAGTGTCATTCATATTAAACGAATGATAATTTCGTGCGCTCAATCAACTATTGGTTCTCCATTCGGAAGCTGTATAAAAAAAAAACAATAATAATACATTTCAGACATTTGTATTCGACTATATAGATTGAATGCCCGTCGCCGATGGCGACTCAATAAAATTTATCTAAATATACGAGCATGACGAGCCTTACTTCTTAATGGATTGATTATCGACATCCTCTTTCGATCTGCCATAATCGGGAATAAATTGAGCGCTTTTGACACGTTAATGCAAGGTCGATAGTATGTTCAATAATATATACGCCCGAAGGCAGAATCATCTGCATTAGAGACGTGTCGTCTCGCGTAATAAAGGTCTCGGAATCGATTTAGCTTAGGCGAGATTTCAAGAAGACGAGAGCTCACCAACCCCGACGCATCCAAGGACGTTGCAACAAGTCCGGCCGACGTTTACATTAGATGCGTTCGCAGCTGTTATAAAAAAAAACTCGCGAAAGCGAGTAAATGTCAACGAGTTGACCAGCTCTATAGCTCTTTCTCTCCTCTTCTTAATCACTTTGCTGTGCATCATTCCCGCACGCCGGCAATATGTTCGCGGCAGATGTGATCCGCGGCACACATTATATATTTCACATCGCACATTGTTCACTTTCGCCATTTCGCCAATTTATAGATTTTGTGTTTGCTATTTTTTTTATATTTTATTTTTCTTATCCTCTCGTGATTTTTCACATTTTTTCCAAAAAAAAACAGAAATAGGAAGCATCTAAATTTATTGACGGAAATTAAGACTCTTGCGGTCATGTTGGATTGTGACGTCAGGGGCGAGAAAATACACGTTGAAAATTCTTGCGGGCCATTTTTAAATAAAAAGATATTTTGATGAAACACAACTTCAGATGGCTTTAGCAGACTAATTCAAAATAATCCGAAAATTATTTTTTCCCTTGACAGCCAATCAACAATCTTAAAATAATTGTAATATCAGACTTTCTCATGTGCAGACCAAATAAACTGGGCCTCATATTCCTATATCTATATGCATATTACAGTGTTTACTATGCACTTTACAGCTGTTTATTATAAAAAGAAAAGGATAATTTTCGAGGTATTTCAAGATCTGTTTAATCTTTTTATTTCGAAATGGCATCTAAGAATTTTTAACCTGTGTCTTCTCACCTCTGACGTCATTGCTAGGAATATTTCCAATTCTCGATCGCGTCTCGTCGATTAGAAGCGACAGAAACCTCTGTATTCCTCTTGTTTTCAGTCGCATTTGTAATCGCTCGACGTTGCAAAGGTCGCAGACTGCGATTTACGTGAGAAACGACGCAAGGAGTCTCGCGCAATTCGGTCAATATCGTCCCGAAGTGAAATGTCGGACGAAATTACATTTCCGCGTGCGACTCCGGGTTCAGACGATCGAGGCAAGTGTCAGCGTCCACCACCGCCTGGAATCGGAAAGAAAATTACAGCAGGTCGTCCTCTTCAATGATGAATCCGTCTTGTACGTGTGTCTTTGTGCGATACATCGTGTTTGTATTTCTTACACAGTTATTGAGAGATAGAGAGAGAGAGCCACACGGTTCATTTACCATTCCGAGTCTCCTCTTTGAAGAAAAGTTCACGGCAGATTATCGACAATAATGAATGCGAGTCGTTTGCGTAGGGATTCTGAGAAATTGAAAAGGCATTAATGGTAATCGATAATTTTCCGATGACTCTTCTTTGCTTATGCATTAAGTATTATGCATGAATGATTGGCACGTCGTTTATCTTATAGTTTATTTTGGTATAATTGCAAATTAAAAATTGTAGAATAATAATTGAGATAAGAAATTGGCAGACAAGTTTAATGAAAATTGACAGGAGCAACGAATAGGAATTTCAATGAAGAATCCTATTCGAAATCGCCGGAATATGTAAAAATCTTTCTGCAATCTGACCAAACCGGCTTGAGAAATGACTTTGTAAGACACAGCTAATCGAGGACGATAAAATATTTCTAGCAACACTTCAATTTGTCCTTGATCTTAATAATTAATTTCCATCGTGCTTAGGCTCGAATCGGAACCTTCGCTTTTTAAGCTATGCGAATGGATTTATCGTTCGAGAGATGAAAGAGCATCTTCTACGTTTAATCATGTTCGTACACATTCGTCATTGATATTTTTTCCAAAGAAAAACCATTGTTTGCTTCGTTAGCCATGTAAATTTCCGCGTTAAGTGGCACAGCGTGAGTTTTCCGGATCGCTTTACTCGAGAAGAATTGTGTGAACGCGATTATCTCGTTTCAACATCTCTTGTTTCCTCGCAACTTTGATGTTGATCACGCGTTACCTCTTCTTCATTCTTCCGTACATCAATGTCTCGTTGATGAATTTTTTCGATATGTGTGGAATGAAAAATGTCATGCATATATTACGCAATCTTTTTTTTCTTATAGACTGATATAAAAACGATGTAATTATACAGAAATCTAAAAACATATATATATATACACATCCGCTTCGTAACGATATAATTTAAGTCGGGCTCTTCTTTTATCGAAAGGCTCACCTTTCGCGAAGTCAGCCACTATACTATTTACTGCCCACCTTTATTAAGCACCCTCTAGGTACTTTTTTTTTACAGGAGGTCGCATATCCTGCTGGTATAATTATCTTATCTGGCCGCACATCATATCCTCGAAGAAAACCTCGCGTGAATTATGAGGATATCGTCGAACGATAATCATTCGTGATGCACATGAGATGCGCATAAGCGATAGTCGACCCGATTCTTCTTGCACCTTCGACATGCGATGGTCATGTGGTCCATTCTCGAGGCGTCAATCGATGTATGCGCAAGGATACGTAATTTATATACTGTATGTACAAGCTACACTCGCGATCAGTAGTTTGCGATAGAACTAGTCAGACGCGATCGAGAGAGCAGCTGCTTCCGATTAAATATAAATACATATCCGATTAAATATAAATCAGATATCGCAAGTAGGTATAATTACAGAATTCCGAATTTTTATTTTCGCAAGAGTTTATATGATTAAAATTTAACATTGTGTTTGTTATATGATTAAAACCTATAATTTATTTATATATTTATTTATATAAAATAATAAACCTTCTTATGTGTAGGTAAATTTAAAAAACTTTCCTTTTATTGGAGGTTTTACATTAATTATTAGTATAGAAAGAATTATAAAAGAAATTAAGGTTCCTAGATCCTTGCCGTGAAAACACGCTGAACATTTTTTGGAAACCATTTTTTAATAAAAAGATATTTCGATGAGATACTACTTCAGATAGCTTTAGCACACTTTTAAAATACCTCAAAAACTATTCTTTTGCCTCGACAGTCAATTAGCAAAGACCAGACCAAAATCAACTGGGCCTCATATTCCTACATCTATACATATTACAGTGTTTACTATGCACTTTACAGCTGTTTATTATTGATTATAAAAGGAAAAGGATAGTTTTCGAGGTATTTTAAAAGTGTGTTAAATCTATATCTAAAGTACTCTATTTCGAAAAAATAGCAACTAAGAATTTGTAATGTGTGTTTTCTCGCTTCTGTCACAATTCCAACACGATCGGCGAGAAGCCAGGAGTCTTAATACGAAAATAAAAGATATTAATTAAGACTGATTAGGGATTTTTTTTTTGTTGATTTCTGTTTGACGATCGATAAATTCAATGACTGGTACCATTAGCTCATAGATCAGTTTCGTTATCTTTCGAAGTGTTGCATGGATCAGAACCGCGCGTGCGAGGAGTCTTCAACGTCGTCGTCTAATGCAAGCGCGTGCACAGACCCGTTCGTTTGCCGACAGCATGGTGGCATTTAGGATCCGTGCCATCGTGCCACAACGGTGATATTACGCAAGGAACGCGCCTTTTAGAACCGGCAATGGCGACGACCTCGCGCACGCGGTCCAGGTAGGATTCTTGCGAAATTCCTAGCTTGAGTTCCTCGTTGAAAAGCGACGAGCGACGTCGTCCTCCCGCACCTTCTCCGTTCATGTTTTTCCCAGCGACAGGATCGACGATCATTCTTCGGGAACCCCGTGTCAAATCGCGATATCCATAATTTCACGGTCGTAAAGCTGTCGCGGCACCTACATGTAACCACTCTCTCACGCGAATCTTTTTTTTCGGTACATCCCAATGTTGCATCTTCAACAGACTCATCTCTTACACACAGAGGTTCATGTTTTTCCACGTTTTTGTGAGAAAATTATTGAGCCACTAGATTTGTCAAGTATCACAATTGCAACGAAACTCCGCCATTTTTGCTTCACGCTATATGACAATTTCAAATTTTTTTACATTATTATATTATTATTTCCCAGACTGTACCATGTCCAAAACTGGTGCATAAGACATCTTTAAGATGTTTTTAAGATGTCATTGCGATATCGTATAAGATTTCTTAAACGTGTCTTAAAGATTTCTTAATGATGTCTTATGCAGCAATCAGTGTTTGCTGTTATCTAAATAAAATTATATGAATGATCATCTAGATAAAATTTTGGCGTCATCTTATTTTTATATAAATAATAAAAATATATTTTGGTTTAGAATCATAGCACATAAAAATACTTAATAGTAGAACTTAAGTAGTATAAAAATTTATAAATAAAAATATAAATACATATATTTTTATATCCCTTTTGTAATTTACATTTTTTTATAACTGCGTTTACATAATTAGTCCTAAAAATTATTATCTAGGAAATTACCTAGATGAACTCCATATAATTTTATCTTTTATCCAGAAATATTTAAAACAAAATCACCTTCATCTTATCGAAGATAAATTTATATATTTTTATCTCATCTTTATCTAACTAATTTTAAAATCATCTAACCGCAACACTGGCAGCAATTTTGAACATATGGTGCTGTCTGGATTTACATAATTATAGCCATTTTGGTTCCAATGGATGGCGGTATTTGATAAATCTAGTGATTTTAGGGAAATCAAAAAGATGCCCCGAGTCTACTGCAAGATTGCAACATATCTCGAATCATATTTAAATTTCGAGAGAACGTATGTATCTCGCGTATATAGGGATAATTTTGTACGGAAATTATTAATACCAACCGCGTCAACCGAATTATTAATTGTGTTAGCATTGGATGATAGGGTCAGGTGTCAACTTCGTAACGTATAAGTAGCGGTTGAAGATCTTTTGCGTAACGCCGACGCAAGATAAACGGCTCGCATCTGTTCGCTCGCAAATGGACGCGTATATACGCTGCATCTTTTCTGCATCTCCCGCTGCGTTCTCCTTCTTTGCGCGCACAATCGATTATACAATAATGCAAGCCTTAAAAAATGCTCCGCGTTTAAAAAGGAAGAATCGCAATTTCTCTCTGACGATGCACCGGCACGACTAGTTATTTAATGCGTGCTATATGCACCTGGGATGTCCCAGAAGCCTCGATTTCAATTTTAACGAGTCTTTCGTAAAATCGAGAGTCATTTTTTGCCGTATGGTATAATTAGAAGTTGGGTAGATGTGTTTTTCTCTTTCTCTCTCTCTCCGGCTTCATTTGCAATTTAAAGTTTTCGTTTATTTATTCATTTCTTTTTCCTCGGGAGACGGTCCTCTAAATTTTTTGAATAAAATGTAAGAAATAAAAATGATAGGGAATTAATTGTAATTATATATGCACGAGATGTCAGAAATATTAATGCGATTCTTCGGCAGTAATATGGACTAGCGTGTTGACAGTAATTTGACGATGAGGTCTTTCAGGTATCAATCGGTCTGTAGTAATCGATAATAACTTAGCTTACGGCGCGAATTCACACCATGTATTATTAATTATAAATGTAATCACGGTACTCTCTCTTCTCTCTCTTTCTCTCTAACATAACGTAGATTGAGCGTTAGACATTCGCGTATGACATAACGTAGTCCCTTGATCAGATAGATGTATTAGAAAGTTCGATAGAATCTCTTTGCGCGATGATAACATAATGACATTATATAATACAATTATGCACGCTTTGCACACACAATTATTCAATTTATAATTATACAAACAAAAATGTATTTATTGAAAATGAATAATTTCGGAAGAGAATTAGAAAGCGAATAATTTTAATAACACGTTTAGCAATAATAATAGTAATTTGATTTTTAATAATACATTTGTATTCTACAAGTACATCAGCCTATTAGCTTTTGTATTATAAGATTATCTACAATATATATGAGAAAGGTAAGATGTATAATATTGTTTTAAGAATATTATAGACACGATGTGACCTTATTGCACATATACATGATGATTATATGGACGTAGAGATGTAGAGAGACGCGTGGCATCGTTAACTTTTATCCTCCCACGAAGAAGATTCTTACTCTCCTCGTAATATATTTCTCTCTCTCTTTCTCTTTCTTTTTCTCTCTTTCTGTCTCTCAGCGTCTCGATCATTAGCATAAGCCATTCACTTATGTAACAGAGTACACTTTCTTTTCAAAACAGGCGCGCATTATTCGATCCTCCCTCATTACTTGATGATATAATTTGTCAGTCAATGATTTTGCTCGTGTGCCACCGTCCAAACGGAAGAAGATGAAGACGTAATACGGGAGGAATCTCGAGTCTTTCGGAATTTTTATTAGACGGAATCTCGGTTAGCAGGTTCGACTACTTAAATTTGCGTATATCAGGTTTTCGGGCTAGATATCTTTGCGATATTACGTGTGTAAACGTGGACGTGATGAATGAGTGGCCAGACAACGCGCTGAAAAAATATTATGAAATAATTATCGCTTCTATACGACGAATTTGCATCTCGATAATAAAGGATAATTTGTATATTTAGTGGCCAACAAATCTCTACAATTTCGAGACCTTTCGAGGTCTCTTCGCCAGACTTTTAAGACTATATTTTATTATATATCAAGAACCCGGTTTTTTAATTTCGGAAAGAATAAAAAAAAAAAAAAACAAATTATCGCTTCTTTTATAAAACCCGGATTCTTAAAATATTTGGATGTGTCACTCTATTATTGGACTGATGTATTTATAGTTGCATAATTAGATATGCTTATATAAATATTTTTTAGTGATTAATGCGACTGTTTTAGAAATTTATTTTAAGTATATGTTAATTTTATGTTTAAATTATTTTGATAAAAATATAATTTTTCTTTTTTTCTGTACAACAAATTATTTACCGAGAAAAATATGTTATGAAGTGATAAATTTACAAGAGACATTAAACAAATTAATTTGCATTTTTAATCGATCAGAGAGAGAGAGAGAGAGAAAAAGAAAGAGAAATATAAATGCATATTAATATATTCATCGCGTATTCAATTTAGAGAAGATTTCTGAAAAGATTCTCTCTATAATAATTTATAAATCTAACTCGTCTGCAATTTTTTTTTTATTTTAATTCTTGTTAAATGAAATGTTCCGCTGTCAGCTGACTTCGATGTATCGTAATGTGATGCAACAAGAATCATGCATGATGGATTATCCACTTCGATCCATAGAATTTAGTTAGTTAGTCTATTACATTGCCATATGTTTGTGTTAATGTCTGCATTAGGATAAGGTGTGCGTATTGCGTAACATAAAAAAACATTATATAGAAGCCCACCGGATTAAGAGGAAAGGGATTTAACGCGCGTAACCTTTAACGAAGCAAAAGTGCATTTTATCCTACAAAGTGCATTTAAAATTGCGTCGGATCTAGCATTAGCTTTCTGGAATTATTCAGTACATATTTAGGCTAATATAATTGCCTTTCAATAAATATACACTGAACAAAAATTATTAAATTAATATTGATTTGATGTAAAAAATATTTATTTATTATAGAAATAAATTATTTATTAGGCAGTATTAAAATAAATATTTATTCGAATTTAATCAATTTTTTTCAGTGCAATTATCTTATAAATATTCTGTGTTATAAGATGCTGCCTGTATATTAAAATCGAAATTCCGTAAAAAATTAAATTAAATTAAATTAAATTAAATTAAATTTTTCGTAACCCTGCGCCGTTTAATCGAAAAAAGCCCACTTATCGGCGATATAAATAATTAAATCGAGTTTAAAGAATTAGTTATTGGCCCGTCGTGACCTGTTGAGATGAAACCGTGCTCGGTATTCCCCAGCATCCGTCCCTCGAACATTCCTGCCTGACATTTTCAGCCGCATAACATGCTTGTTGTGCCATCAGCCGATTCGCCGCGGCTGGTCATTTAAGGATTTCGACACATGGACATGAAAATTTTCGGCAACGAACGATGGTAGGGCGTAATGCACATCGCGCAATTCGGGCTATATATATATTCATCAGCCGTATATTGGATCAGTCACCTGTGAGCCATCTCGGATCATCTCATTTTCTTAAAAGAGAGAGAGAGAGAAAGCGCAAAACTCAACCATGAAGCTGGTGCGTGTTCTCTGATAATTACTAATGATTCTCAAGAAGACGAAAAAAGTGTTCAGTTTCGAAAAAAATCTTGAAATTTTCGGAATCTTTGGAATAATCATGTATCTTCTCTCGCGTGGTGGACCGCCCTCGGAAACTTTCGCTCGTCCGGGCATTAAGGATTACGAAAAAATCGGGGATATCACGTGGCATTGCGATAGCCACATATGATACGCACGTGTTATTAAAATTAATTAGGGCCATTATCGTACTTTCTCTAAATGTACAAAATATCTTGTAAACATTAAAATTGGGGATCATCGCCATTATCATTATAGGACTCTTTTGAATCCGCGCAAATAAGACAATGTTTCTTAATAATTTACATCTTTATATGCTAAAATATCAATATTAAAATTAATAAAAATTTTTAAATCCATTGAAATTAATTAAAAGTATTTATAAATAAAAAAAGAGGTGTATATTTATTTCTATATCAATAACATATAATTGTTCAAATTTTCTTGTTTTTATATGTGCCTTTTTACATATATTATGAAACGTGTAAAGAGAAAACTATTCTACAAGTAGTCAAGAATAAATAAAAACAAAAAAATCATGAATTATAATGAAGCGAATACTGGGATATACCCTAAGCATTAAAATAAATTTGGTTACAGGCAAATCATCAGGAATCATTTGATAAATAATTTTCTTCGATCTCTAGATCATTGCCTTTGCTGCCGTCGTCGCTGCCGCCCTCGCAAGGTCTCCTCCTCTTATCCTACCTGCGCAGCCAGACTACAATCAGGTGGTCCTCGTGAAGGAGACGCCTCTGGACAATATCGGCATCGACGGATATCAATTCGGTTATGAACTCTCCAACGGCCAGGCTCACCAGGAGACGGCCCAGCTGGTGAACGCCGGCCAGGAGAACGAGAGCCTCGCCGTCCGCGGTAGCTTCACCTACGTCGACCCGGCCACCAACGTCAGGTACACCGTCAACTACGTCGCCGACGAGAACGGATTCCGCCCCGAGGGAGCGCATCTGCCTTCCGCCTAAATTTTAGCGCGAACATCATCTGCAAAAATTTCATAAGCAAATTCCTTCACACAATTCAATCTCCCAATCTTCGATCGTATAGCGATCTCGCGACTTATTAGTTTGAAAATAAATTCATTTTTCACATAATTCTTGTCGTTTTTTAACCTCGCGCTTCCTTTTTATATTTCCAACAATGTTATTTCGATTTTGTTAATAGATAAGTAACGTTAAAATAGAAAATGAAGCTATATTGTTAATCAATGTTTGGCTGATGCAAATGATCTTTAATTGATTCGATTAATTTTCTCAACCTATAATAGAATTCAACGAATTGTGCAGTACACTGTAGATATATGTTACAAAATTTTTAATGCATATCTGTATCTTTTGATAAATTAATAAAAATATGTGAATATAAACATAAATATTGTTTATTATCTGTCATCATATGTAATAAATACGCAAACGCAATACAATACAATATGTGATGCAATAATGCATATGAGTATGTTATAGAGTGTACAATAATATATATATAAAATATAATTAATAATAAATAAAATTAATTATTATAAAATAATTTTTAAATATTTGAAACACAAAATAACGTATTTTATCTGTCATTCTAGCTATATTTATTTCATTTTTTAAAATTAAAATTTAATAAATTAAAATTTTTCCCGATTCAGCGACTTTCGGATCTATATTTTTCTCTTGCATTTATTTATTTCCGTAGGGGGGTTAGGGGTTTTTAAAATTAAATCTCAAGTAAGAGATGATTTCAAATTAAAATCTCAAGTAAGAGATTATTTCAATTTTCAAGTCTTGGTTAGTACACCGAGAATAATACGTTGCCATGTGCACGGTTTATTTTCAACATCCGCGTTTGGTTCTTTACGCCTTCTTGTGATTTAGGATTTATATTTATATTACAGAGCCGTTAACAAATCTTAGTTGTTTAAAATTTTTTTAATTAAAACAATTTTTTAAAGAATAATATTAAAGGATACAAAAAAATAGAATTATATCTTTAAAGCATAAACTATTATATGGATTTTTTTGAGTTATTCGTCTGCTACATTTATGTCATATAGATTGAAATATTTAATTGTTCTGATTTTTAATTGTTTTTAATTTAATTTGAGTCATTTTTCAAAGACTGAAATTTAAAATATTATTTATTCATATCTTTAAATATCTTTTTATCTGTTACATCATTTGACATTCATATTTCACATTTATAATTCCCTGTAATATATTATGTAACAATTATGACATATTTTAATGAAAGGAAATAGATAAATATGTATTAATTCCAATTGAAAGAGATCTTGAAAAAGATAATTAAACTTATCATTTTCTAATCTTTTCGAAAAAAATCTGTACTAATTATTTATTTACAATGTTATTATATACAATATATAATTATTTAAAGAAATATTTTTAGTGTAAATTACTGCTTCTACTGTCCAATAATTTTATTTAAATTACACTATACAAATGTTACAATTTAATTTTTTTTTCATTCACATACATTTAATAAATTTGTCTTTGTGATAACATATTTTCCAAGCGTTTTTCAATATAATCCAATCAATAATTCGATCATAAAATTTTGAAAATTATACGCCTGTCAAATTAACGATGAACAGAGATTTCACAATAAGATATACAACCAAAGAATACGAATAGATTAAATAAGTAGTTTCCCTTGATCGGAGATTAAAAATACATCATTTTTACGTTATTATTGCTTTCAAGGTTTCGACGAATAGTGTTTTTCGAGGGCGGCCTAAAATTTCGCTAACAGGGGACGAGATAAATGTCTATATATATATAATTAAATATATAAACCTGCCGCTACTTTGCAGACGAAGGTCGCGATAATTTATGAAAGAGAAAGAGAGAGAATCCCTTGATTCGCGTGAAGCTATATACACGTTATACTTTACCATAAAGATTGCATCAATAATTAATGATGATTTCTTATTGAAATATTCTTGAAAGAAAGGATTAAATTCTTTTCTGCTCTCTTACTAAATAATTGTGGACAACTTTTTAAATAAATATAATAAATATATAAATATAATAAATTTAAGAAATATAATATATAGATTAACTTAATCATTATTACTTAACTTAATAACAGGTGACGTATTAAGAATATTTAGTAAAATTACAGTATTAATTATTATATCTTAATATTATTTATATTATATCAGTCCATTTAATTGTTTATAAATTATATATATATTATTCCATTAATATTCCCAGATAGCATGTTATTTTATTGTGGTAAATTCTTGTCGAGTACCTTGTGCTATCTGGGATTATCTATACAGATGTTTCCCAACTTGATGAATTTATTAATTACGAAATAGTTGATAATGTGTTGACATTTATAAATGTTTGATATACATATATAAAATAATTACAAACTTTATTAATTAAATGCAACTTTGTACTTGTTTCTAAAAAATGTAAATGACAGTTTCGAATGATCCGGTAAGGTATTTGTGAAAAATTTTCACGAAGGTCGATATTTTAATTGACAATCGACACACGTGTTAACTATACCGATACGAATAGGGGAAGAAGAAAGGTGAGAGGTGAATAGGCCCAGTCAAATTTTGGCAGTAGGAGGAGCGCTATAAAATCGCTGCCGATTTCGGGTATCCGCATCAGTCACTTGTTCGGCACGAAAGAAGCTGTACACACCTATCATCTTCAACATGAAAACAGTGCGTATATATATTTCGGGAATTTTTAATTTAATAATATCGAGTCTTCGATTCTCGTTTCTTCCATATATACATAAACGAAATTTATCCGCAAATTAACACGAAGAGAGGTCATTTTCGTAGCTTTAAGAGACTCGAGGGGCGTAATAAGAAAATATATTATACTCGTAATTTTTTTTTGGAAGTATAGTCGCTTTACCATATCAGTCGCAAATAATAAATTAAATGAATTAATTCACAAATCGCGCCGCAGCCATGTTGGATTGTAGCGTCAGAGGGAAGACAAATTTTTGCGTGCAAGAAAAAAAGATATTTTGATGAAACAACATTACAAATCTCTTTGGCATACTTGTAAAATACTTTGAAGACTATTTTTCCCCTTGATAGTCAATTAACAATCATAAAATAATTGTGATATCAGATTTTGTCAGTCATTTCACGCAGCTGTTGATTGATTATAAAGGAAAGAAGATATACTTTTTTCCCACTATTTCACAAGTGTGCTAAAGCCATCTAAAATAATGTTTCATCGAAATAGCTTTTTTTTTTAAATGACACGCAAGAATTTTTTTTCTCGCTTCTGAAGTTACACTGAAAAAAAATCTTGTTGCATTAATAAAAATTCTGTTCGAAAATGGACGAAACTGAATTACTGGTTGAATCTACCAGAATCCCTTTTAATGCAACAATTTTTTTTTCCACTGCACAATTTCAACATACGATCGACAAGGAGCCAAAAGTGTTAATTGCTATTAATTTACTAAGGCCCGATTGCACCAACGTCATTTTGATTTTAAGCGAAACTTAAATATATGTTTGTCTTTATTTATTTAAAAAGAAAGATAAAGATAGTATGCATACAGTACCTTCGATAAGTTTGGAAACACCTTACATTTTATAGTTAAAGAATTGCATGCAGCGGTCTGTTATAAATGTCATTTAAGTATTTTACGTTTATTTTATGATTCATTTATACAAAAAATCTGCACAGATCTGTCAAAAAAATCCTCTTAATTTAAGAGAAAAATTCTCTAAAGAAATATTCTTTAATTAGATATTCGTAATATGCAAGAATATAAACTTAATGCGATGTTTTTATCAGTATATTATTTAAAACATTATTAATCGTGATAACAAAAAACAGTTTTATAAATGGACGATCTGTCATAAATAAAAATGTCATTTAAATATTTTACGATTCATTGATACAAAAAATCTGCACAGATCGCTGCCATACGATTGTTTAACTGTAAAATGTAAGGTGTTTCCAAACTTATGGAGGGTACTGTATGTCTCACTTAAAACTATCAAATAATGTTGGTGCAATCGGGCCTAAATGACATTAAAATCTCTTCAGATTGTCGTCCTCTGCGTCCTGGTGGCCGTCGCCGTCGCGGCTCCTCCTCACGATTACAGCCAGACTGTGGTCGTGAAGGAGACGCCTCTGGACAATATCGGCATCGACGGATATCAATTCGGCTATGAACTCTCCAGCGGCCAGGCTCACCAGGAGTCGGCCCAGCTGGTGAACGTCGGCCAGGAGAACGAGAGCCTCGCCGTCCGCGGTAGCTTCACCTACGTCGACCCGGCCACCAACATCAGGTACACCGTCAACTACGTCGCCGACGAGAACGGATTCCGCCCCGAGGGAACGCATCTGCCTACCGTCTAAACTTCCGGAGTTGAAAACTGATTATATGTAAATAATACGCTTCGCACGTCCAAGAATGTTGTCATCCGAGTGCTCTTGGAAAAATTCCTGATTTCTATTACAATTGCACATCCCTTTTCGTGTACAATAATTCGGCCCATTTCAATTATATAAGAATTTTGTTAGAAATGTGCACAGAATTATGTTATTTTTATATCTTGATGAGATTATATTGTTTAAAAATTACATATATTAAAAAATTTTAGTTATATTTTCTACATTTCCTTTTTTTCCTCTCATTACCTATAATTATGCATGGAAAGTTTCTATTCATTTCAACTTAAATGCAACAAGAAAGAATATAAAAAAGTATACTAAAAGAAACGCATTTCGTTTTACTAAATCATCTGATTACTGCAGTATAAATATTTTTACATATTACGATATGCTCGAATGTGCATGTCGTAATATTTTTGGAATTCTGAATAAATCTTACGATATACGTGAATATTTTTACATTGAAATTGAAATTTTGCTAAAATATTTGAATTGATGAAGACTTATTTGCATATTGCATAAAATATTTATGTATGACAAGAAAAGATATATAAAATGTCAATATTTAATATAGAAGAGACCTTTTGTAGACATTTACATTTTTATATACAACATCTCACCACTAGCGGATCCTGACATCGATGATGGGAGGGAGGGAGGGAGTTTCTGCAAAATTATTTATTTAATATTTTTTATTTTTAATATTTTTCATGTTTAGCTTTTACTTCAGAATCAACGACAAATTTTTTTTTCATTTTTTAACATGGGGGTGCATTTCATATTTTTAAACTTGTATATACGTATAAATTGCCTTCTATCTCTCTCTCTTTCTTATTATAATAAATAATTAATTGTACATTTAAATAATAGATCATTAATCTGACTTGCCACAATCGTTTAATGCACTTTTAGTGCATGCTGTAAATTATCGATCACTTTCTAATCTCCGTTACTTGTAACTATTATGAAAAATATTTTGGCGCGAATAAATATAATATCACATACCTCTAACAACCAGTCATTTACTTGTAGAATATAATCATCGGAGTGAGCAGGAACGAGAAATGGGCGTGAGAAATATGGCGTCGTTTCGACACCTTCGTCATATAGATTGTAAAAAGTTATCGAGAGAATATGTTTCGGCAAGAGGCGAGTCAAGCGGTGAAACTAAAATTCGAATTTCGCGCCCTTCCGGAAAATATAATTCGAAAGAGGTTGTGGCGGGCCGGACACTGAAATAGTTTTCAATAGCTAACTTCTCGATATTAGGAGAGCACGACGGAAAATGACAGAGACGGACATTTTCGCGATTTTTAAGATACAATTTTGTGCTTCGTTAATATTATATTAATTATTGAAAGTTCCAATTATTGACAAGTTTTCATGGAAAAAATGCGCACTTACGGAGAGAGTCGATTATTTGACAGATGAAAATTGTCGTGAGAATCGCGCGCTTTCTGAGAACCGGGGCGCGGATGGATTACTAAGGGAATACGATTCGATGAGAGGTGAAGTAAGCTGCGAATTCAAATATTTGCTACATTTACGGTATCAGGGAAGCACGATTCGGCGGAGGTGAGGCGAATTTAAATTCCCAAAGTGGCGCAAACGCGATGACGTATGACGCGACGCGGACCACGTGACGTTGCGCCGCGCAAGCATGCGTGTTGGTTGACACGTCAAATTGTGTCAATTTACTCGTGTCTCGCTGCATCGCTCGCGCCAATATGGCTTTAAATCGTCATTCCTAACATTAACGCGACGCGTTTATCGGCGTCGTCGCGATTCCGATTTCATCTCGATCATTTCGCAACTGTAGACACATCAAACATACGTAAAGTACGGCCTTTGTTTCGCGACCAAGCGCGAAGGTTAGGATTTGTTCGGGTCAAGGATAGGTCGTCTCTTTTTTCCTTGTATTTTTGCATTTCTCGTAATCGGGTTGGAGTCATCGCGCGACCGATTACGAGAATCGACCCAAGGAATAATCGTGCGATGTGGTGATCTTTTCGAACCCGGATTTCGAGATTCGAGAGGAACCTGAGAGAAATGGCCAAATTCAGGATGTTGCCACGCACCTCGCGCATCGTGGCACTCTGTTCCGCCGCAAATTTCATAAACGCCGCGGACAGGGTCATCATGCCCATCGCCATCGTTCCCATGACCGATGAGTTCAAGTGGAATCTGTACTGGCAGGGATGGATCCTCTCGGCGTTCGCTTTCGGGTACTTTACCAGTCAGGTAGATTGATCTGTACTCTGTATCATCATCGTCTCCTGAAAATATAGCATTTGTATAAAATACATGTGTCATTTTATCCTTCAAACAGATCATCGGTGCAAGTACAGCGAGTCGCTTCGGCTGCAAGACTGTACTCATGTTGGCAGTTTTGTTGTGGTCCATTAGTACGGTTGTCACACCTTTGCTAGCACAATCAGTGCCGTTACTCATAATCTGCAGGGTGATTTTAGGACTCGGAGAAGGATTGGGTGAGTTTGGAAGAAGCTAATTAGAAACAGCGTGAATACTTTCTAGAATAAGATTTAATATTCTATGTTGTTTATATACAGGCCTACCTGTGATATTTCACTTATTTGCACATAATGTTCCTGTGGAAGAGAGATCGCGCGCTTTTGGTTATCTTGTAGCTGCTGGTTCTGTCGGTCAAGTGGTCGCATCTGTTGTAAGCCTAATCATATTTTTTTATATATATTTTGTACAAAGAAGACTTATATTTCAGAAAGTATATTGTTTTTTCTATTTAGATATGTCCACACTTGGCATGGCAAACTGGATTTTATCTGTTTGGAACGATAGGTATTCTGTGGACTTTGTTATGGCTGATGCTATATCAAGAAACTAACTCTCAAGATGAGATACCATTATTTGTTCCTAAGGTTAATATTTCTTTCTGTGATATTTATAATTATTCTGCATTTGTATACATTAACTTATAATAATTAATTAAAAATTAAATTATAATAAGCAGGTAGCTCAAAATAGAAGTTTACGTTGGACCGAGTTTATTGCTCATTGGCCATTGTGGGCTTTATATATAGCACACTTTGCAATGAACTGGAGTAATTATATAATAATGCAATGGCTGCCAACGTACTTGGCAAGAAACTTATCTGCAAACAAGGAGAGCATCAGTTTGACAGCACTTCCTTACATTGTCAATTCTCTCGTTGGTATTGGTGAGTATAAAATTGTATCCTCTTATTTTATACTTAAAATATTTTTTAAAAATAAATATTTTTTTCGTAGTTGCCGGTCACAGTGCTGACACTTTGATACAAAAACGATGGTCCGTTTTATCCGTTAGAAGATTGATGACTAATATAGGCCTAATAGGACCTGGTGCATTCCTATTAGCTTTCTGTGCTGTGGACGATTTGCTTGCAGCAGTGGTGTATGTACAACAATTATTATACTGTTACAAAAATGATCTACAAAAGTTTTTATTATCTACAAATTATTTTACAGCTTTGTCTCGATATCTATGGGCCTTTGCGCGTGCAATTCTGCTGGACACCTAAGTAATCACGCAGATATAGCTCCGAATCATGCGGGAATTACATTTGCAGTTTCAAATACAATTGTAAGTATTATTTTTGCTTATCTATATTGCCGCGTAGACGATTATTATCTGTATTATATATATTTTAATTTGTAGGCAACAGTACCTGGAATTCTATGCGGTCCGTTGACGGCCGAATTAGTAACTGCCTCGCATGGTTGGTGGATGCCTGTTTTCGTGCTGGCAGCAGCAATCAATTTCACCGGGGCTATAATATACCAAAGCCACAGCTCGGCACTTCCAGTGTTGTGATATGCTCTTAGCCAACAATTATACATCATTAAAGCGAGAAGAATAATCAAGTGTTTATTGAAGACAATGCAAAAATACACGTTTACATTAGGATCATTGTAAACTGTTTTCAGTCTTGCAACTGTGAACGATTACAACAAGTGCGACGGATTGATCGTGGCATATTGGACGAAAACATATCAAGGTGCTTTATTTATATTTATATTAAATCTTATAATATTTGGAAGTGTGATTTTAACATAGTGCCATAGTTAGTCTGATGAACAGAGAATGGAGTTGGTTTGAAGAATTAATTGAAAACTATGTGGAAAATACGCTTATACATATTTATGAAACTATAATTATGCATTTTAATTTATACATGTACTGTATCAATTAAGAATTAGCAGAAAGCATTTTGTGATATGTTCTGATGAAGAGCGTAAATTTTAGTTTTGCAGTGTTAGGATATAAAATGTATATTCTATAAAACATAAGACTGTACATATAAAAAAAATTTAACTCTTTCACATTTATATATTTATATTATTTAAAGGACAGAGATACGATTTATTCACCTATGTTGGCATAAAAAACCAAGACATAACAAAATTCATGAAATATTGAAATTACAAAATTTAAAATATAATTTAAAAATATTTTTAAAAGCAGAAAAATATGAAAGAGTTATCTGATTACACGTCATACACATACATGGATTATAAAGAAAAATTCTTTTTCAAGTATTCCGATTGTAATATTTGCGACAATTTGTCTCTCGATAAATTTTTTTCTAAAATATTAAATCCCATTTTAATGAAGGCGTTATCTGAGTGATTTGCTAGGTTTGATCTCGAAATACCGATAGATTTCATATCGACATTTGTCGGTCGAGTATCGTTTTTATATGAGTCTGTATTTTCAAGGAATGTATTATCACGAATTCTCTTATCGTCTTGAATCGTATCAACGCATGTTACTTCTTCTGTGGTATTAGTCGCGATATTTGAGCAAGAAAAATTTTTATCCCCTTCGTTGATGGAATCATCCGAGTCATAGTCATATTTTTCAAAATTTTCAAATAATCCGTGCGATTCAATATTGTGACTCGCAAGAATATCCGCAATATTACTTGCTGATGATTTTATATCTTCATAACGCTCTTCTTTTTTTTCTTCGATATTGCGCGATTTATAAATATTGTCGCTATAATTTTGCAAGTACTTTTCAATAGAAGATTTAATTTTTCTCCTCGTCTTGCTGTCGTTTTCAAACGCCAATTCCATTGTATCTGTAGTTGTATCTTGTTTTTTATCGCAGGTATCCAAAGCAATTCTACCCATTGATACAATATTATGTTCGTGTGCGTTAGTGTGTATAGATCGATTTTTTAGGATACGTTTTGAAGGAAATGAAATATTTTTCGCCAACTGTTTTTCCGTGGTATCGCCGAATCGTAGCTTTGCTATATCCTTACCGATTATTTCGGTATCGAAATTTTCCAGATAAGACAGTTCCGGTTCGATCGTTGCTTGTCCCTTGGGAAAAATGATGTTACGCACAATTTCGGCTTCTTCCTTTAAACTCGGCTTATTGGCTACCTTGAGGACATTTGTCGCGCTTTTACGCAAGTAATAATTCGCCTTAGGATTCATATAGCGTTTCTGAATTTTATCCATTTCGCACGTCATCTTTTCCAATATTTCGTATACTTTTTTCGTATGAACATTCCCGATGCAATCTTTACTCTTCGTCCAATTCCTTTCCGCTTGTAATGCTTGCCAAGCCGACTTTACCTTTTCCACTTCATGATTTATGTCGGTTGGCTCGTCTGAAACATACATGATAGCTTTGAGATTTATGATGATATATAATAAATCAAAATAAAGCAAAGAGAATTATTGGGTAGGAGAAAAATAGTAGAAAGTAATTTACGTGCGTCGTCGCGTTGTTTACCCGATGTCTTCGCCGGATTGTCTTTGCCAAGTATTGGCAAACAAGCATTCTGGGTAGGATTCGAGGCATTCCAATCTGAATGATCCTTTACGAAATCAGTATCGCGCGAATTTAATTTCGGCAAGACGGCAGATTTTCGTTTCACCAATTTCCTATTTTCCACATTATTTGAATTGAATGACGTAATATCTATATAGAGAGAATTAATGAATTAATAAAATCTGAATATCAAAAACTGTGTCAAATGAGATTCAACGATTCAAATAATTCTATACTTTTCTATAATGTTATTAAAAATATCAACAATTTGAATAATTAAGATTAAAATACTTTTGCTCTGAAAAAATGTATTTTAATCAATTATGTAAATTGTAACATGTTGGATTTGAGAGTTTAAATGAGAATATTCGGTATTGATGCAAAGTGAGATTGAATGTATAATTAATTTCGCACCTGTTCTCTCACAAGGTAATTTTTGTTCAAAATTACTCGTAGACCGTAAACAAGTCTGCGACGTTAACAAATTTAATTGTTCGGCATTGGCAAATGGATTAAATTCGTAAACGAAATTGCTCGTTGCTGGAATTCTTTTTATAGGATTTCCACGTAATTTTTTACCCTGCTTCGTTATATTTTCCGCAACCTGTTTCAAAAATATTTTTAGTATTAATTGATTTTTGTGATAAATTAAGAAAACCTTTTATTTAGAGGATTTGTTATAATAACTATTGAAATTATATTTTTAACTAAAAAATAATTAAGAGACATACGTTTTAATCATAATTTTTAAATATAAATCGAAAGGAACGTACAATATCGCGTTTTACATCTAGAATTTCCTTATTAGATTGTGTCGTTTTGATTTTATTTTTAAAAGCTTCGATGTGCGATTTTCGATTAGGATTGCCATTTAATTTATTGCCTTGAGGATCCAGATTGTTTGTGGTTTGATCGCCGTGCGCTTTAAAATCTCGCGAGAATTCCGAACATTTTTGCTGATTAACTTTACCAAGACGCGTTCTGCATAAATTTTAGGGACGTTAACGTAAAAACTAATGTGCGTGTTACTTTTAGCGAAGTGGAAAGATAATAATTTTTACTTTACGTAAACATCTGTACAATTATATTTTTCGAAACATTGTTTATTTTTATCGTTGTCGAACGCAGGATCCTTAGATTCAGCCGTTTTTTCAGTTTTTCTTCGACGTAAATTTTTAAAGCTGCTAAAAATTCATCGTCATGCATTTATGTGAATATATTTATATTTTAAATATGTAGAATTTTCTTGCACTCACTTTGTTGCAATTAATTTGCCCTTTGCTTTGACCACATCTTTCGATAATGACTCTTGTTGTTTTTCTTGTTCTGCTTTCTCTACAAAGATACTTAATGCATTGATTCTGTTATACTCTTCGCAATTTTGTCCCTTGAAACAGATAGAGTTTAGATTCGTCGCGACAAAAAAAATTAATACGTAATCAGATGATTCGAAGTCTTGACTCTCATTCGGTTTCGAAAAATCGATGAGCTTTATAAGCTCTCTCAATTTTAAGATATTATTTCTTGAAACTCAACACGCGTTTTCGCTTCTAAGTAAGTCAGGACCAATGCTTGGATGAAAATCATAAGTTTTGAGATTGTGTTGCGCATTGATGATAACCTTTTTAACTTGACGTTTGATATATGATCAGAAAAAATATTAAAATCGATATTTGATATAATAAAAAAAAAACAAAACACTGAAATATATATAATTCGATATAAAGGAGCTAACATGCAACACATAAAAGGGAAAATGAGACTATATTTGTATTTATCAGTCTTTATTCATATAACTCTAATCGACAGATCAAAATATATTTATATTATTTTTGTGTATGTATAGAGATGTGTATATTTTAACGAGAGATATTCTAATACAACTATACTCTCGAGCATCGAGGTTCCCGAAAGTTTTTATCACTGATACAATTCAGGACACGAAAGAAGAATTCTTTATTTTTTTTTTCCCGAGTCGATATTGAGTGCTATCATGTACTCGGATCGTAAATTGCGAAAGCTAAAAATCAAGTCCAGCTCGATTTTGTGCGGGCTCTCTTATTTGCGTAGGAAAGAGTAAAAGCGATAACATTATTTTGCGTTGCACAGAGTTTCTGCGAGCGCATCCCTCAGAAACCCGTTCAAATCTTCGATGCATTCTCATTTTAGCCGAAGACAAATACGCGTTCCCATCCCCACAAACGTGATTCATTATCCGGACCATTCATTATGCGAGATGCAGTAAATGTAAAACGAATACATTCGTGTCTACGAGCTTCTAAATAAGCAACGATCGCTCGGACACGCGATGGCGGAAGTAACGAAAGATAGAAAGAGGGAAGAATCAAGCTGAGACGGAAACGGAGACAAAGGAGAGAGGACGCAGTATCGGTTTTTTTTTGTGATAAAAAAATTACATTAAGAATTTTGACAAGGCTCACGATGCCGCAAACAGTGCACCATATAATTTATACAGGCATCTCGTTTCTCATCTTTTAAAAATTATATTTTATATATAACCGGCACTGCACCATGCATCTTGAAAGTTTTTATCAATCAAGTAGAAAATCAGATTATACGTAATATTTAAACTATGAAAAAATATTACTTTCATATAAATTTAAATAAGTTTTAGATAAAAATCTTCACATTTTAATTACATTTTTACATTGAAGTACAACAGAACTAATAAAATTAACAGTAAAGAACTTACGCCACCGTGTGTTGCTTATATGTGCATTCTCGCTTGGTTCATGAAAAATTCGCGTTCTTCATTTCAATAGATTTTTAATAAAAAATAATAATCCACTTTCGTATAAAATAGCTCTATGCATCAACAGACGTAGCACCGTTTCCAGCATCTCGGACATCGCCTCGTTACCATATAAAATGAGAATCGCGAGGAATTTATCCGCGTAATTTTGCAATTCCTAATCTTCGAAAATTGCTGAGAAATTACTTTCAAAAATTTTGAAACAATTTTCTCTCTTTTTTTTTTAATTTTGTCCATTTAATCAACCATACATTCATGTTTTTTAATTTTCTCGTCAATTTAGTTTAGTTTTTAACTGTAACGTTCCTGGCTCCTCGCCGATTATGTTGGAATTGTAACGATAGGGGTGAAAAAGCACGCTAAAAATTCTTAAACGCCATTTCGAAATAAAAAGATATTTTGGTGAAACAGCACTTCAAATATAGCTCTAACACACTCTTTAAACTACCTCGAAAACTATCTTTTTCTCTTTATAATCAATCAACAACTGTAATATGTGACCCAGTTCGTTTGGTCTGCACAGTCATTCCGCATGACAGTCTATCACAATGATTTTACGGTTGATTATTAAAAGGAAAAAATAGTTTTCGGAGTATTTGAAAAGTGTACTAAAACCACCGGAAGTTGTGTTTCATCAAAATATCTTTTATGTAAAAATGACACGCAAGAATTTTCAGCGTGTATTTTCTCGCTTCTGACGTCACAATCTGACATGACCGCGGCGAGGATCCAGAAGTCTTAATGAAAAAGTTAATTCCCCTAACTGATTAGAAATCGAAGTTGAAAGATCGGGAAATCGCAATTACGGATTCCACGCGATTTCTTCCATTTCCACACATACTTTGTAGATCATCCCCTTTACAAAATGTATACATAATAATTGTAATGAATAGAGATCCTCTCTGCCTTGCACCCGCGAGATCCGCGCCGTCTCCAGCGCGATACTCCACATAGACCGGGTGACTATATATTCTATCTAATAATATAGCGTCTCTCGATTCTTCTAGTTCTACTGCTTGGTGGCCTCATGGGGCAGCACGACGCGCTTGGTGAGGCCCGGGACCGAGTCGTAGCTTTGGGAATCGCGATCGTCGCTGTCCAACAGGCACCTCGACGGACTCGGCGAGGTCAGGCATTCGTGGATGAAGCTGCACACCGTGTTGACGTAGACGTCCCGGTAAGTCGCATAGTGCTTCACATGCGGCGAATTGGTGAACAGAACCAGCTGCACGTTCACGCCTCGTTCGGCTCGCCGGCTGGCAAACTTCTCGACGTCCTGAATACGACAGAATGCAGGTATGCATGAGACAAAAGGTTTATTATCAGAGTAATAAAAAATTTGTCGAGCTGCTTTGCGAGGGATTTTTTTCTCCTTGCATTCAGGATGTTTGATAAGACCGAAAGCTTTACACGAATATAAAGAATGAATTGTTGGGTCCTCCCTTATGTCCCAACTTTTCTTATATTTTAATAAGAAATATTTTAATGTAAAAATAAGATAAGTATGCAAATTTATTACCGCGGTTCTTGGGGTAAAAATGAAACGCATCAACTCACAGACGCCGGAATCAGGGTGTCGCTGTTGGAGTACAGGAACAGTTGAGGCCAGGAATAGGCTTCCTCGGCGAGGGCGATCGGATTTGTTGGGATGGGCGTTCTGCTGAATGCTTGAGCGATCACCTGACGATCATAAAATGTATAAGTTGTCAAAAACGTCAACACAGTCCTCAAACGCTTCAATCTCTCTTCATATATACGATATATAATTTTTCATTCTTGTATGACAATTTAAACGTGCACGATATATTGCGATGGAGGGTGTCGAATGTATTCGTAATAAAAAGTATCGTTTTTGACATGAGTGCTGATCTCTTGAGATGATTGCGAAACGGTGAGAATTATAGAAGCAATTTCAATTCGCATTTGTCACACGAATATCCACATTTACCTCGAAGAACCAGAGTACGGAGAGGAAAACCGTGATGACGAACGACATCGGCAGATTCGTGAGAGGATGACCACCGATGATCGCGCTGATCGCCTTGAAAAGGGCTGTTAATCTTCTCTCGCCGGGTGCGCTGTCGAAAATCACTCCCCTGATCTGCAAACCCACAATCAGAGACCTTATATCGCCAATTAATCGATATTTTTGCGTTATTTTCATGTCGACATTGCGACATCAAAATAATACAGACTTGTAATTTCTGGTTAATTATAATTAGTTATTTATCATTGAAAATAATACAGTTGTATCAGCCCATGTGGAAATTGTGTAAGACTTTGATAAGGCCCCTGTTAATTTTTCCTAACTTTCTTAGGGTTCTAATGAAGCCCGATAAGAACCTTTTAAGGTCGGTCACGGTTTTCCATCGAGGGCCCTTAAAGATTAAGTAATCAGGGTTTTCATCAAACCTTATCAAGACCCTTATTGATTTCCTTATTCAGACCATACATTAAATTAGCTACTCAAAACGGATATCATCTTACTAGGACCTAATCTGGCAGTAATGTGGAAATTCCTAATAGGGACCCCACGTTTAAGTCCTTAAAGGGCTCGACATTTTTTAAGGTTGTCCTAACAATTTTCCACATGGGAGATAGATTCCTCCAAGGACAATCGACAGCGATCTTGTCAGAAAATATATTTTGCGAAATATGACGAAAATATATTTTGCACCCTTTTGTTATAGCAAGTGATTGTATCTTGTACCTTGAACAACGTGTTAGTCTTTTGCATCGCGAGACTGACGTGCTGATACAGGAACGCGCCGCCGTTGCTGAAGACGTGGAAGAATATCGGGTGCTCGTCCAATCGCTTGTCGGTGATCACCTGGAGCAGCCGCTTGCCGAGGTGCGGCATCTTGTCTCGGCGCCAAAACAGACATTCCACCGGCGCCGTGTAACGCAGCGTAATGCAACTGCGAAGATGCAAAGATCGATCACTGTTTATCCCGGAAACGCAAGCTCGATCCCTGACAACTTGACAATTTTACCACGAAGAGAACGTTAAATCATTTCACTTAACACAACTCCATTCCATTTTTTCGCAAATCGTATTCCGCGAGTTTTAGAGATGTCATATGTACATGTACATGCAAATACTTGGAATACTTGGAATACTTTCAGGATAATGTGCGCGCGAGACGGTATTTCTGATTTTTCTCTCTTGGGGCTCTAATTGTCTATAGATTGTCCTCGTTCGCGAGATCGACTTGGATAAGAATACAGATCGGAAAAAGTACCTCTTCTCCTCGTAGATCGCGCTATACTTGGCCAGGTATCTGTCCTGACAGCCGGCCCATCCTAGCAAGATCACGACCGGTCGCTTGTCTTCCTCGTACACGAACACGAACTCCTCCCGTTGATCCTGGCCGGTCGAGGTCAGAGTCGGATCCTTCGGAGATGGCGGAAACGACGGGAACATGATGTAATAATCCAGATCCTCCTGGTCGCTCATTTTGCCCGATCGTCGTGCCTCCTGCTCATGAGGACGAAAGGGGTGGATAGAGAAAGAGGGAGAGAGAGAGAACGCGAGATCGGGGATGAGGTGGGATATGCGCCGGGCATAAACCACCTTCGCCGGGAGGGTGGTATCCCTCTACTACGGCTTGAACCCCCGAGCTTGCGTCGTCGGAACGCGCGAACGCAAACCGGAGAATCGATATCCGAGGGAGTTACAGGAGCCGCCGAGGACGACGGCGCATGTGGACGTTGTACGAGCGGATTGCAACGTGTATGTAATAAAAGCCGCGAGTGTGTGCACAAGTCGCATCGTTCGAAAGGAGATCAGCACAAGTTTCGAAAATCTTTTTTACGTTAATTTTTCCATTTTCATTGCGAACGAATGTATAGATGAGATCATTTTTTTTTATTTTGCGTACTTTTTCTACATGGAATTTTAAATTCCAATTGGGGAGTTTTGTTCTAATATTTGAATTGGTACGCGTAGATCTCTTGTATTATTAATAATGAGATTTCAAATTTATTAATTATAGGAATTATAATTATGAGAATAATTTTTTGCGTACTGTTTCTACATCGAATTTTAAATTCCAATTGGGGAATTGTCCTAATATTTGAATTGGTACGCGTAGATCCCTTGTATTATTAATAATGAGATTTTAAGTTTGTAATTATAGGAATTATAATTATGAGGATAAGAATTATATATCGCTACGCGTTAAAAAATTACACTGAAATTAGAAGCTTGAGTAATGAAGAGAGATTTTAGTAAAATATGGATAATACTGCGTAGAAGATAAAATACGTTGTTTAAAAAAATAATGAAGATAGAACGACATAAAAAATTCAAACAAGAGGGAAGAGCTTTAAAATTTGTTACATTTAAAATCTTAATTACACAATTTTTGCAACTCATTGATAATTTCATTTTAAATCAATTATAATCAATTTAAGATATTTTCATGAACCACAACTTTTTAGATTAGCTTGAATACACTTTTAAAATATTATGAAAAATTTCCTTTTCCCTTTATAATAAATTAACAGTTGTAAAATAACTGTGATATGAGGTCTGATCCGTGTATATATTCTTGCACATGCGCAATCATTCCGCATGACAAAGTCGGATGTTTCAATTATTTTATGATTATTGAGGCTGTCAAAGAAAAAAAAATAATTGTCGGAATATTTTGAAAGTGTGCTAAACCCATCTAAAGCTGTGTTTTATCAAAATATATCATTTTATATAAAAATGGCACGCAAAAATTTTTAAGGTTTATTATTTTGCCGCTGACGTCACAATCTAACATGCATGGCGAATTGCCAAGGAGCTTTCCCAAGTAGCAAAACTGACATGCTTGCAGTTCGCTGTTTCATTTATTTCGAAATAATAGAAAGGAAGGAACCTGTACACTGAAAAAAATTTGTTGTATTAACAAAAATTCTGTTCGAAAATAGACGAAACAGAATTACTGGTTGAATCTATCAGAATGCTTTTTAATGCAACAAGTATATCTTGTTTGCACAAACAATTGATTTGTTGTTCTGGGAATTCTAATAGATTCAACCAGTAATTCTGTTTCTATTTTCGAACAGAATTTTTGTTACTCCAACAAACTTTTTTTCCAGTGGAACAGTAACATTCTCTTATGTATGGGCGTCCGCAGGAATTTTTTCCAGAGAGGATATTTTATTTTAACATTTCTATCCCTAACAGCACACGTATCCCGAAGACGTTCAGAGAACATCCTGAAGATATCCTTTGAATACCTTTCGGATATGTTGTGCTGTGCTATGCTATTATAGGGATATTAAATCAAATTGCAGATAAATTCCAGTGTTTATTCACAAGGAGAGTAAATGCTTAATTTTTTTACTGATTACTAGGTCCCCTCTGCGGACACCATGCTCTTATGATAAAACGCTGATTTTCGCGCGAGTCCCGACAATCTTCCCCGAGGTCAGATGAGTGGCGCCGACCGCGGGCGACACGCGAGGTCGCAGAACGAATTGCCGTCGTGCAGGCGTCCCGCTGGACCGCTCGCAGCATCCGGGCTGTGCGCCGCCGCCAGCCGGTCCCGCGACGCGCAAAGCGCGAGATCAGGATCGGGGAGAGCGAGAGAGAAGGAGAGAACGTTTGAAACGCAAAATCTCTAACGAGGAACACTCAGAGCCACGCGAGCGGTCGCGCGACACGGTACGAGCACGGTTTCGACGTCGCGTTATGTGCGTCGAGAAACGTACGAGCCACGCGAGGCTCGCTTGTGTCTTTTTATTTCTCGTGGCAATTGTTCCGCCGCTCGGTAAGTGCATCCTTTTTTTATTATTCGGTCTTTGATGACTTGAGAAATAATTGTTTGGGGAAATTTGCAAATGTTTTTTTAATTTTGTAAAAGTGTGATTTACTAAAATATTACTTATATAATCATTTGCATTTGATGTTTTTGTTGATTAAGTAAAGTTTTCGTTGATCATTGATAATAATTAATAATTAAATTTTTTGGTTCGGTCCTCTTGATGAAGAAATAATTTTTTGGAGAAATTTGAAAATTTTTCCAATTTTTTAAAAGTGTGTATAATTTACGCTAAAGTATTACTTATCGTGGAATGTATAATTAAGCTTTTTGCATTTAACGTCTTTGTTGATCATTGATAAGTAATTGATAATTAAATTTTTTGCTTCGGTCTTTGATGGAGAAATAATTTTTTGAAGGAATTCTAATTTTTAAGTGTGTAATTTACTAAGGTATTACTTATATCATCATTGAACGTACAATTAATCTTTTTACATTTGACATCTTTATTCATTAATTAAAGTTTTTTGTGAATATGATCATTAATAATTAAACCTTTTTGGTTCGGTCTTTAATGGAAAAATAATTTTTTGGATAAATTTGAGAATGTGTCACTTTTTTTTACCGTCAATTTTTATTTTTTAAAGGCGTGTAATAAGCTTTATTCTATAATCATTGAACATATAGTTAACCTTTTTGCATTTGATATATTTGTTGATTAGATAAAATTTTCTTATTTGTGTATGTATACATTGTGAATAATTATTAATGAAATTAAATTACGCGATATTATAATAATAAATAATTTGTGTGTGCGATAACAATTTAATATTTATTATTTTACATTAATAGTTTAATTAATTATTATACACACAAAAGTTACATATTAATTAAGTTATTCCATCTGAAAATTTAAAAGCAAAGATTAAAGAATAATTAATATAACTAATAAGAGTAATAATTGATTACGTGACTTGTCTCTAGCTTCTTAAATAATAATCAATTTCTCTTCCTGAAGCGGACAAAATTTGATTCAATCTCGGAGCAGCATGTCAGCCTGCATCTGCGTTTTAATTTATATGGCGCGTCTGAAAAATGAATTAAAAAACTTTGCTCGATCTCTAGGGCTTGAAAGTCGAGACATATATATTTATAAAGAAAATATATGAGATTATACGAGAATAAACAGTGCATTTAGGATACCGTAATATGCAAATTTTTTAGTCTCGCGATTTTCAAACGCACATCGTACTTAATTCGCTCTTGAAATTAGTCGACCGAGATTTTGACTCTAATCCCTCTTTAATCTGTGCCTCGAAAGTCTGAGAATTATTTTTTTAACCGAGCTTATCTATTATACGAGCAGCTGAGCAAAACAGTAGTAGCAGATGATAATGAAATAAGTCATGCGTTATTTTTAAGAACGGAGGAAATGAGCCTATTTGCAAAACGCACATGTTCTTCTTCTCTCTATCTCTCTCTCTCTCTCTCTCTCTCTGGAGGATTCTTTTATCCTTTTTATAATACAAAAGAATGACAAGGGAACAAAGCGCGGTAGTTATTTACATTAAAAAATCTCTCTCTCTTTCTCATACTTTTATTCTCTGAAACGTGAAAAAATATGTCCCATACCATTCCTTCCGCTCGATGGCTCATATCTTAAAAGTGAAAAATAGTCCGCTACATCTTCGGGAGAAAATTCCCCGGTCGCAGAAGAGGGAGAAAGAGAAACCTCGACTGAAACTTCGTTTCAACCTCGGCTTTCTCGCTACGGCGAACGACTTGAAGCGCGGTCTGTTAATTTTCACGGTGCATTGTGGACCGTGCAATCACAATGAAATGCCAGTTCACCCTCGCCATCGTCTACGACGTCTTTCTCTATAGCTTGATGTAATTAGTTTTGCCGCTGGACGCGTATTAGCAGATTTACGAATTAACATTAAACGAACTTTCCCTCGGTGTGTACGTGTATATGTGTGTTTCGTTCAACAACGAAAAAAAAAACAAAAAAAAAAAACAAAAACAATGAATGCCGGGTAATCTAACTTCTTAACTCGTTTACGATTTATGCGCTTGTTGGCGCGGTTGGTATATTCGCATGTAATTACGTCGTTGCATATTCTCCGCGCGAAACAGGATTAACAAAATGGCACAAGATTTACGGGATGAAACATGCATGTTGCTAATGTACTTTTTAGGTATTTTAACGCATCTCATTAATAATTTCAGGGGGAAAGTATGACGAAATCTGAGAATGAAAAAAGTCTTCGATATCTTGACAAAAATTTATTCGATTTTTCAGCTATACATTTTTTAACGCATCTAATTAATAAGCGAAAGGATTTAAAGCAGGATTTAAAAAATGGCACAAAATTTACGGAATAAAACATATGCATGTTGCTAATGTACTTTTTAGGTATTTTAACGCATCTCATTAATAATTTCAGGGGGAAAGTATGACGAAATCTGAGAATGAAAAAAGTCTTCGATATCTTGACAAAAATTTATTCGATTTTTCAGCTATACATTTTTTAACGCATCTAATTAATAAGCGAAAGGATTTAAAGCAGGATTTAAAAAATGGCACAAAATTTACGGAATAAAACATATGCATGTTGCTAATGTACTTTTTAGGTATTTTAACGCATCTCATTAATAATTTCAGGGGGAAAGTATGACGAAATCTGAGAATGAAAAAAGTCCTCGATATCTTGACAAAAATTTATTCGATCTTTCGGCTATACATTTTTTAACGCATCTAATTAATAAGCGAAAGGATTTAAAGCAGGATTTAAAAAATGGCACAAAATTTACGGAATAAAACATATGCATGTTGCTAATGTATTTTTTAAGTATTTTAACGCATCTCATTAATAATTTCAGGGGGAAAGTATGACGAAATCTGAGAATGAAAAAAGTCCCCGATATCTTGACAAAAATTTGTTCGATCTTTCGGCTATACATTTTTTAACGCATCTAATTAATAAGCGAAAGGATTTAAAGCAGGATTTAAAAAATGGCACAAAATTTACGGAATAAAACATATGCATGTTGCTAATGTATTTTTTAAGTATTTTAACGCATCTCATTAATAATTTCAGGGGGAAAGTATGACGAAATCTGAGAATGAAAAAAGTCCCCGATATCTTGACAAAAATTTGTTCGATCTTTCGGCTATACATT
The DNA here is from genome assembly GCF_048542155.1 of Nylanderia fulva. Classification (NCBI taxonomy): domain Eukaryota; kingdom Metazoa; phylum Arthropoda; class Insecta; order Hymenoptera; family Formicidae; genus Nylanderia; species Nylanderia fulva. The sequence goes on along the minus strand of NW_028190807.1, from coordinate 1,351,269 downwards.
TTTTAACGCATGTAATTAATAAGCGAAAGGATTTAAAACAGGATTTAAAAAATGGCACAAAATTTACGGAATAAAACATATGCATGTTGCTAATGTACTTTTTAGGTATTTTAACGCATCTCATTAATAATTTCAGGGGGAAAGTATGACGAAATCTGAGAATGAAAAAAGTCCTCGATATCTTGACAAAAATTTATTCGATCTTTCGGCTATACATTTTTTAACGCATCTAATTAATAAGCGAAAGGATTTAAAACAGGATTTAAAAAATGGCACAAAATTTACGGAATAAAACATATGCATGTTGCTAATGTACTTTTTAGGTATTTTAACGTATCTCATTAATAATTTCAGGGGAAAAGTATGACGAAACCTAAAATTGAAAAAAGTCCCCGATATCTTGACAAAAATTTGTTCGATTTTTCGGCTATACATTTTTTAGCGCATCTAATTATAATAAGCGAAACAGGATTAATAAAATGGCACAAGATTTACGGGATGAAACATGCATGTTGCTAATGTACTTTTTAGGTATTTTAACGCATCTCATTAATAATTTCAAGGAAAAAGTATAACGAAATCTGAGATTAAAATAAGTCCCCGATATCTTGACAAAAATTTGTTCGATCTTTCGACTATACATTTTTTAGCGCATCTAATTATAATAAGCGAAACAGGATTAATAAAATGGCACAAGATTTACGGGATGAAACATGCATGTTGCTAATGTACTTTTTAGGTATTTTAACGCATCTCATTAATAATTTCAAGGAAAAAGTATAACGAAATCTGAGATTAAAATAAGTCCCCGATATCTTGACAAAAATTTGTTCGATCTTTCGACTATACATTTTTTAGCGCATCTAATTATAATAAGCGAAACAGGATTAATAAAATGGCACAAGATTTACGGGATGAAACATGCATGTTGCTAATGTACTTTTTAGGTATTTTAATGCATCTCATTAATAATTTCAAGGAAAAAGTATAACGAAATCTGAGATTAAAATAAGTCCCCGATATCTTGACAAAAATTTGTTCGATTTTTCGGCTATACATTTTTTAGCGCATCTAATTATAATAAGCGAAACAGGATTAATAAAATGGCACAAGATTTACGGGATGAAACATGCATGTTGCTAATGTACTTTTTAGGTATTTTAACGCATCTCATTAATAATTTCAAGGAAAAAGTATAACGAAATCTGAGATTGAAATAAGTCCCCGATATCTTGACAAAAATTTGTTCGATTTTTCGGCTATACATTTTTTAGCGCATATCTAATTAACAAGCGGAAAAACTCCTAATTCTCAGCCATTCTCTTCGACTCGAAATTTGATGAACGCGAACGCGAAATATCTATAATTCACGGGCCTCCGCGATATAAATATAATCTCTCCCCGGTAATCGGTTTTACTCTTTCTCTCGTATAAGGCAGTCGTCAAATATCGTTCGATGAATTATTCCCGTGAAAAGGGAAGGAAAAAGCTTAGCGCGTTAATGTGGAATAATTATAGGAAGCGCCGGCCGTTCTCTCTTCATCGATCGCTTCAACCTCCACCGGTCGGAGGAATATATTCTTCAGAGAGGAATATTTATCCTTTTACCTACACGCGAGAGAGGGTAAAGTCCTTTCTATAGTCGGGTCTGCGCTGCCGGAAATTCATCTCGTTCGATTGGCGATGCAACGTTGTACCGGAGGTAATCTCGTCTCCCAAGCGTCGTGTGTCATGAGCGAAAATTGACAAGGGATCAACCCCGACGAAGGAGGTTCCGTGCATTAGCGCAATACAAGTTGATGGGGAAATTCCCTCGTGACGTTCAGGGGCTTATCGTGCTCGCAGGTGAACGATAAGTGGCGTTCGCCAGGTGTCGCGGCAAATTCCGGAGAAGCGATCCCCTAAAGCGATCATTGATCCCGGAATTATTCCGGGCGCGTCGATTATCCGTCCTGAATCTGAAATTAGACCGCCTTATCGTCTCGTCTAGTCTAGTCTCGTGTCCCTTCTCGTTCAGCGATTATCGAATCACTCGCTGAGAAAAATACGTCGGAGATATATAGGAGATACATTTTTCCGTGTGAAAAAAATATCATTAGCATCCCCGAAAACGCTACACTGACTTCGGCCGCAGAGGAGACGCAGTCGTCCCCCTTGGAATCCGTCAAAATAATTAAGCTTTTATTTTGAATAAACACTGGAATTTATTTGCATAATTATATTTGAAAAGAAAGAACAAAAAAATGTTAATCATGCACCCTCTTGGAGAAAAATCCATAGAGGGGGCAGTCCCTCTTGGAATCGGTAAAAAAATTAAGCGTTTGCTCTAGTTTTGAAGAAACACTGAAATTTATTTGCATAATTAAATTTGAAGAGAATAAAGAACAGAAAATAATAAAAAAACAAAAAATTTTAATCACGCAATCCTCTGGAAAAATCTACAGGGGCCGGAATCGCGATAAAAAAATTAAACATTTGCTATACTTTTGAATAAACACTGAAATTTATTTGCATATTCAATATATAAAAAAATAAAACTGAAATTTAAAAAGAAAGAACAAAAAGTAAGAAACATAAAAAGAATTGTTAATCATGCAATCCCCAGGAAAAATCGACAGGGGCCGGAATCGCGATAAAAAAATTAAGCATTTGCTGTACTTTTGAACAAACACTGAAATTTATTTGCATATTCACGATATATAAAAAAAAAAATAAAACTGAAATTTAAAAAGAAAGAACAAAAAGTAAGAAACAAAAAAAAAATGTTAATCATGCATCCCCCTGAAAAAAATCCTACGGGCGCCCATAACTTGGGCTCTCGGCTGATGTTGATGTTTCGGCTAGATGCAAATTTAAAGGTGATGATCCGTGAATATTACACAGACGCGAAATGTCGCGGGAAGCGGCAAATGAAAAATTACCGGGGCGCGCACGTGCGACTACGACACGTCCTCCGAAATATCCTCATTTATTCAAAAGTGCGCGAGCGTATAAATGACACGTCATGCATCAACGTGCTAGTTTTGTTCCGCGGTGGCGCGAAAATAGAGATGAAATATTCAAGCGTTATCTCTCGATCGCTCGTGCGATTTGGAGACTGCGAAAGATCGAGACGCTCCGCTTTTCTGTCAAAGGCGTTAGATAAGGGTGAAGTGGATCCTCGTGGATGGATCGACTTTTCGCGTCTCTTCGCTCGTGTTAATCGCTCGAGAGGATCAAGTCGAAACGTAGAGCGAATTGACGGTTTATCGTCAATTGAATATTATACGAACATCGTTTACCGTTGATTGAATTTAATTAAACTTTTGCGACAGGATTTTCCCATTCTCTCTCTCTCTCTCTCTTTCTCTCTCTACTTGGCCGGAACTATTACGATAGAGAAACGAACGAATTACTCTCCACTGCCTACGGCGAAGCTTAATTGCTTCTGCCAGTTCTCTTTTCTCTCTCTCTCTCTCTCTTTCTCCCTCCCTTTGTGTCTTGTTGCACACATTCTGTTCTTTTATATATTTCCGGCAAACCGTTGTACGGAAGAAACAATCGATCTACAAATACGGTTTCTCAAAGTAATAGTTGCAAACACACATCGTAAAAAAGAGAATAGATACGCTGAAATACACTATGGCATAAATACTTCGTAATAGAAGAATAACAAACTTTGTCGTTTAATTGTTTTCGCTATTTAAATGTACATTGTGCGTACTTTACATTAAATGGCACTACAATATAATGAGTTATTATTGCATAATTAAATATTGAAATTAAATGAGAGAAGGGGAAAAGGGCATTTAAATTGCAAGAATTAGTGCATAAATTATTATAATAATAGAGGGAAAGCTTTTCAAAAAGTAAATTAGAATATGTATAAATATATTTAAATATATATCGAAAGAAATGTTCACGGAATATCAAATCGTTCTCTGAGATACAATCTTTTTTTTCTTCAAATATCTTTGGTTTCTTGAGCGAGTACTTGTCGCAGTCTCCTATTTCTTGCAGTTTCGCATAAAGTGGCAATGAGGAAAATCGATTATCGCCGGATTATATATCAATTGCCACTTGATATCGCTTAGAGATTAATCGAAGATGCTTCTCACGATGGGCAAAATGTGCCCGGGTCTAGCTTCTTCTTCGAATTGAGATCCTCCGCGAAAGTTTCGAGTATAATCCACAAAACTTTTCCGGGCATTTCTTCGTTAATGAGATTCATTTGCCGCGAGAGAGGATAGTGGAAGAAAAAAATCGCGAGTCTATTGAGAAAAAAAAAAAAAAAAGAATTTGTATTCCAATAAGAAAGCGCATTCCTTCACTCGTTGGAAGTTTCTTCGTATAAACGTACAAAGGGACGCTCGTCGCATTCTAGGACATGGTAAAATCTCGAAAAATTTACAAGGGATCCTAAACGCCGTCTTGGTCGATCGATAAAACATCATTTTATTACAGATTATTTTAGTCAACTACCGATTTTATGGTATGTTAGGAATAAAAAGAACATTTTAATTTTTTAATAAAAATAGTAATTAGCTCTGTTAAACTTAATGATTGTAAACAAAGAAGGGCTATAAGAGCTATTAAACAAAATGCAGTTGTCAGATGGTATTAATAAAATTCATTTAAAACGAGAAAAAATAAATACATAAGAAATAAACATTTATGCGAACGTTTCGGCTGACATTTCAAGCCTTCTTCAGCGCAATACAAATATTTTAATTATAAATTGAATTGTAATATTAAACATTAAAAACGGTAATTAACAAAGTCTTTTAATTTTTGAATTCAAAAAAATATTTTTCCATGGAAAAGCATTTATTATGCCATTCAAAGAGGTGCGCAAAAATGATATTCGATCGATAAAGCAGCGTTTTAGGGTTCTCTTAAGAAGTCGTCGAAAGAACACTTCCCCGAAAAATTAAATCCCTCTCTCCTGTCGTCGAGCGATCGTCCTCTTCCGGTTTCTTTCTTTCGTTCCTCTCTTCGCGCGTTAAAAGAAATTTCCATATCGGCGACTTCGCGTCTCGTCTGGCGAAGCGAAATGACAGTCCGGGACCGATGACTTCCGCGGTTCCGTGCGGCGGAGTTTCATTGTAGTAGGTAACAGTCCAAGTTTCCCGACCCACTCGTGGCCAAGTGCGCGACTCCGGCAAACTTCACAATGGAACTTCCGCATTTTCGCCTCGCTGCCTGCAAACGCCCGCGGAGATGCAGTTACGGGAAGAGTTCTTCTCACCCCTATATTCCTCGCCCGTATCGCTCGGCTCGCCGCGAGAACCCAATCGGCTTAAGGTCGAATCCGCTCGTTTACAGGACTCTGCCAAAATGCCGGGACACGCGGTACATTCGGGGACAGGAGGAGATCGGATCTTTCCGGGGACGAGCCGGAACACGCTCTGGAAACCCATCGGCAGTATAGGTAAAGTATATTTCGATATATCGGCCCCTGAGGTCTCTTCCCGAGCGAGTGAAATATACCTCTATAGCTAGCATGGGCGTCCACGGAATCTTTTTCCAGGAGGGAGCATAATTGATTTGATTTGTTTTTCATTTATTGTTCTCTTTAAATTTCTTGAAGTGGAATCTCGCCTCAAAACAGTAGAATTTTATTCCAAAAGAGTGGAATTTCACCCCAAAAGAGTGAGATCCAAAAAATTTGGAGAGTTCTTTCTTAATTTAAAAAATTGTTTTGTTCTTTATATTTTTTAAAATTATAAATATGCAAGTAAATTCTTAATTTTCGTATTGATTCCAAGAGGGGACAAATGGGGGCGTTCACGGAATCTTTTTCCAGGAGGGAGCATAATTGATTTGATTTGTTTTTTATTTATTGTTCTCTCTAAATTTCTTGGAGTAGAATCTCGTCTCAAAACAGTAGAATCTCATTCCAAAAGAGTGGAATTTCACCCCAAAAGAGTGAGATCCAAGAAATTTGGAGAGTTCTTTCTTAATTTAAAAAATTGTTTTGTTCTTTATATTTTTTAAAATTATAAATATGCAAATAAATTCTTAATTTTCGTATTGATTCCAAGAGAGGACAAATGCTCTCTCCTAAGGACGCACATGCTCACAGGATCTCTCTCCTTCCGAACACGTAACACGATGAAGAAGAGCCAGTTCGCGCGCGAGTAACGCGAGAAACGAGATTCTTTGCGAAAAACCAACCGGATCGAATCTCTCTCTCTTTTCCTCTCAGTTCGATGACACATGCTTTGTCACAGGTAACCTCGCGTCCGATCGAATAGATACGGAGATGTCAGGGAATATCTTTAATAGAATTACACTGTAATTATAGCCCTGTTGTAATTATAGGATCAAAGGTTTCGTGTAATGGTTATGGGATCAAAGTAACGTGCACCTAGGATCTGATCTGATCAATAATAATCACGTAATGTTCGCGAAGAAGAGAACTCAATGAAATTCATTTATATATATACACTTTGCAACCTATTATACTTATATCGCCCTTCGATTGCTAAATTATATTAATATTAGGCTAAAGTCGTTCAGATTTCTCCATGTTAGATTGTGACGTCAGAAGCAAGAAAAGACACGTTGAACATTTTTGCGTTTTTAGACAAAAAGATATTTTGATGAAACACAATTTTAGATGGTTTTAGTACACTTTAAAAATATTCCGAAAATTATTTTTTCCTCTTGACAGTCAATCAACAACCGCGTAAAATGATCGTGATATCAGAATTCGTTATACGAAATGATTTGCGCACTACAGTCATTTTACAACTGATTGATTATAAAGAGAAAATAATGATTTTCGAGGTATTTTAAGAATGTGCTGAAACCTGAATCTGAAATACTGTTTCATCGAAATATCTTTTTATTTCGAAATGGCATTTTTGTAACACGATCGGCTAGAATCCTTAATGTGTACATTAAGACATTTTTATAAAAATATATAAAACAAATAATTGAGCCTAAAAAAATATTTGTTTCAAGAGAGCAATTTGAAATGATCGCGCGAACACAATTCTCTTTGCATGTACTCTCGAATGATTTATTTAGTGGATCTATTTAGCAATATCTTCTTTAGATCTCTTGTTCCCTGCGAGAACAAAGGTGCTCAGAGCTATTGTTATCTATTAGCCGGGACGCCTCTTCCGAGGGAATGGAGATACTCGAGAAACACAGAAGGATGCTCTCGTCGCGAGGTGTTATCAAGGAGCCGGGAGAGATGGAGATGGAAACGAGAGCGAGGACCCGCGGCGATGAAGACAACAAACATCTCCTTTGGCCGGAAAATGGTGCGAAAATTCCGCTTCTTCGGCGAAACGTAAATGTCAGTGAGTAATAATCGCGTCTTCCTAATAATGAAAAACGCATTACGGAAGAGCGGAAGAAGAGTCGGGGACTAAACGAAAATATATTTCGAGCGAGATATGATTTCTCTAAACCGGAGTGTCTTCCGGTGTTATTCCGCAAATTTTTCCTCCTTACGCAAATATGCGCGTTACTCTTATGAATTCTCTTATACGCATATTTCCCACGTTCAGTGTTTGCTGTTATATATATAAAGAAAATTGTAGAGATGATTATCTAGATGAAATTTTTTGGCGTCGTCTTGTCTTGTATTTATACAGGGTGTCCGGTAACTAACGGATCAATGATTAAGGGCGGATTCTCTGGCCAATTTGGAGACGATTTTTCCTTAGCAAAAATGTTGAGAAGAGTCAATAATTTTCGAGTTATAAGCGATTGAAAAAAATGGGTTTTTTTGGAAACTAAACGTTTTGGAGTTAAAAGTCCAACATAATTACATTCTTCAGTTAATTTCAGGTAGAGTTTACTATAATAAAATTTTAATTTGAGGCTTAGTTATAAAGATACATAATGACAAATATTGGAAAGTTGTAAAAAATGATGGCCTTTTTCGACATTTTCGCTGAGGAAAAATCGTTCCCAAATTGACCAAAGAATCCATTTGTGATCGTTGGTCCGTTAGTTACCGGACACCCTGTATATAGTTCATAAAAATATGGGTTATCTATATCTGCGTTTTAGATGAAAAAAAGTATTGTCTAGAAAATACTTAATTAGTAGAATTTAAGCTAGTAATATAAAAACTTCAAATTTATATTTTTTTATAACTGTGTTTACACAACCGGTTTTAAAAATTATAATATTATCTAGAAATTAACTGGATGAATCGCCATATAATTTTATCCAGCTATATTTAAAACAAAATCTGATATGAATTTCCATATTTTTATCTCATGTTTATCTAGCTAATTTTAAAATCAAAAGGATAACACAGAAAAAAAGGAATCCTTGATTCAAGTATATTTTTATTCTTAAACGCTATTTGATTAATTTAAGCATAGAATGTAATCTCTTTGTAATCACAAATTTTCATTTGCCTTAATAATAAATGAGTTTGTGTAAAGTATATTTTATCCTTAAGATATATTCTTGTTTTAAAAATCGCATATGGTAAAAACAAACTTAGTCACATTTGAACTAAGAATTATTATATATATTTGAAAGTACCGCTTATATTCGATGCACACTTGTCACTTGTCCTTGCAATATTTATAAGTAAATTTTAGCTTCAACCAAGAATATTTTGCACTTTGTTTTAAGGATAAATTATCCTTTATACAAAATTATTATAAGGCTAAAATATACTTGAATCAAGGCATATTTGCATTCTCTCAAGGATACTGTTTTTTTTCTGTGAAAAAATTCGCCGGATCGATTACGATCATCCTATCGTCATACGCGCGTACTCGAATCGATCGTTTTAAGTAGACAATACATTCTTGTAATTCCCTTCAGCAAGCTTGAGTAAGCAACAAGAGGGCAACTTTGGAAACCGCACGCGCAAGAAACGTCGCAGAAGTAAAGCTTCCGATGTCGAGGATCGCGTTCCCGAGGACATTACCGAGGACAGCCGCGAGAACGAGATATCGGATCAATCGCGAAGGAGGAACGACCCTTTCGCAAAGTCAAGGCCGAGGAGTCGGGAAGCGCGAAAGTCCCGTGCGGAACGACGAAGACGGAAAAAGAAGGACAGAAAGGGACGTAATAGAGGAGGCAGGAGACTGAACAACGAGAGAAGAACGTACGACTCTTCGAGTTTCGGGAAATCATCGAACGTCACCTGGTCGACGGAGGCTGTCAACGAAGACGCGACGACGTCGTCGAGTCTCCGACGTCACTCGACGCTCGAGACGGCTACCAAGAGGCTAACAAGGACGACGCCTCCTCGTCGAGGCGCTTACATGGTGGCCGACACGGTGGAGAGAGAGTTCTCCAAACAGCTCGAGATGGAGATTTCCAAGTTCGCGTCGAAGGACGACGGGATCTTCGATGGCTCTCCGAAGAAATCGAGCGGACGAGAAAATCGAGAAGAAACGGAGTCGTCGAGCCAGGACGACGAGGAGCCGGTCGCCGCTCCGTCGAGCGGCAAAATTGATTTCGGGAACTCGCGTTACGACGCTGAGAGGATGCTGGGCTACTCGAGGACCAAGGAGGACCTGCCGATCCTGGATTTGGAGAACGAGGTGCTCGAGAGGACCCTGAAGGACTATAACGCGTACATGAAGCTGAGGCCGAGTTACGACCGACGATCTCTTCTTCCGTCGGTCCCTCCTCGCACTTCCGGCTCTCATCCGCCGAGAAAGCCGATAATTAATTCGGACGAGAGCGACGACGAAGAAACAGGCACCGATGTCACGACGCAGGAGGGAGACGACAGCACGAGCGGTGACTTATCTTGCATAAACGGGACGTTTCTGCCGGCGCCTCTATCTCGCCACGCTCTGATCAAATATGTAAAGTAAGTGCTTCTCTCTCTCTCTCTCGTTCTATCCCCTTATCTTCTGTCATCCGTAATTCAATGCGCGGGATAATCTTGGCATCACCGAGTTTTATATATACGGCACGTGTTCTACATTTGGATTTCAATAATTGAATACCACGAGCGCTTTCGAATCGAATACTTTGTACTTTGTTTTTTTTTTTTTTTTTTTTCAATCGGAACATCCGCGAGGTTAAATACATTTTATTTAATTATTGAGATTGTAATAATGATCGGCGGAGGAATTTAATCAAAGCGAGATTCATTTGAAAATTGCGCCGGGGCAATTTCTCTTTCCTTTTTGCAAAACTCGCGAGAATCGCAATAAAAATGCGTTCATCTCGTCGTCGCGTAACGCGAAATTTGCATAAAATAGGATTTATCGCATAAAAATAACTCTCTTAATTCCGCTCGTTTTCGTCGTAATTACAAAGGTCCTCGACCCCGGGGCACGAGTATTTGGAAGCCGATTACGAGTGTGTACCCGGCTACCGTATGGCATCCTCCTCGAGCCGATTAGTCTGCAGGAGCCGTCAGTGGCTCGGACAGGTGCCAAAGTGCGAGATCAAGCAAAACCCGGACCGGGTATGCGCCGAGGCATCCTGCGAGCAGGATTGCAACGAAATTAACGGCCGTCCCGTCTGTTCCTGCTACGAGGGATTCAGATTGGTCGACGGCAACAAATGCGTCGGTGAGCGATGATGCATCGCTATATATATATATATATATATATATATATATATATATATGTATATACGTATAGCGCCGAGTTATTATTATTAATGGATTTTTTTCCCCGGAAATTTCTCCCGCGATTTACGCCAAATTTATATACACATTTTTATATTCCGACCATCAGTTCGTAATTTTCGCACTTTAATTTTCGCGCGGTATATTTTCACATTTCGCTCTTTATACACCTTTTAATTTAATTCATCCTTTCCACTAAATGCGCGTCAAAGTTTTATTATTTAAATATATCTGCGCGATTGGATGTACGAATGAATTTGGTCGTTTCTTTTTTTTTTCGAAATTTAGACTTTGTAGAAATGGTTCGTTGGATAATTCCTGATTCTTTTGCAAGTTTACTTCGACGAGAATTTTCATCGAGCAATGCTTGCAAATTATTGTTTTTCTCTTGCGAGACACAACATTATTTCCAAGAATAGAACAAATTGGTTCACAATTCCTTCATGAAATTCATAGCGAATGCAGTGCCGAATAAATTGCTTATCTCAATCCATTTCCAATCTATTGAATTTGAAATTATGTTGTCTTTTTCGCCAGACGGTGTAGCACTTATGAAACATCATTGTCAAGTATATTTTGTTCAGCCAGCGCAGGAACAGAGAACAAGCCTATGAATTACTTTGATATACGTTTAGAAAGAGAAAACTTATTAGTACATCCAGTGTTTGCTGTTATCTAAATAAAATTATATAGATAATTTCATAGATAATTTATAAAAACAAAAATATGAATATATTTTTATATCCCTATTTACAATTTATAGATTTTCTCATAATTGTGTTTACGTAAGCGGTTTTAAAAATGATTATCTAGAAAATTACCTAGACGAATCGCCGCAAATATAATTTAATATTTTCATCTCATCACAGAAAAAACAGTATCCTTGAGAGAATGCAAATATGCCTTGATTCAAGTATATTTTATCCTTATAATAGCACCAAATATAAATAATTTTGGATAAAGGATAATTTATCCTTAAAACAAAGTGCAAAATATTCTTGGTTGAAGCTGAAATTTACTTATAAATATTGCAAGGACAAGTGACAAGTGTGCATCGGATATAAGCGGTACTTTCAAATAAATATAATAATTCTTAGTTCAAATGTGACTAAGTTTGTTTTTACCATATACGATTTTTAAAACAAGAATATATCTTAAGGATAAAATATACTTTACACAAACTTATTTATTATTAAGGCAAATGAAAATTTGTGATTACAAAGAGCATTCTATGCTTAAATCAATCAAATAGCGTTCAAGAATAAAAATATACTTGAATCAAGGATTCCTTTTTTTCTGTGATCTTTATCCAACTGATTTAAAAATCATCTAAGCACACAACACTGAGTACACCTAATATTTTGCGCGCGTTATTTATTGCCATCAGACATCGACGAATGTTTACTGAACAACGGCCGCGGTCCTTGCCAGGACACCTGCCGAAATCTCATGGGAGGGTACAAATGTTCCTGCGAGGGTCTGCCGAACGCATCCCTGGCCGGCGACAATCACACGTGCGAACGTGACAGGCACCCGGGTCCGTGCAGCGTCAACAATGCCGGGTGCTCCCACACGTGTTTGTCGACGATGGGTCGGGTGTTCTGCCTCTGTCCCGACGGCTTCATCCTCGAGGACGACTGGAAGACCTGTCAGGGTGAGTAACTCGATTCGACGCGATTTCATTACGTATAAGAAAATTTCGCTTATTAATTTAACTCGTTTCTGGCGAAATATCAATCTCTCAAGGATATTGATTTTTTGGTCTATCTAGAATATAATTAAATTTCCACGGTACATATCTCTCTTGCCCGACGCGAGATGACCTACGCGATTTATATGACGCGATCGAAACGAAAATAAATCTCGGTGACGTATCGACGCTTCGCGCGTGCGATGCACTTAGTTGGGACGCGAATATTCGCGGGATGTCACTCGGCGCGACGTTTTCTCTGTAACGAAAAAGCATTTCGGGAGCGTTTTTTGACAAATGACAATCACTCTCCCGCATAGATGTGGACGAGTGCTCGGTGCCGGATCTTCAGACGGAGCTCTGTCGCTACGGCTGCATCAACACCCCGGGTTCCTATCGATGCGCCCGACCCATGGAGCTGAAGAATCGGCCAATTTTGGACAGGCTGTCCATCACTTGCCTGCCGGGTTACGAGCAGACTTCCTACGGGACGTGCATCGGTGAGTCGGTTAATTTGAAAATTTCAATTTTCTCGTCTCCCTTGGAATATAATAAAGTTCCCGCGTCTCGTCTCGTCTCGTCTCGTCGACACATATATATATGCGTTAATCTATTATGTTTCGTGAAAGGATTGAAGGGTAATTCTCAAACCGTTGATAGCAAATCAATAGCTACGCCAACTCCGGGATAATTCCAAACTCGTTGCGCATTCGATTATTCTCGTTAAAAGTTATATTATGTATATTATATTAGAGCAATGAGATTTCTCCGAGTTTTATACGCGAGAATGAACTGCATATCCCTGCATATAGCTGCAATTTATTGTTGCACGATGCAGGTGTACTATATTCGAATTAGGACGCACGAACGAGTCCGCATAAATTTTTAGCACGGTTGCTCAAGCCACAAGTTAAACTATAATATAAATTCCTACATCTTTTACATATAAGCAGTGTTGTGCTTAGATGATTTTTAAATTAGATAAAGATGAGATAAAAATATGCAAGTTCGTCTTAGATATAAGATGAAGATGATTTTGTTTTAAAAAGATATAATTAAATGGCGCGATTCATCTAGATAATCATTTTTTTAAGACTGCTTATGTAAACACAGTTATAAAAAATAGTCAGATTTTTATTTATTTCTCAGTACTTTTTACGCATGCGCTATGACTTTGAATCAAATTATCTGAACATTATTCTAGATAATACTCTTTTTCATCTAAGACGCAGATATACATAATACATATTTTTATTATCTATATAAAGATAAGATGCCAAAGTTTCATCTAGATAACGATCAATATAATTTTATTTAGATAACAGCAAACGCTGCACGTATATAAGCTCATTTTCATCTTCGAGAATAATTTCTAAACCTCCCCGTGCAAGTGTATAATTTTCGAATTTCTTCCCTTTTTATTATTATTATCGCGTATTCCACGCTCTATATATTTTTTTTTACTCTTCGCCTCGTAAAAGCACTCTCTGTGTGAACTCTTTTCGAGCTCTTCTCGCACCGACATTCGCGCGCCATTTAAGTTCCTTCGATCGCAAACATCCCTCTCGGACGATTCTCTCGTACGCGAATTCCGGACGAGAGTGCGCTTTAGTATTTTCTTGAGGAAATCCGAGTCGCCTCACGTCTCTTTCTCCGGCGTGAAGCGAAGTACCGAAGAATCGTAATCTCGGCCCCGCAAGGACGATATCTATATCACTACCGGCTGCTTTCGGCCAAAGGGAGACAAAGAGAGGAGATGTTTCTCTTTCTCTCTCTCTCGCCAATTCGTGCATTTCTCGAGAGAGCGACCTTCTTAGGTGTCCCGTTGCGGGTTTCTCTCCCTCAATACTTTGGAATATCTCGAAGCGGCTCCTCTCAGTTTGCACAAATGCAGTCCCGCTGCAATCCGTTTTGCAAGACGCGATCGGAAAAACGCAGTGCTTTTATCGGCCTTTTATACGGGGAATGCTTTTGTGGCTTTTTCGTTTTTCTCGCTCTCTTTTCACTTTGCGCGCATATAAAATGTACATATATCATAAAACAAATGGTAACACGCTTTTTTTTACGGCTTGTCTCTCTGTGGACGTTTATAATTGTAGACGCGCGCTTGTGCTAATTTAAATTTTGAGTACACATATATCGAAATTTACATATTTTTCCGTGCGTTATTTCACGATATATTACGATATTAAAAAAAATGTAGAGGAAAAAAAGAGATTTCGCGCAGCCCCTTTTTCGATATATATATATATACAGTTCACGCCGATGTACACCGAAGCTCGTAACTGGCAATCCAATTTCGCGGGGCGTAAATCCGTCAATTACAATTGACGCGGTCGTGAATACCGACAGGAACATTACAGCCCCCCAGGTTGATACAACGTTACCCAGGCGTTCATGTTCGCACGTCTGCGAATCTTATTCCACGGAAATTCAATCCATTTCCGTCTCCTTTTTCCCTCGCAACCTCGGTCGTTAAATAGCGGGGAAATGTTACGTGAACGGCATTCCACGATGATCGACATTATCCAGTCGCACTGAAGCGGAGATGTTGCAGACCTTGCATGTACGTGTATATATATATATATATACATATGTGTGTAAAACGCGAAAATCCGCGGTTATATTCGACGAGGAGCAACTCGTAAAATGTCCTTACAGACTTGACAATCGGTAAAGGATATTAAGTTTTCCTTAAAGGACCGGAAGAGATCTGAGATTTTTTTTTTTTAAGGACGACGAAGGGAGATGCTCGCTCGAATGATTCCGCGAAATGTCGCGTTTATGAAAATCTCCGGTATATTCCTCGCATCAAAGCGAAATTCTAATTTTGCCCGCAAAGACCCCAACGCGCGACGCTTCGTTCCGGGAAAAAGTGGACTTTCGCGATGATCTTACAATCTCCGGAAAACTTGAAAAGAACGGCCGAGGTGTGGACTGAGAAGGAGTATAGGGTATGCGGATTTCGGGGGGTGAGAGGAGGGGGAGGAAAACTGGAGCGACGATGAAAGAAAGAAATTCTTTCGCGAGCAAGGTTTTCTCGGTACAAGGAATTTTCGCTATAGTAATATTCCTCTCAAATAAGCAAATAAACCTCATCTGTGTATATATATATATATATATATAAATATGCTTACCCATTTTCACGAGAAACGTCATATTGAATGAAAATTCATATTAAAATTATTCACATTAAAATATTTATGGAACTAATATGCAAAATGTGCGAGGGATCAAAAATGCGAATAAAATTTTTAACGAATATACTATGACCCGAAGTGTTATTGGAAGAAGATTTGTTCGATGATAAATGTATAAATCCGAATGCTGTTGGTTTTAATTAACAAAGAACAAAAATTTAATTCCCATAATGACTTGAATAAGAATCTTTTATATTTCTCTCGAAAAATTTGTAGTTTCATTAGGATGTTCCATATGAAGTGTTTTCTTTGTCAATAAAAATCTTTATATACGTATCATTTGAAAGCTCATAATTTGTCATTTTACATCTGATTTTATTGTTTAATTGATTTCGAATGTGCTTTTTGCGGAATATATTTTTTTTAATATGAATAAATATGATTTTCGCGTACATTTTTTAAATTAAAAATATTTGTTAATAAAAAATTTAAATCAAAGTAAGAATTAATCCATGTTTTTCTAACTCAATTTGACATAAATCCGCTTCAACTTTTAATGTCTCAATCTCTAATGTCATCAACAATAGTCTCAGGTCCACGATCGTTATTTGTGAGGCATTTCTCTCCAGATTAAAATTTTTTACTGGTACGTTCGTTGAGAGTTCTCGCCGAATGCATGAATGTTTCGAGCGACTGCTGCAACATTATGGCCACTTTTCTACTCGTACAAAAAAAGAAGTACGCGAAAATCGCGTTTATTAAAACAAATATTGAAAAAAATATTCGAAATCAATTAAACCGAAGAATAAAATCGGATATAAAAAGGCAAATTTCGAATTTTAAAATAATATATAAAACGTGTACAAATAAAAAAATTTTTATTAATAAAGAAAGCTTTTAAACGTTGACATTGCAAAATCGGACATTTCATCTGTAACAACTCAATACGTATTTTAATAAAAAAAAAAAATAATAATAATAATTTAATAATTTAATTTCAATTTAATCGCGCTGGGGAGATAAAAGTGCCATCTGTGGATGACATTAATGGGAATTGAAGCGTTAATTTCGTAGCTGAAATTAAAAGGCTCGGCATTGTGCGGTCCACCCTGTATACTTCCGCACAGATTTATACGCCGTGAAAGCAGCGAAAGTCAAGTGCTCTCGGCTATCAT
The DNA here is from genome assembly GCF_048542155.1 of Nylanderia fulva. NCBI lineage: Eukaryota > Metazoa > Arthropoda > Insecta > Hymenoptera > Formicidae > Nylanderia > Nylanderia fulva. The sequence continues at coordinate 1,334,706 of NW_028190807.1, read as the reverse complement.
TGAGAGTGCTCGAAGCAATAACGGACTCGGCCACTTCGGTCAATTTAGCGTAATCTCGCCGACGATTGAAAGACAGATCGGAGACCAAAGAAGAGCGAGATCGCCAGCCAAGGAGTCATTACGGCGCGAATGAAAGAAGTCTTATATATAACACTTGAGCGTGATGTAGCGAAAACGATCGGTCTGATCTGTCAAGGAACCGTCGTTCTCGTATTTAAAAAGGCATCGAGTCGACCTTTAGATTAAACATACAGTCGAGTCTCGATGAGATTACTCGATGCAATTTCCTAATCGATTATATAAAGTATAACGTGAGCGCAATGTTGCGCTTAGATGATTTTAACATTAGTTAGATAAAGATAAGACAAAAATATGTAAATTTTTCATCTTAGATAAGATAAAGATGATTTTGTTTGAAATATATTTAGATAAAAGATGAAATTATATGGCGATCGAAGACTGCTTATGTAAACGCAGTTATAAAAAATGTAAATTATAAAAGGGATATAAAAATATAGTCAAATTTTTATTTACTTTTCAGTACTTTTTATGCGCTATGCGACTTTAAATCAGATTATCTGAACATTATTCTAGATAATTTAGTATTAAAGATAATACTCCTTTTCATCCAAAATGCAGATATAGATAATACATATTTTTATTATCTATATAAAGATAAGATGATGTCAAAGTTTCATCTATACGATCATCTGGATAATTTTATTTAGATAGATCAGCAAACACTGCGTGAGCGACTATAAAGGAATAGAGAGAGAAATGATTAAACTCAAAATCCTACAAAATGTATAATAATAATAAAGATGATGCACTTTTTCGTTGTATATTTTTAATATAATATCCCGTAATAAAGTTTGTCATAACGTAGGAAAATCTAATCAGACTCTCTTTGTATTATCTTCAGATATCAACGAGTGTGGGGTTGACAACGGCGGATGCGCAGAGGTGTGCGAGAATACAGACGGTAGCTTCTTCTGCGCTTGCGATGGGGATGAAAAAGCCCTGTCATCCGATGGAAAATCCTGCGTAGGTACGTGTTCCTTTGATAAATCACTTTCCACGCTCTGTTCGTACCTGCAGCGAAACATGTCGTCGCATGTTGGAATATGCATATACATAATTATGTACATACATACATGTGTGTACAGGGTGTTTCAGAGCGTTTCGTCACGCTTTTCCCTCGTCTACGCGAGCAAACTTCCTCGGCCAATTTCAACTCAACTTCTTCCCTCTTTCCGCTCCTCCAAGTTTTCACTCAACGTCGTCCTTTTGTGCGCGCGGCAACTTCTTAACCGTTCAATTATGTGTAACTTTATAAATTTCGAAGCGCACCGCGCATTTTTTTTTGCGACGGGATGGAATATACCCCGGCGCGTTAGTCGCGGATGCATCCGCGAGGATGGCATATTATGCAAAGCTGTCACGCAGGAGCGAGTTCCGCGGATGCATCAGCGCCTGGGATAGGTTCTCCCACCGTCGTCACATCGGCGGAGTTGTAATTCCTGCCTCGTGTACATATCGCATTTGATGCCGTAGAAGCGGCTGATGCGGCAGCTGACATACAGCACTGCGTCAATGTGGAGGGTTTCTCCGCACGTACATAGATTACGCGCGGAATCTGCGCGGTTTATGAGCCAGACGTGAATGTTGGGCTCGCATTAGCGCACGCTGTCGGTTCGCAAGCCAGCAGGTTGCATTTAGCGCGAGAGGAAGAACGATGAATGAGTGAATTCCTCTCCCCGATGAATAGCCACTAAATATCCCCGTCGCTTTATTTCCGTCATCGTAATTGGGATAATATTATTTTGGAGGGAAAAAAAAACACTCTATGCCGGCGTTTCTCTCGTTCCACGATCGATATTCGTTATGAATAATTTCATTGGAATATATGACATTGCTATTGAATCGTCGATTTAATAAGAGTCTTTGTAATAATTTTCTTCGATATCCGGTGATCAAATTTTTTCGATTTTAATTTAAAAATATGCTCGGGCTTATTATTTTCTTTATTTCCTTAAGTATTATGGAATGACATTTCCGAAGATTACTTCTATCGTGTTTGGACGAATGAAATTTTGCAAGAGGAACCGACGGTGTTTTCCAAAATAATATCATCTCAGTTAGGAAATTTGAAATTTAAATTACGTCACGAGAGGAAGAGATAATTCTGAGTTTTGTTCCCTTTATTCCAGACATAAATAGCATCGCGTGTCTCCCGTTAAATCCGGTCGGTCGTGGTTATTTAATATGCTCCCGATTAGCCACGTCCAAGTTGTGGCGCGACAGGCGAAAAGTGCCCAATCGACCCGGCACGAGATGCTTCCTCAAGTGTCCTCGTGGGTATCAGCTTCGGGGTGAATACGAGTTGACCTGTCGATCCGACGGCGCTTGGGACGGATCGGAGGACGGAAGATGCGTCCGTGAGTATGGAATTTTATATAAAAAGATGCGCGAGATTTCGATCGGGGAAATATATCTCTCTCTCGGTCTTGCTTAAGGATCCTCGCTACCATAGAATTGTGACATTAAAGGCGAGAAAGCAAGCGCACGCTGAAAATTTCTTAGATGCCATTTTCTAATGACAAAATATTTCAGACGGCTTTAGCCAGTGTTTGCTGTTATCTAAAGAAAATTATATAGATGAAATTTTTGGACGTTATCTTATTTTTATATAGATAACAAAAATATATGTTTTATCTATATTTGCATCTGAGATGAATAAAAGTGTTATCTTTAGAAAATTATCTAGAATAATGTTCAGATAATTTGATTTAGAGTCATTGCACATAAAAATATTTAATTAGTAGAACTTGAATTGATTATAAAGGGAAAAGGATAGTTTTCGAGGTATTTTAAGAGTATGTGCTAAAGCCATCCGAAGTGCTGCTTCATCGAAATATCTTTTTATTTCCAAATGGCATGTAAGAATTTTTTTATACATCTGCATCTTAGATGAAAAAAAGTGTTATTAAATTTTCTAGAATAATGTTCAAATAATTTGGTTTACAGTAAATAAAAATATTTAATTAGTATAGAACTTGAATTGATAATAAAGGGACATTTTCGAGACATTTTAAAAGTACGCTAAGGCCATCCGAAGTGCTGCTTCATCGAAATATCATTTTATTTCGAAATAGCATCTAAGAATTTGTCGCGGGTGCTTTCTCGCTTCTGACATCACAATTGTAACGCGGCGATATCTGAATCTGACGTGCACTTTTATACGCGAATACGGATCCCTAAATTTTTAGTGCAGAGTATAAAGAATTTTTTAAATTGGAA